>NC_137921.1:21490230-21810230 GCF_963457725.1 Sprattus sprattus
TTTCTTTTCCCGGTATCTTTTCATTGGTTAAAACAGCCTTCCCATTTTACCTTACATCGCAACTTATGGTTGTGGCATGTGTATTACACGTGCATAGTGTCACTTGGTGGCGGCTTCCACGGTTGCGTGTGTACGGAGTATTTTTATTATACCACTCCTGTGGACGCGGAGCAAAACTCCGGTTTCAAAAATAACCGGGCTCGTGGAGACATAGCCTTTGACACTCAGGGCAAGATAAATGTGCTTGGCTTAAGCACAAAAACCGAGCTAGGAAGCATAGACAAGATATCTGACTAGGCAAAGACTCATGAACTTGGCTTGGATGTTCTGACGAGAACAATACACATAACCATGGCATAGAAACTCACGCAGGAGCTTGGCTAAGCCACTCTGATGAGATCATCCAGCAACAAGTGAATCCGTGGGATTCTCCGTTGACTACATTGGCATACCAACACCTTGTGGGAGCTGTCGGTGCAGGCAGGTCCCTTGTCTCGCTTATGGCATGGCAATCGCAAACTTGTTTTGAAATATCATGACAATTGCTTAGCGTGATGGTCTTGCCAACACCTGTATCTGTCATTTTGTGTGGATTGATATTACTACAGCATATTTCTTAGCTCTCAAAGTGCCTCATTGTAAAATGTCTTTTTAGCTCATAGATTTTCTTCTATTTTTCTTTTCAGCACGTCCTTCATTTTTGGGTAGTTTCTTGATATCAACTGCACTCTCTTTTCCGTCTCTTTATTTTGAAGCTTCTACTTCTGAATCTTTGGTAGAGTACAGAGTGGAAGACTACAGAGTAGAAGACTAGAGAGTAGAAGATGACAGAGGACTTAGTCGAAGACTACAGAGGACAGAGTAGAAGACTACAGAGGACAGAGTAGAAGACTACAGAGGACAGAGAAGAAAACTACAGAGGACAGAGTAGAAGACTACAGAGGACAGAGAAGAAGACTACAGAGGACAGAAAAGAAGACTACAGAGGACAGAGTAGAAGGCTACAGAGGACAGAGAAGAAGACTACAGAGGACAGAGAAGAAGGCTACAGAGTAGAAGACTACAGAGGACAGAGAAGAAGACTACAAAGTAGAAGACTACAGAGGACAGAGTAGAAGACTACAGAGGACAGAGTAGAAGACTACAGAGGACAGAGAAGAAGACTACAGAGTAAAATACTACAGAGGACAGAGTAGAAGACTACAGAGGACAGAGAAGAAGACTACAGAGTAGAAGGCTACAGAGGACAGAGAAGAAGACTACAGAGGACAGAGAAGAAGACTACAGAGGACAGAGTAGAAGGCTACAGAGGACAGAGAAGAAGACTACAGAGGACAGAGAAGAAGACTACAGAGGACAGAGTAGAAGGCTACAGAGGACAGAGAAGAAGACTACAGAGGACAGAGAAGAAGACTACAGAGGACAGAGTAGAAGGCTACAGAGGACAGAGAAGAAGACTACAGAGGACAGAGAAGAAGACTACAGAGGACAGAGAAGAAGACTACAGAGGACAGAGTAGAAGGCTACAGAGGACAGAGAAGAAGACTACGGAGGACAGAGAAGAAGACTACAGAGGACAGAGAAGAAGACAACAGAGTAGAAGACTACGGAGGACAGAGTAGAAGACTACAGAGGACAGAGAAGAAGACTACAGAGGACAGAGAAGAAGACTACAGAGTAGAAGACTACAGAGTAGAAGACTACAGAGGACAGAGAAGAAGACTACAGAGGACAGAGAAGAAGACTACAGAGTAGAAGACTACAGAGGACAGAGTAGAAGACTACAGAGGACAGAGAAGAAGACTACAGAGGACAGAGAAGACCCTGTAAGCAAAATTACGTCCCCTCGACGTCCTGTAATGGTCTCTCTGAACGTTCTAAAAACGTAAATGTGTATGGTTCCCTTGACAACTCAAGAACGTTATGCAGGACGTTGCAAGCACGTCCCGAGGATGTTGCGGTGACAATTGGGAAACGTTTTCTATAGGTCCTGGGGACGTTATGCAGGACGTTGCAAGCACGTCCCGAGGGCATTGTGGTTACGTCTGGGGAACGTGTTTCTATAGGTCCTGGGGACGTTCTGCAGGAAGTTGCAAGAACGTCCTGAGGGCATTGTGGTGACTTCTGGGAGACGTGTTTTAGACGGCCTGGGGACGTTATTCAAGGACGCACTGCGGACGTAGCAGGCACGACCGTTTTTGCTGAGCTAAATTAATAAAATAAAATAATAATAGATCGCGGAGCCGTCATTTTGCTTACAGGGCGCGCACACACACAAGTTAATTTATATTACACATTTCATATGATAAACATAGACACACACACACACACGCTTACAAACTTGATTGCGAGGCATGGGAATCGAACCGTCAACCTTCCTATTACTAAACCACTTCGCTACCTACTGTACTAACACTGTCTGATTACTATTTTGTCACTTTAACACGTTTATCACAGTGTGAGACAGCCAACAAACTTAGTCATTTTTTCCGAGGGTTTGAGGAAAAGCATATTGTAGCAATCTCAGTCACTACGCATTGAGGGTTTTTCGTAATGATTCCTTTTTTAATTAACATCCATGGCACGTCACGGACGTGCGGGCAGGGAGGCAGAATAACTAGCCAACCTAAGAATGATGAAATAAAATAAATATGAATGATTCTCTACTGATCTGTGGTATAAATGTAATGTCTGCATGATTCCAATACAATGCATACATAGGAAGGTCTATCAAGTGTCTAGCTTTAACATTGAGCTTTCCGCAGCCCTTCAAAGATGCTGCAACAGAACGTAGAGCTCACTGGTCAAATTGTCTGATTGGAATTTCTTAAAAATCCTGTCTCGCAAACACAATCTGGATTTAATAATAATAATAATAATAATACTGTGAGGGACCGGACGGTCACCCCACGTTATTTTTGGGATGTGGCGACTGGACTGGGTGAAGGGGTTGGGAAAAAACACTGCACAGGAGATGGTGGCTTTTGTATACAAAATATATCTATTTATTAACAGAGGAAATATATTCCCCAACATATGTGCCCAAGGAATGAAACATAAAAAATAAACGTACAGGCCGTACTCAAAGGCTTTTGAAATCACCTGCACTTGGGTACCTGCTTGTCCTAATGGAGACCTAATCGCAGGAACCTCCTCAACCAAAGCCAGGCCCCGAAGCATACACAGTGACTTAGCCTGAAGCTAAGTACATACACAGGCCTTACAGAAAACAAACACATACACTAGGCACACAGACAAGGCAAATAGACCAAACACAGAACAGAGGCACAACAGACACAAAACAAGGCCAACAGTAACCACACAACTAGTTACAAAACACTTCCTCACAACAGGGAAGTGTTTTACCTTATGCCTCAATACAAGTCCTCGTTCTCAGTCTTTCTCAGCCAGTCTCTTGTTTATAAATGAGGCACCCTTTAAATAAGGCACAGCCACGTTGGCTTAATTGGCTCCAACATTGGAAGCAGGTGAGCCCAGCCACAATCATTATGGGGGTGGAGTCCAAAAGTCTTAAAGGGCCGCATTCCTTTTTGCCACGGTGAGGAGGGGGAGAATTCACCTTCTCACATTTCCCTCCCCTTCTGGAGTCTCGGCACCAGGTGGCGGGACAAGCCGGCCCAACTGCTCTGCGCCATGGCGGGGTGGATCCTCCTCCAGCCCTGTTGCTGGCTGGCCACAGGTAGGCCATCTCCTGCCGGTGCTGGTCTTGTGTTCCCTTCACCTCCAGGGTCTCCCGTCAGCGTCACATCCCACCGCTGCCACCAAATGTGAGGGACCGGACGGTCACCCCACGTTATTTTTGGGATGTGGCGACTGGACTGGGTGAAGGGGTTGGGAAAAAACACTGCACAGGAGATGGTGGCTTTTGTATACAAAATATATCTATTTATTAACAGAGGAAATATATTCCCCAACATATGTGCCCAAGGAATGAAACATAAAAAATAAACGTACAGGCCGTACTCAAAGGCTTTTGAAGTCACCTGCACTTGGGTACCTGCTTGTCCTAATGGAGACCTAATCGCAGGAACCTCCTCAACCAAAGCCAGGCCCCGAAGCATACACAGTGACTTAGCCTGAAGCTAAGTACATACACAGGCCTTACAGAAAACAAACACATACACTAGGCACACAGACAAGGCAAATAGACCAAACACAGAACAGAGGCACAACAGACACAAAACAAGGCCAACAGTAACCACACAACTAGTTACAAAACACTTCCTCACAACAGGGAAGTGTTTTACCTTATGCCTCAATACAAGTCCTCGTTCTCAGTCTTTCTCAGCCAGTCTCTTGTTTATAAATGAGGCACCCTTTAAATAAGGCACAGCCACGTTGGCCTAATTGGCTCCAACATTGGAAGCAGGTGAGCCCAGCCACAATCATTATGGGGGTGGAGTCCAAAAGTCTTAAAGGGCCGCATTCCTTTTTGCCACGGTGAGGAGGGGGAGAATTCACCTTCTCACAAATACCTTTTATTTATATCGCGCTTTATCAATGACTCAAAGCGCACAGTCATACCGGTGACGGAGAGCGAGGCAACCAAGCCCTTACTTATTCTCTCGCTCACATACTCACTCTCTCTATCACACGCACTCACGCACTCACATACTTGACAACAATCCTAATATTAAGGCCTATAAAGCAAACGTGCACTGCCCTTACTATGTTTTAAAGGAGCAGGCTAATCTGCCGTTAGAAAGTTATTTAACAACACGCATATGCTGCATTTTAAATAAAGCGCAAACCCACGGTTTCAAACGAGGAGCGAACTGAGTGACAAGGATCCAACATGGCCAAGCAGACTAGCCTTAAAAGCTTTTTTCAGAGGCCAAACACAACTGATGAGGGTAAACCGTCTGACGAGGATGAACCTGTAATACCTGCAGTGTTGCGTCTGAACGCGTCTCATTTTATTAAACTGTCTATGCCCGTGCGTGAGCGCGCCGAAGTTGGAGCCGAGAGACAGAGATTTGGAAAAATTATAGCTTGCACTCGCAGCATATTAAAAATTGGAGCTGTGAACTTAGTTCAACATTTTGAATTATGGACAATGAACTGAACTAGTTCATGTAGAAAGTGAACTTTCCAAACACTGAATAGCCTACCTGAAGCCCTAGATGTTCGAACAGCTTCACCAGAGAAAAAAGTCGAAATGTCGGGCGTTTATGCCGTTATGGAGTGACAAGTTCTCTTAGCTAAGGTGCGAGGTAATTGATAGTCACAGTAAAATGTTCTGTTAGCACTGCGAAAAGGCGACGCAAAGGATTCACAAGAGGGTCGAATCATTTTAGAATCTCTGCTCTCATTGAACAGAGCAATGACCATGTTGCGGCGCTCATTTTATAGCCACAAAGGCCACTTATTGACACGCATCAGACATTAATGTTTTTGTTTCCCATTGTAAACTTAGGAAAATAAACATGTTGCATTCTAAACTACCTGTTAAGTTATTATTTAAGCTACGCAGGCCGTCAGTTTTCTTCAATAGGCTAATTTAGAAGCAGAAATAGATATTTGGCCGGCTTATCATTAAAATGTCGGGCAAATGAAAAACATTTTTCTCTAGCGGAACCTCTGGCTCAGAGAGGACCATCAGAGGACGTCAAGGGGACGTTTTGGAAGGACCGAATGCGAATGTCCTGCAGAGGACCACAGGTAAAGGTTAGGGGAACGTTTTTAAAGGACGTCCTGGGGACGTATGCTGAGAGACCAAATAAGAACGTTCCCTAAAAGTCCGTTTTAAGGCTCATGCGAACGTCACGCAGAGAACCTGCAGGTAAAGGTTATGGGGTAGTTTTTAAAGGACGTCCTGGGGACGTGTGCTAACAGACCAAATTATAAGGTTCCCTAATACTCCGTTTTAAGGCTCATGCGAACGTCACGCAGAGGACCTGCAGGTAAAGGTTACGGGGACGTTTTAAAGGACGTCCTGGGGATGTGTGCTGACAGACCAAATTATAAGGTTCCCTAGAAGTCCGATTTAAGGCTCATGCGAACGTCACGCAGAGGACCTGCAGGTAAAGGTTACGGGGACATTTTTAAAGGACGTGTGCTGACAGACCAAATTATAAGGTTCCCTAAAAGTCCGTTTTAAGGCTCATGCAAACGTCACGCATGAGGACCACAGGTAAAGGTAACGGGGACGTTTTTGAAGGACGTCCTGGGGACGTGTGCTGAGAGACCAAATTACAATGTTCCCTAAAAGTCTGATTTAAGACTCATCGTCACAGAAGGACCAAACGTAGACTTGCTACGAACGTCAAAAACGTTCTGGTAACGTCCTCTAGCGAACGTTGTGGCGGGGACCAATTGGGGACGATTGGGGACCTTGCGAATGTCCTGTTAACGTCCTGGGGACGTTCCTGTTTGCGGGGGAAGACTACAGAGTAGAAGACTACAGAGGACAGCGTAGAAGACTACAGAGGACAGAGAAGAAGACTACAGAGGACAGAGAGGAAGACTACAGAGTAGAAGACTACAATGGACAGAGTAGAAGACTACAGAGGACACAGAGAAGAAGACTACAGAGGACAGAGAAGAAGACTACAAAGTAGAAGACTACAGAGGACAGAGAAGAAGACTACAGAGGACAGAGTAAAAGACTACAGAGGACAGAGTACAATACTACAGAGTAGAAGACTACAGAGGACAGAGAAGAAAACTACAGAGGACAGAGAAGAAGACTACAGAGTAGAATACTAAATAGGACAGAGAAGAAGACTACAGAGGACAGAGAAGAAGACTACAGAGGACAGAGAAGAAGACTACAAAGTAGAAGACTACAGAGGACAGAGTAGAAGACTACAGAGGACAGAGTAAAAGACTATAGAGGACAGAGAAGAAGACTACAGAGGACAGAGTAGAAGACTACAGAGGATAGAGAAGAAGACTACAGAGGACAGAGTAGAAGACTACAGAGGACAGAGAAGAAGACTACAGAGGACAGAAAAGAAGACTACAGAGGACAGAGTAGAAGGCTACAGAGGACAGAGATGAAGACTACAGAGGACAGAGAAGAAGACTACAGAGTAGAAGACTACAGAGGACAGAGAAGAAGACTACAGAGTAGAAGACTAAAGAGGACAGAGAAGAAGACTACAGAGTAGAAGACTACAGAGGACAGAGAAGAAGACTACAGAGTAGAAGACTACAGAGTAGAAGACTGCAGAGGACAGAGAAGAAGACTACAGAGTAGAAGACTACAGAGGACAGAGTAGAAGATTCCAGGACAGAGAAGAAGACTACAGAGGAGAGTGTAGAAGACTACAGAGGACAGAGAAGAAGACTACAGAGGACAGGGAAGAAGACTACAGAGGACAGAGAAGAAGACTACAGAGGACAGAGAAGAAGACAACAGAGGACAGAGTAGAAGACTACAGAGTAGAATACTAAATAGGACAGAGAAGAAGACTACAGAGGACAGAGAAGAAGACTACAGAGGACAGAGAAGAAGACTACAAAGTAGAAGACTACAGAGGACAGAGTAGAAGACTACAGAGGACAGAGTAAAAGACTATAGAGGACAGAGAAGAAGACTACAGAGGACAGAGTAGAAGACTACAGAGGATAGAGAAGAAGACTACAGAGGACAGAGTAGAAGACTACAGAGGACAGAGAAGAAGACTACAGAGGACAGAAAAGAAGACTACAGAGGACAGAGTAGAAGGCTACAGAGGACAGAGATGAAGACTACAGAGGACAGAGAAGAAGACTACAGAGTAGAAGACTACAGAGGACAGAGAAGAAGACTACAGAGTAGAAGACTAAAGAGGACAGAGAAGAAGACTACAGAGTAGAAGACTACAGAGGACAGAGAAGAAGACTACAGAGTAGAAGACTACAGAGTAGAAGACTGCAGAGGACAGAGAAGAAGACTACAGAGTAGAAGACTACAGAGGACAGAGTAGAAGATTCCAGGACAGAGAAGAAGACTACAGAGGAGAGTGTAGAAGACTACAGAGGACAGAGAAGAAGACTACAGAGGACAGGGAAGAAGACTACAGAGGACAGAGAAGAAGACTACAGAGGACAGAGAAGAAGACAACAGAGGACAGAGTAGAAGACTACAGAGGACAGAGAAGAAGACTACAGAGTCGAAGAATACAGAGGACTTAGTCAAAGACTACAGAGTACAGAGAATGCAAAACAGCAGTAGGTGTGAGGAACAAATTGTCATGCTCTGAAAAAAATCTGTGATTATTATGGACTACTCTGAACTAATTGCTGAGCTGTCGCCAGATCCAGAGGCCTGGTATTATCCGCTGGAGGAGACATTTCATGCTTTTTGCTACAGTTTAATTATTATTCTGCATCCTGAGATTTGGACCCAGTCTGCGTGGTGTTCATGCTAATTGCCCATTGCATCTGAGTGAGGCTCACCCTCGGAATGTTACGCACAGCAGGCTGTGTGAGAATGCGTTCGTTTCATTTTAGAATGGCACCAGCAGTGCCAACAGATGACTGAAATACCCCCGTACTTGTACTTGTAGTAAACCCATACTGTTGAGCTCATTGCGGTTGTTGCAACTCTATCGATATTTTGTTTATGGTATATGTTGGGTGCCATTTGTTTCGTCCCCATGTTTAACTCTGGGTTTTTCTTCGTAAGAGAGGGAGTTTGGGAAGTTCTGTGTTTCAAATAAATTGATCTTTTGTAATCGGAAACTGTGGTTCTTGGTCAAACTATGTAAAAATCGAATTCAATCAATCCACCCATTCATTTCACACTTTGATAAATCTGCTGTCTGTTCCCAACACTGTTCTTTAAACTCAAAGCATGTCACTTTCCCTTGGCCTCGCCTCTTCATTTCCGGAACAATGTCTGCAAGCACTCTGGGTGTGCTGAGTATGAAACAGCCCTACGTATAATACGTCTCCTATTGGGACCTACGACAGCAGTACAATCAAGAAGTAGATGCAGTTAGAACTTATCACTCGCTAGATGGAACACGGCAAAATTAGACTTTTTCCCTTTTAAATGCACATCTGACAAATTCCCCTCCCAAATAAAAACCACCACCACCACCACCACAGCCAGCCAGCCAGCCATCCAGCGCTGCGCTGCGCTTCCCTGTTCAATACACCAAAGCGGCTAATTTCCCTCTGGATCTCTCAGCTGTTCGCTGCTGAAAATGAAACTAGTGTTTCCCCATTGTCATCACACTGCCATCGCTTCAAATGCATCCAGATGAAAGCCCTGGCTCAGGAACCATTTCACAAAATAACTAGCATGTGAGGATTGGTTTACTAAAAAAACAAAGATATGCTTTCATCCTTTTTGTTCTCTGAGTGTGGTAAAGCGTGTATGTCTTTGTCTGTGTATATGTGTGTGTTTGTGTGTTTGTGTGTGTGTGTGTGTCTATGTGTGTCTATTCACGTGTGTGTTGCATATGGGGTTTTACCATTGAAGCAGGAGCAGTCTGTAAAAAAAGGCTCTTTCTTGAGAGGCTGAGAATCCTATTCGCACGTGAACATGCTAACATGCTTACACAGCCACACACTCACGCTCCTGTATGCGTCTATGAAAAGCTGTCATGACTGGGGGCGTGAGGGCACAAGGGTTGGCGCTCGGCTATCATCCTCAGGGCTGTGAACTGTTGATCAAATGTGTGTGGCACAGACATAAGGCAGTGGAGGGGGCAAGGCACTCAGATGCAGCAGGCTGACAACTAAATCTCATCTGTGTGTATATATGCGCATGTACTGCAGTGGGGAAAAAGGCAACAGTTTCTTTCTGTGTGTGTGTCTTCCCTCACTCTCTTTGTCTGTAGTTTTTGCTCTCAATTTCTCTTTCTCTCTGTCTCTATCTCACTCAAACACCCTTTTTCTTTTTGTATTTCTATTTCTTTTTCTCTCTCTTTCACTTTCACCTATTTCTGTCTCGCTGTCACACACACGCACGCAAGGCCGCAAGGCCGCACGCACGCACGCAGGCACACACACACACACACACACATACACACACACACACACACACACACACACACACACAACACACACACACACACACACACGCACACATATATATTACACGTAGAACAAACAGTATTTCAATCAAGGTCATTTGGTTTTGGAGTGACAGTAGGTGGTCTGTGCTGGAATCCCAGCTGGTGTCTCCTCTCCTGCGTTCTCCGCCGCTGATTTAGAGGCCAGACACATGGCTGATGCTCATCTTCAGTTTAATTTCAGTATCAATCCAGGCCTTTTCACTCTCATCTCTCTTTCTCTCTCTCTGTTACTTTCACTCTGACACACACTGACAGTAACACATTTGTGCACACACACACACAACCTCACACACACACACACACACATACATGCACGCACGCCTGCACACACAATCATTCTTCCGTGCCAGTCATAGCGGAAGTCATTTGGCAAACTATGGCTGCTTCTGTGTACCGAAGTTCAAATTCAGTTTGAGAAGGGATCCAAAAAATGGAGGAGCGTTTAAATGGAGATGAAAGGGCAAAGCACTGGTGCATGCTTTTCTTATTGCACTGCACTGAAGTGGAAGGAGGGAGATGCATTTAACATTACACACTGGCTGGACAACAAGTCCAAGTATGGTTGTGTAATTCTTCTTGTGTTTGGTATTGTGGGCATGGTGTAGTGTCTGAGCCATGCATGATAATTACACATGATTGAGCTATGCTTAAGTGATATGACACGAGTGACAGTGATGTTGGGTAGGGATATGCCCATGGCTGTGATGTAGCTGTAGGCACAAGGTTGAAGGTTTTATACAACAGTTCTACTACCATCTAATTAAGTTTGGTGCTATTAGATTTAGATTAGGATTCCTTTCGTTTCTTTGGTTTATTTAAGTGTTATTTTTAACGTGTCAACCATTTCCAAGCAGTGATTATTGTTATTCTGCAGCCAAGTTGAGTAGGAGAGAGAATAAGTAAACATTTTTTAAATTACGAGTTAATTTGTATGTTCCCCCTTGTCCATTTGCTCCCTTTCCTGTCTTGTAAACTGTGAAATGTAACATTTTAAAATCACTGCCTGCCAAACTTCTCTTTTGCTTTCAATGAATGGAATGTTGACGTGGTCCAAATACCAGCCCCGCCAGCCAGCCATCAACACTAAAAAGATATTAGATGCAGAGTGATTATTAGCAGTGAAAGGTCTGAGTGGAATGCCTCTCACATCAGAAATTAATCAATGGTTTGTCCAGACCTACCTGGTGTATAATTCAAAATAATAACACATGATGGCACCACCTGTAACAGTGAAAAAACTGGAATGAGATTAATTGCACCACCTGCCACATTTAGCACATAAAACCCCTGCTGTGCATCCCCAAAACATGATCGAAATTTAAGAAAAAGCCCCAGAATAATGTTATAAGCCTGCTTTAACACTGTTATAAACAAATCATTAGGCAGTATCATAAGAATGTTATTTTATTCTTATTAGAACTACTTTATGTGCTTCTGTAAACAAAACCATTCGCCAGACTGAAGCAATGCATTCACACCAAATACGCTCTATCAAATATGAT
This sequence comes from Sprattus sprattus, assembly GCF_963457725.1. NCBI lineage: Eukaryota > Metazoa > Chordata > Actinopteri > Clupeiformes > Clupeidae > Sprattus > Sprattus sprattus. Next base: position 21,501,767 of record NC_137921.1, read on the forward strand.
GGAATTGGATGAGATTTCAAATTTGCCAGGGGATAAGCATAATAGCCATAAGAGATGCCGACGTCAACAGTTGTTTACCTCTGTGTCCAGTGCATTCATTATCTTTTATGAGATACTGACCTCAATAAATCTTCAGGGATGGGGCAGTCGGGTAATTTTGCTGATCTGCCCCTCTCTGGCTCTTCCAATGCAATTACTGCACCAGTTGCTGTTTGCAGGGCAAATTCATTCATGAGATGGCCCGCTAACTTGAAGCTGCACCATCTGCGAAATAGTTGAGGTAAACTCTGTGTTTGTATTTATTTATTTATTGTCCCCAAACTGAGTAATCTGATCTCAGACAGTCTTTCAGCTGAATAGACAGGGGAAGAAAATACTCAGCTTCGAGATGTGCTCTAGCTTTTATAGGACCACCATTGCTGAAAGAGGCTTTCTCTTTATTCTATTCCCTCTTATGAAGCCATGACGGCCCAAGAGACCACAGAGTGTTGAAAAGAAAAGTGATGACTTGAAATCTGCCTGGAGACAATTACTTCTGAATAGAGCTAGCAGAGCAGCAGTATAGTGAGATTCTGAGTGCTGATCGGCAAATTCTCTGACAAAGATCAGGACAAGCTAATATTTAAGTCCAAATAAAACCATGAATGTAACTTAATCATTTTAAACCATATGGGTCATGCCTTTCTCTAGAATAAGTCATAATCCCTGTCTAGGGAGCCTACCAGAATGGCTGAATAGTAATGTTTAAATGGCAGTCATTCAAGAGCCATCTAGCTGTGTGTTTTGTTCAGGCCATAATGGACCCTTGACCTCCTTTTTATGTGTCTTTTTCCCTGCAAGCTTTTGTCCAGTGAACAAGGAGGAGACGGTCCACAGGGTCGAGTTGTGAAATAAGATGCACAATGCCACTGATGGAAAAAGAGTGTATGCTTTTCTCTACTGAAGTCAGTTAAGTGTGACTGAGTTTTAGCGGGTACGTGACTGGGCCTTTTGTTTGCTGTTTCTCTTTCTATCTATCTCCTTTCCACTCTCTCTGTATCTTGACTCATGTTCACCCTTCTCTTTGTACGTCTCCCTATTTCTTCACTCATGCTCTCCCTTCTCTTTCTATCTCTCTCTTTTCTATATTTTCACTTGTGTTCACCCTTCAGTTTTCCACATCTGTAGCACTCCATCACACAGTCCCTCTTTTTCTCCTCCTTTTTCTATTTTTGTTATTTTATTCTTTCACTTTTTCTTTCACTTCTTGTTTATGTCTCTGTGTCGTTTACTTCACTACAAACAGTTAATATTACTGGACAAAATGGTGTCCCTGATGTTCCGTCTGTGCCACAGAAACGTCATTAAGTTTAATCAGTGAGAGTTAAGCATATGCACTGATTTATGAACACAAATACTGAAACTGCAGAGAGAGAGAGAGAGAGAGAGACATAGAGAGAGAGAGAGAGAAAGGAGTGGGAGTGGGTGTTGGTGTGTGTGTGTGTGAGAAAGAGAGGGTGTGTGTGTGTGTGTCTGTGTGCGTTAGAGAGCGTGAGAGTGAGAGAGAGAGAGCGAGAGAGAGAGAAATCCTGGTGGAATTCATTTTTTTGTTTGCAGACTGGTGCACTTAAAAGGAAGGTCAGCTTGGCATGAATGGTTCATCTCAACCAACAGCTGGGTCCCTCCTCTTGAGCGAAAACGTACACACACACACACACACACACACACACACACACACACACACACACACACACACACAAACACACACACTTTACAGAAAACCTGTCTCACCTATCATTTTTTTATCTTGTTTCCCCTGAAACGGGTAAAGAAGGTGGTTGGATGAAAGACATTGAGGAAAAGAGACACACCAAAATAACACTCCACAACAAAACAACTAAACAATACAGAAACCATCTCAGAGTAATGATTGTATCTTTTTGTGTCTATGGTGACACAGGGATTGATTTGTGGGTGCTGAAATTGAGTTTTCCTTGTGTCTGAGAGGGTGAAAGAACATGTGCACTTTCGGAATGTAATTTTCCCTCTAGTTTGTCATTACATTTGGTTTATTCCACATTGCTGACGCACACACTTCTGCGTTCCTGGAGTTTCTAAAGCTTTTACAAGAATTACTTTTCTCTGACAGAGCAAAGAGAAAAATTCAAACAAACATTATCTGACTGCAACAACAGGTCCAACCAGGCCTCCATAGTAATTTGGATCTCTTTTGAGTGGCCCTTTTCAATTAACCGTCTTGGCAAGGGATCGGGGAAATGGAGCCCCTTTTGCGTCTCTCTCATAGAAATAATCATCTCTGCTATCTGGCCAGATGGGCCTGTGGCTCCAAATCAACACATCTGGCCCCAGAAAAACCCTCATGCCTTCAGCCAGAGAGTTCCAGCCTGAGAAAAGGGCAGTAGGCTGTGTCAGCTGAGGTGAACTCATTCCTGCCACTCTGAGGAGGAGAGCACCTCTCACCTCAGCATATCTAGTTCCAGCTCACAGACTTGGGGAATGACACAAAATGGCCGCCCCGTAGTTTGTTCGACTGCAGGGGGAAGATTACTGCTGGTGTTTGGTTGTGCAGCTCAGGAGATGACTGGCACACTGTGACACATGTCGAGATCTGTTCTTTTTTTCATGTGGGCTAAAAATGGCCGAACACCAGGGGGATTTGAAAGTACTATTAGTTTAGTTTAGAGAAAAAAGATAAATGTGAAAATGAAAGGAGAGGAAGAGTAAGAATTAACAGTCAGAAAAGGGGAGGGAGATGTCAGAGTCAAAGTAAAGGCCTTTTTAAATGGCTTATTTCAAATACTCGTGAGATGAATCTGTGATGGCAGGAAAAATTATTTTCGACAGAACAAAGCGGTTCAAATTGTTTAACATTTTTCTCCCAAGTCCTCTTGTATTGAAGAGTTGGAAATATCTGTATTAATTTTGTATCCCTTGACTGCCTTGAATTCACCAGTAACTCCTAGAGGACGCCAGGGGAAGCCCTGCACAATAGCCAGGTAACTAAAAAAATGCGAGATAATGAAGAAGCTAATCAGTGTGGTTTTGAACTTGGTAAAGCAAGAACTGGCAGTGCATGATGAATCTGCTCTTAGGCTAATTTCATTGAGCTTGTCATGGCAGAGTTTGCACAAGAGCTTGCTTCCCATTAACAAACGTTGATGGTGTTCACAGGAATGTCCAAAATGAACTCATCTCTTGCGTTGATGACGTGATACGAAGTGAGGTTGATACTGACATCAGGCCAGCCCCTTTCATTGCAGTGCAGGTGGTCCACACTTCTGACAGATCCTGAAAAAGTCAACATTACCCAGAACAACAATCAAAAGGGCCTTGTGTGAGATCACTTTCTTGGTTTTAGTGGTATGAGTATGGAACGAGATGCAGAAGCTATCACCAACGTTCTAATGAATGAGATCTACAAGTATAATCCCACTGCCAAACTCAATTGTCAGTTTGGGCTCAATACAATGGGGCAAGCTGCATGAGTTTAAAAAGTGGTGGGGTTTAGGTCCTGGTGAAAACGAAGTGTCCTCACATACACATATTTCGGTATCGCTTTAGAATGACCTTCGCTCTTGATTAAAATGCAGTGACAGTTAATATCACACTTAACGGAACTATGTTGTTGTTATAGGGGTGAATGTCTGTGTTTATCAGAAACTCCTTATTATATTGTTGTTTATACGGATATCTCTGAACCAGGTGATGAAATTGGGCAATTTATCTTGTTCTTTCTCTTTCTCCCACCCCCCCCTCTCTCCGCCTCTCTGTTTCTCATGAATTTTGATATGAGAAGTTGTTGAAGAATCTTTTCGCAGAGTGAGGCAGAAACTTTTGTATTTGATTCTTTGTATGGTCCTGTAGTGCTTGGTAAGGACATCCTTTATCTGTAGCTGTAATTACAGACCAATCGGAACCTCTTCAGAGTGTGTGCACCTTGTCTATTCAGGCCGTCGATTCTTGAACAAATTGCTGAGACAAAAGGGCCAGTGGAAGTTGGCCACCAGCCAATTACTGACTTAAAGGGTCTTATGGTATTACACTGGATGTTAGATAGTATTCAAACACACAGTCGGGTGGGGCTGGGTTTCTCTGTTAAATTCTGTACCTGCATAAGATGTACTCCTTTTTTTACTCCAAGTAAGTGGATAAGTAAAGGTCTACATGTGACTTTGTGTCTTCGTATTCGTTCTTATATGCACTATATACAGTACTTTATAATTTACATGAAGTATATTTGTTTTAACATACATCTATGCATATACAGTACATGCAATTCCTCATTACCTGGCAACAACCATGTACATCATCTATTTATATTCAATAAAAGAAATCCCTGTCTGGCCTTCACTTGTTAATGACCTGACAACGATTCCTTCCTGTCTGTGATTTGTACAGCGACGCCTCTCTACTTGGGTTGAGCTTTGGTCAAATTTCCACCACTGAGCTCATATCAATATTTCATTCATGCAGTACTTGTCCAAGGTAATGACTCTTTTCAGTGGTGGGTAAATGCATTATTGAAGATTGAAAGAGAGGTCTCGGTTTAACAGCATGTATCATGCATAATTCATACGTGCATTGAGATCTTTTTAGGCCAAGGGGGGTTGGTTTTGAGAGTGAGGAGAGACACTTTCACTAGGTCAGTGTTGAAACCCGGTTGTTCAGGCTCTGTTGTATGATAGAGAGCTGGGGGTTTTGCTGTATGGAAGAGCTGATGGTACTTGAGGTCTCTTCAGCTCGGAGTGATGCTGCATTAACAGGCTCTCTGGGGTAGGGCTGTGAGTGTGTGTGGGGGGGGGGGTTGCATATCAAAATGGATCAGGAATCTACACATCACAGTTCGCCTCACAGCATTCCTTTGTTTTCTCTTGTGGAGCTCATCTTGGAGGTGCTTAAGTTTCACACAACAAGTATGAAAGCACTTGCACAAACACACACACACACACACACACACACACACACACACACACACACACAGATAGAGAGAGAGGCAGATAGAGAGACTCAAACATGAGCATGCATACATAAACACACACACATACATAAGCCTCATGTTAGCTCTAACTGGGTTGGATCTATGGCAGTAGAATATTAGTAGACAAAGGGATAAACACTGAACTTTTATCTATTCCATATGAACAGCAATTCACACAACACCTATTTTTTCGCTGAACATTTGCCAAAAGACCCAAATATAACATCTTTAGAGTTAACATGTATCACTAAAGAGGCTGCTATTAACATCACATTCAATAGTCCATGTAAAACAGAAAGTCAAACTCAAAGGCCATCACTTCCCAGTTGTTTCCATTTACTTTTGTTACATGAACTCTTTCAAATATCGGTCACACTTTATTTGGATGGTCCCCTATAGACTGTCTACAGATGCTCATATTATAAACAAATTATTACTAAACAAACTACTAAACTATTATAATCTGTTGAAACTCTGTTAATTACAATTCATGAGTAGATTAGGGTTAGGGGTTGGGTTTGGTTAAGGTGATGTTCAGTGAACACTTGGAAAGGCTTGAATCTCTAAAGTCTCTGTAAGCAGGCTATTCGAATAAAGTGTAACCTTATATATCTTACAGTATTCCACAAATATACATTGACTAGCTAGACATTATAATTGTTGATGATGAAGAACTTATTGGTGAAGTAGTACAAGATTTCTTAATTATTTAAAAACTTCTAAATGCTGTGAAATCATCAGTGATGTATCCTGTAATGGTGGAATGCTCAAAGTAGAATGCTCAACGCAAAAACTTCTAAATGCTGTGACATCATCAGTGATGTATCCTGTAATGGTGGAATGCTCAAAGTAGAATGCTCAACGTAGAATGCGCAAAGTAGAATGTTGATGTTCAACAGCACTTTACTCAAACCACGGAGAAACTGCAACACTGCTTTCATTTGCTCTGAGATATTGCTAATTTCGGCTTACAGGATGGCGACGAATTTTGAGTATCATTTTGTGAATTATTCACAAAGTGTACAAAATGGTTTCCACTACAAGCAAGGTAAAGTGTGATCTTCAATTTCTTGAAAAAAAAACTGTTAAATGTCCTTGTTTCACTTCAGGAGTTTTCACTTTATAACTTTTATCTTTAGATGGCACCAGTCAGCCACTTTCCCTGCTGACCACCAAGTTCCCCTCTTTCCACTGCCAAGAAGTCTCCAAGCCCATCTCTCCCTCACAGAGAACAGAGAGGGAGGTTATGAAAAGAGAGGCCCAGAGGCAGAGAGAGGAGGCAGCAAGGGTCACCAGGAAGGGCCTGGACTGCAATGTGCAAAATGGCTTCCATTACAAGCAAGGTATAGTGTGATCCTTCATTTCTTGATTATGTTTTAAAAGATGTCCTTGTTTTACTTGAGAGGTTTTAACCTTATAACGTTTATCTTTAGATGGCACCAGACAGCCACTTTCTCTGCTGACCACCAACTTCCCCCCATTCCTCTGCCAAGAAGTCTCCAAGCCCATCACTCACTCACAGAGGGCAGAGAGGGAGGCTATGAAGAGAGAGGCCCAGAGGCAGAGAGAGGAGGCAGCAAGGGTCACCAAGAAGGGCCTGGACTGCAGTGTGCTTGCTGACCTCATACATCTTCCCATTATGTGGCATCTTGAGCCACAGTTAACCACACCAAAGGAAGATCTGGTGGCCCAAGGAATTCACTTTGGCCAAAGCAAAGCTAGCACCCACTCGCAGCATCCAGATCCGATCAGCTCTCCTAACACTCTGGTGGATGAAGACCTTCCGTATACTTCAGTGGCACCACCCTCTTTTCACACCCAGGAAATCTCTAAACCCATCTCACTCTCACAGAGAGCAGAGAGGGAGGCCATGAAGAGAGAGGCCCAGAGGCAGAGAGAGGAGGCAGCAAGGGTCACCAAGAAGGACCTGGCCTGCAGTGTGCAAAATGGCTTCCATTACAAGCAAGGTATAGTGTGATCCTTAATTACTTAAACAAAACAAAAAAAAAGTCCTTGTTTTACCTGAAAGGTTTTTAACCTTATAACTTATCTCTATAGATGGCACCAGTCAGCCACTTACCCTGCTGACCACCAAGTTCCCCTCTTTCCTCTGCCGAGAAGTCTCCAAGCCCATCTCTCCCTCACAGAGGGCAGAGAGGGAGGTTATGAAGAGAGAGGCCCAGAGGCAGAGAGAGGAGGCAGCAAGGGTCACCAAGAAGGGCCTGGACTGCAATGTGCAAAATGGCTTTCAATACAAGCAAGGTATAGTGTGATCCTTAATTTCTTGAAAAACAAATGTAAAATGTCCTTGTTTTACTTGGAAGGGTTTTTAATTTTTTAACTTATCTCTTTAGATGGCACCAGTCAGCCACATTCTCTGCTGACCACCAAGTTCCCCTCTTTCCTCTGCCGAGAAGTCTCCAAGGCCATCTCTCCCTCTCAGAGAGCAGAGAGGGAGGCTATGAAGAGAAAGGCCCAGAGGCAGAGAGAGGAGGCTGCAAAGGTCACCAAGAAGGGCCTGGACTGCAGTGTGCTTGCTGACCTCATACATCTTCCCATTATGTGGCATCTTGAGCCACAGTTAACCACACCAAAGGAGGATCTGGTGGCCCAAGGAATTCACTTTGGCCAAAGCAAAGCTAGCACCCACTCGCAGCATCCAGATCAGATCAGCTCTCCTAACATCCTGGTGGATGAAGACCTTCCGGCTACTTCGGTGGCACCACCCTCTTTTCACTGCCAGGAAATCTCTGAGCCACGGAGAAACTGCAACACTGCTTTCATTTGCTCTGAGATATTGCTAATTTCGGCTTACAGGATGGCGACGAATTTTGAGTATCATTTTGTGAATTATTCACAAAGTGTACAAAATGGTTTCCACTACAAGCAAGGTAAAGTGTGATCTTCAATTTCTTGAAAAAAAACCTGTTAAATGTCCTTGTTTCACTTCAGGAGTTTTCACTTTATAACTTTTATCTTTAGATGGCACCAGTCAGCCACTTTCCCTGCTGATGGCTTCCATTACAAGCAAGGTATAATGTGATCCTTAATTACTTGAAAAACAAATGTAAAATGTCCTTGTTTTACTTGGGAGGTTTTTAACTTTATAACTTATGTCTTTAGACAGTGTGTTTGCTGACCGCATACATCTTCCTGTTACGTGGCATCTTGAGCCGCAGTTGACTACACCGAAGGACGATCTGGCAGCCCCAGGATCTCATTTTGGCCAACCCGAAGTTAGCAGCCACTCACAGCATCCAGATCCTATCAGCTCTCAGAACATCCTGCATAGTGTGGGGAAAATGAATCCTACAGCAGCAGGTGGAGCTAAATGCACCACAGAAAATGAACAGGCATTGATGCCTGATTTAAGTGTCAATGACAAAAACAAGCAGATTGATGTGACAGGAAGAAAAAGGAAGGGAACATATGACAGAAAAGGGTCCAAGGAAAATCCTTCCAAGAAAATAAAGATCCTTGTTGAAAACATGACAGAGCCAAGGGAGGTTCGTATGGCCAAGTTGAACTCCAGCAACAGGGCACATGGTTCTAAGAAGCTGGGAGAAAACTCCACTGCTGTCAGTTCAGTCCCTAAAAGACCAAAGTGGAAATGGACCAAAGTGGGCTCCATCCAAGCCAAAAGCAGCCTTGACAAGACAACGATAAAGTCTGTGAATGTTCACCAGAAGACTGGTGGAGCTAAATGCACTACAGAAAAGGAACAGGCATTGACGCCTGATTTAAGCGCCAAAGACAAAAATAAGAAGAGTTTCAGTGATGTGACGGGGAGAAAAAGGAAGGGAACATATGAAAGAAATGACAGAAAAGTTTCCAAGGAGAATCCTACCAAGGAAATAAAGATCCTTACTGAAAACATGACACAGCCAAGGGAGGTTCATATGGCCAAGTTGACCTCTAGCATCAGGGCACATGGTTCTAAGAAGCTGGGAGAAAACTCCACTGCTGTCAGTTCAGTCCCTAAAAGACCAAAGTGGAAATGGACCAAGGTGGGCTCCATCCAGGCCAAAAGCAGCCTTGACAAGACAACGATAAAGTCTGTGAATGTTCACCAGAAGACTGGTGGAGCTAAATGCACTACAGAAAAGGAACAGGCATTGACGCCTGATTTAAGCGCCAAAGACAAAAATAAGAAGAGTTTCAGTGATGTGACGGGGAGAAAAAGGAAGGGAACATATGAAAGAAATGACAGAAAAGTTTCCAAGGAGAATCCTACCAAGGAAATAAAGATCCTTACTGAAAACATGACACAGCCAAGGGAGGTTCGTATGGCCAAGTTGACCTCTAGCATCAGGGCACATGGTTCTAAGAAGCTGGGAGAAAACTCCACTGCTGTCAGTTCAGTCCCTAAAAGACCAAAGTGGAAATGGACCAAGGTGGGCTCCATCCAGGCCAAAAGCAGCCTTGACATGACAACGATAAAGTCTGTGAATGTTCACCAGAAGACTGGTAACAAAAAGGAAATACTAGGAACTGGGGCTGGAAATCGAGGCCTAAACAATAGGACAACAAAATTGAGTCAGGGACCCAAGCATGTTCCTCCTAAGTCCCTGACAGCATCAACCAGTGGCGAGAAAGGAGAGGAGAAGAAACCCTGTCCTTGTCAAGGTGAAAAGAGGATGCAAAGACACCCCATCAGACCACACAAGAAGAAACCTGGTCAGAATAAACCCAGTTCTGGCCACACCCAATCATGCAGCAGGTCTGATGTGAAGAAACCCATCTGTAACACACACAGCCATGGTTCTTCTATGGCAAACCCACCACACAGAGGAGTCAAGAACACTGCAGCCCGTATAAGTCGATGTGGACCTGTTATTCCAACCAGATCCATCAAGGGCATCACCACATCTAATTCCGGCACCAAGAAGGTCCCATGTGAGAGGCCTAAATTCCCTAGCTCACACCCTAATTCCCAAACCTCTCTGACAGCTCTTCGTGGGATGACACACTCTCTCCAACATCGAGAGGTGTAAAAAGAGGAAGAGGTGGATTGATGATATCCACTTATCCATTGAAACCATGCACATTTGGAAATTAAGTTCATAATGTTTATGTTTATTATTATTATTATTATTATTTGTATTATTATTATTATTACTGATTGATGTTATTATTATCAAATAAATTCACCCATGTAACATCTGTAACAACTTGTTTGACTTTGTTCCTTTTTCTTTTGTTCAGGTAAATAAATTGTGTATTAGAACATTAAACATTACAACATTTGTCTCCTACGTGAAAATGTATTCAGAAACATCAGGTGAAATGGAAAAGGGGCTTGAGATCAAATGGCTTACTGATCCACACATGAGAGGTCTTCATGCATAGTATTATTCTGCCTTCTCACATGTCTCAGCTTGAACGCACTGTAGCTTCACACCACATCTCTGATTGCACACACAAACATGTGCACACTCAGATATTCCTTATTCTCTCAGATGTATTGAAGTGGGAACATTTTCAGATTCATGGTTTGATCAAGAATGAAGTCCCTTTGCTCAATAGATGTGCCCATGTACACATGTATTTTCACACACACACAAACACACACTTACATATATACTTGAAGGTTTAAAAAAAAACGTATAACAATAGGTGTTGAACTAGACTGAGCTACAGTAGGAGTATATAGCCATCTCCAGGTAAAGGGGAGAGATTGCAATGGGGCATAGGTCTCAGAGATTACATCATCCTCAGCTATTTGTAAATAAAGATTATGATGATGATTATCATTTAATTAAATACATTCACTCATGAAACATCTTAAATGATTGTGTTCATGTTTCCTTCGTTGAAGTATAGGAGAACTACAAGCACATCAAGTAAAATGGTGAATCTCCAGAGAAAAAAAAGCAAGAGCGCGCACACACACACACACACACACACATGTGCGCGGATGCATCCCTCTGATCAAAGGTAAAATGTCTTTAATTGGAATCTCATCAGATGCACACATGCCCTTGAAGTAAGTGCTTTGCCATGATCGCTATTCATCTCCATGATCCGACCGCTGCCTGCCACTCACCATATAGTCATGGTGAGTGGATTAAAAAGGAGTTGGTTTAACCATTGAGGATGGAGTGCACGTAAACAGCGTAGTAACCACAGAGTCACTTTTGTTCAATGTTTGTTTATGGCTTTGTTTCCTGTATTGCTGTAGATGCATGAAACAGTAAAAGCATAGTGTCTAAAATACCAAGTGACTAATTAGTAGTGTGACCTCCATCTTTTCTGTGCCTGAGCCTATTCAGGATGCTTACACTTTTGTGTGTGTGTGTGTGTGTGTGTGTGTGTGTGTGTGTGTGTGTGTGTGTGTGTGTGTGTGTATCATGTATCATAGTGATGCTGGGAGACTGTATACCTCATGGCTGTAGCTCTCTATAGTGGATATAGAGGTTGTCATTAGCAGAGATGCTGATCTGTTGCTCCCCTGCCACCAATTATCCCACTGCTGTAGAAGTCGCTTATAGAAGATAAGCCGAAAAAAGTAAAAAGCAACATTTCAAAGTGAAGTGGAAAAAAAAAAGATCAAAGGGACTTAACTTGTTGCACATGAAGTTAGCAATGCCAGAACCATACATTTGGGAAAGAGCGCCAACACTGGTATGACATATTCCTTTCTGTCATTGAAGTCTTTGAAAGAGATCATGTCATTTCAGGTAATACAAAGTGGGTAGAGAACAATCAAGTCATTTGTCCCTCAAGCTAACCTGATGACTCACTGATGATGAGTGAGTGGCTGCTGTCAGCAGATGGCCAGATGGGAGAGATGACCTTCCCAGCTTTGCATAACTGAGAGCTCACAGATCACATCATTTGGCATCTCAGCACTTCATTTTTTGACACAGTGGCACCAGATTACTCATAACTGCCCTGGAGGAGACAGCAAACAGCCCATAAATCAGCCCTTTTTATCACCCTTCACAGTGTAAAACAAGGTGCGGTTTCCAACTGGCGGTTTGATTTACAGCGCGCCATCGGGAACCTGCAGAAATAAATTGTCACGGGCTGCTGCTGCGCTTGTAATAATTAGAAGCTACGCCGAGTGAAACTGTTTTCTGCCTCATTTTCCAGTGGGGCCCCCTTGGGAGTTCTGAATTATGAATTTTTCACTGAGTGATTTGCAAATCGGTGACCTAATTTTTTTTATGGGGCGACAACTTCCATATTTGTATATATGTTTTTTTAGATAGCCTGGGGGGTGTTTAACCTCAGGAGACAGTTTTCTCTCATTTTGCGCCACCTCTCCTCCCCTCACCGTGCAGCGGGTGTCAGTTCCCAGACGGCTTCATATTCCACGTCTTCCCTCTGCATTTCTGGAGAATCTCCATTCACAAGTCAGTGGCTTAGTGATTATTGAGCATGCTAATCACTCCTGGCCCATGCTGCATCATGCAGTCCAGTGTGTGTTTGAGTTTCTGCGTCCAGAATGCACTCCCTCATCCGGTGGCATAATTAATAGCTGAACACGGAGCTGCTCTGCAGCCTCATGCATCACACAGGGCTTATTTATCAGCTTTTCTGTGCTTCACTGCAAATATACCATTTGCATCTTAATGTTTTTCTCACCCAATTACCACTGAGGTTTGCCTTTGGATAGCTGCAAATAAGCAGGAATATTAACTTTATAATCCCCAGGTGCCAGGCCTAGTGCTGCCAAGTTTGATCAGAGATTTACAGCGTCAGAGGCTGCATCCGTGCGCTCTGGCATTATGTACATTATTTTGTTTGTTATAAAAGTTGCGATTATCTGATCGGATTAAAAACAACCTATATAGCCATGAGGCATGACCATGAGGTTAGATAACACAATGCTTTTAGAAAGGAGTTTCAGTCAGTATTCCTTACAAAAAAATGTGTATTTCTGTGTGTGTGTGTGTGTGTGTGTGTGTGTGTGTGTGTGTGTGTGTGTGTGTGTGTGTGTGTGTGTGTGTGTGTGTTTGTGTGTGTGTGTGTGTGTGTGTGTGTGTGTGTGTGTGTGTGTGTGTGTTTGAGAGCTAGGCCAGAACAAGGCAAAATTATGTAATTTCAAACCGGTTTTAGAGCAGACAAATACTCAAAATGACAAGTCAAAGAGTCCAGAGTTTTCAGAAAGGTTCAGCTACACTTCAACAAACAAGCCAGGGTAGATGGACGGAGTGTATTTCTTCTTAGCATTCACATGAATGCAGTACTTCAATCCTTCAACACTCGGCTTTACATTAAGATATCACACACTATTTGTTTAAAGACCTTGGCCAATGAGCAAACGCAGTTTTAAATACCTTTAAATACCTTGCCCTGTACAAGCCAGTGAGCAATTCAAGCTAACGTTGAGATAAGAGATGTAAATATGCACAATAAAATCAGGGTGTGGTGGATTATCCCCGACGACACGGAATCTCACACCGGCTTTCCATGCGGATTTAGGGGCATTACCCGAAATGGGATTTGCAGCGTCTGCTAGCGGCCACACATCCTGGTGGCTCCAAAGAGTGTCGAGAAGGTGTGAATTAAAACTGATGCTAAGAATGCTTATAGAGGTGCTGTTTGTAAACGTATTACATTTAAGGGCAGATGTCACAAGCCCTTCTTTTCTAAGGAGGCTGGGTACTGGTCGGCAGGTATCCAGATTTCTTCACTCACTTTCTTTTGTCTAAAAAGGCATGGGCACAAGCAGTAGCCCCGACCACATTCAGGCTTGACACCCTTGGAGGACACAGGTTCAAATCCGGCCACTCCACACCTCTTCTCCCTCTCATTTCCTGTCCCCATCTTTACTGAACCATCAATTAAAGGCATAAAAAGCCCAAAATAAAAAAGATAATACACAACTGAAATGAACTACTGGGAAAATTTAAAGATTTGTGTTTCTTCTTTGACCATTGTCAAACAAATAAAATGAATACAATTAAAACCTTGAATTGCTGTCATCACTGTAATCCTAATATAAACTATCTCACAGGGTTTTGTGAAAGGCCCTGCAAAGAAATTCTGCACACAATCTGTATTCAGACCGTGCATCTGAAACCGTGGCTGTTTTTTGTTTGTGAGCGCCATGATTCATGCTTCTGTCTGCAGTTTCTTGATCTTACCTACAGGCTATCTACACAGAGCTCTTACAAAACACAAAAAAACACAGGATAATTAAATTTCAGTCACTTGACAGCAGGCACACCACACATGCATTGTAAACACACTGGCTACATGCCCACTCTGGCGACTGATCTGGAGTCAGAATTCACAGGTTTCTCTCCATCAAATCTGACATACAAAGCTACATCGCCAAATGATGTCCCTTATATGCTGATTCACGCTAACACCAGTGTTGTATTCACACCAAGAAAGGAAAGATTTAAAAATGAAATTTAAAGATAATATTTATGATGTCTCAATTCACAGCACCATGCCTTGTCTCATACCATCAGGAGATAGAGATAAAGAGAGAGAGAGAGAGAGAGAGAGAGAGAGAGAGAGAGAGAGAGAGAGAGTGTCTAGCATTCAACAGTGAAAGTACTCGCCAGGAAGTCTAACAATGCCACTGTAGTATAATTATTCACTAAATTCCATCTGTTATGACTGCAGTATAGGTCATTCACTGTTCTATTCCAATAACTTTTAAATATGTTATGCGCTACAAATTATTCAGCAACCAGTACATTTTCAAAAAAGCATAACCTCTATACTATGTGTATACCCAAATGGTACATCCACACACACTCACATCCATACCGCATCCAACAGAGTGTGTGTGTGTCTACAATGTATAACCACCTTCACAACATCTTATAGTATATCAAAATATCAGGTTTTCATTCAGATTCAGTCTCCAGCTTTTTTTTTTCTTCTGCGGGTCCATCATACCCCCCCCCCCCCCCCTCTTTCATGTGGGTCATTCAGCTTTTCTTCCTAATGGCTCCCTCAAGCCAAACTCCTGTAGAAAGCTGTCAGATCACACTGGGCAAGTCTGCCGGAAATGCATTTGGATTCACAGCAAGTCAAAGCGAGACTGTCAGTACAAAAAAGAGCCCCTGCCATGAAATATAGAATAGATGCTGCCTTCTGTGTTGACTCGCATGGCATACAATATTACAAAGGAGAGAGCTTTTCAGTCAGGGAAGAGAATAAAGCACTCAAACCCCATGAAACCTCATGTGATCTTTACCAGCAATATAGTGTTCTGAACTCAAATATAGTGCAGAATACTATACTGGCACACTATGGGCCTGATTTACTAACAGGATTGCGCCCATTTCTGGCGTAAAATAGCGGTCGTAAACATAAAACGGTATTTACTAAGGGGGCGCATTTGAGTAGAGTCGCATATTAACGCTTTGAGGGTGTGTACCTGCAAACAGGTGGGATGGTTCCGAAACGTGGGTGGTAACGCGCTATTTAATGGGAGGAGTGTGCCTAATGATGTATTGCGTCGTATTTACTAAACTGCCTGGTGAGCGCACATCTCTGATTTGCAGGCTAATTCTCCGCCTCATAAAAGTACGTCTTAACCAGGAAGCGCATTTCCACTGAGTCTGAAAACGTTGATATGGCAGCAGCAAGGCGACGACAGAGACAGAGACAACGAACAGAAATATTTTTTTCAACTCGTATAATTCATATTCATATATATGAAATTAAACTTCCGAACGTAATTGGAGAAATTGATCGCACCCACATGCAAACAGTCCCACCTTCAATCCACGAACACGTTTACCAAAACAGAAAGCACACATATTCAATGAATGTCCAGGTCATATGTGATGCCAACATGACCATTACTTACGTGGTAGTGGTCTGTCCATGACAGTTTTATCTTCCGGAATAGTGCCATCTATCCATGATTGAGCAACGGTGATTTTGGCTACTTGGTAAATGTATTTGTTTCAGTGGGGATATATTGTAGTGAACCCATGTCCCTTGTAGAACGTATTAATCTCGCCATGTACACATCTATATTGTTATAATAGACAGTTTATGCATTAATGCCACCAATAGCATATTATTTATAATCGTGTTCTTTTAAACATCTTGCTGTAGGTGATGGCGGGCAAAACAACAATATAACCCATTGAATCAGGTTCAGTGATTGAGCGAACGTGAACCAATATATCTATCTCGTTATCTATTCGCTGAACCTTAGTTTTTTCTTCCTCGAATCTCCATGGTGGCAGTAACTTGCTGGCAAGTTCTCCAGTCTTTTAACGGTGCGCTAAATAATGATTGCCCAGCGCGTATCTGGCTTGATAAATATCACAGAAAATGAGGGGAAACACCGTGCGCTAATGTGCGCCTGGCAAAGGCGCAGATTAAGATGCGTTCGCAAATCAATGTTAGTAAATCAGGGTCTTTAAAGGGTGGAGTAAGCACAGTTTGCCCAGCGCAGATCTGGCTTGATAAATACCACGGAAAATGCGCAAAAACACTGTGCGTTAATTTGCGAACGCAGATTAAGCAGCGCTCGCATATTAGTAAATCAGGCCCTATATGTTTTACCTGAAGGCTACATCCCCAGGACTGAATGACCCTATGGCCCATTCAGCTCCAAGTCATTATCTAGCTCTCTGAACTGTGTGATCGTCATGACAGGTATGTTGTTGTTCACGTATGGACAGCTGTCCAATAACAGTGTCCTAACAGTGCTAATGACATGAGTATTCCTTGCCTGAAACTGTGGAACCTGTGGACCCTGTTCTCCACTTGTAGAATGCTGATGTTCTCCTCTGGAGTCCCAGTGGTTCCTGCTCTATTGAATGGGGGGACACGGTGGAGAGGCTGAGATGGGAAACAGTGTTTGCAAACGAAACCACTGAGTCGTGACCCCAAGCTCCCATCCTCTCTCCTTTCCCTCAGTCGAGTCCCTCTGGGCCGTCCGTTAGCTCAGAGGCTAACCTCCTAATCACAGGGAGACGACAGCCATACAGATATGTGGAATCGCAGAGTGGCTGGCTGGCAGTGACCTCCATCACTATTTGAAAAAGGGCAGTGACCTTCACTTTGTCAACTCATACTTCCACAGACCCATCTCCCGTAGGTCCAAATACAAAGACAGAGTACAAGAACTACAAGGACTAATGGTAATGTTCCTCACTTGTCTGGCTTTCATCTGCACCTGATGTGTTTATAGCAGGGAGGCATGATCACACTTTGGTTTGCACAGCAGCCGTTTCTGAGCAGGTGGTTTCGCAATGCATTTAAACGTGTCAGTGTTTTTCTCCCCTTCATTCAATGTCAAGCCTGCTGGGATGTGAAAATATGCAGCCTGTGCATGACAGAAGCCATGTGCCAGACACACACACACACACACACACACAAAGATACCGACACACACACAACACAGACACACACAGACACACACAGACACACACAGATACAGACACACACACACACACACACACACAGACACACACAGATACAGACACACACACAGACAGAGACACAGACACAGACACAGACACAGACACAGACACAGACACACAGACACAGACAAAGACACAGACACAGACACAGACACAGACACAATCAAGTCACTCAATGATATACACAAAGAAAATCCACATTACAATTTACACATTGACAAACTAAAAAGGTTGTGTGGAAGTTAAAGGTCAGAATGCTGATGATGACCTTATTCAAATATAAGTATCTCCACCTTGTTTATTACAATTATACTGTGCAAACACTGACAGACATGCTGCTTTGTTGTGTAATGAAAACAAAAATCAACAATTAAACAAATGCATAAGCACAAATAGGATTGTGGAATAAATTCTCCTAATGTAATGAAATAAAATCCATAATGAATAATAGACCATTGCACAGGGAATTCTCTTTACATTCCAAACAGCCTTCATGAGCATTCATTGCGAGGCATACGTCATTTATAGTGCTACATGAAAACACAAGCGGCCGAACTATAGACATGTAATATGGTAATGTGTTTTGAGGAAGGGTGGTAGTCAAGGAGGAAATAGGTTTCTCCGTACAACAAGCCATTCTTTAAGGGTAAACTTGAAAGAAACACGGGACATTTGGAAAAAAACTGCTCCCATATGACGGAGTTCAGACACAGAGACAAAGACACATTCAATTGTTCAGGTATTGTAGCAGTTATCTGTTGATTTTGATTGATGCAATGATTCATGCCTGTTTATGTAGGCGATCGTGCTTAAATGTCACAGAGGTAGGACCGACTCGGCATAATTATTTTTTTTATTTCATGGAAAGAAAAGATTGTGTTTTGTACACCCTGTCAACTCAGGTTAAGATTCATTAATCAAAAGAGCGTGACTGCTCGCCTTTGTTCTCAATTTAGATGTGTCTGGACAGCACTCACAGTACGATTCACTGAAAAAGTTACTCTCATGCCTTTTCTTCAAGCAAACAAACTATTAAACTCCTGCAGTATGGATCTGTGTGTGGGGCAGTTGTTCTTGTGCTGTCAGAGAGGACTGTGCCAGGGTGGACTGAGAGTGGACTCATGCTCTGGTTGACTTTAATTAGTTAATAATGGGGGTACTGATGATGAAAGAAAGGGGGTTGGGACACTAGAAAGAGAGAGAGAAAGAAAGTAGGAGAGAGAGAGAGAGAGAGAGAGAGAGTGAAAGCCACTTGTTCTGTTTAGAGGTCTCATCCTGGATTAGTATGCACTTTGGCATATTAGTTTAAAATTAAAGGTTTTTCCACATCTCCATACCAATCGTGTGGCCAAAACCTTATTTTCATTATTTTCAACTTTCACTAGCCTACACATTCTTTATAACCTACTGCTGGACTGAATGACAAGCCAGACACCCGTATTGGATGTAGCGTACTAAATTACCAAGCCAGTCCAATCTTTTGTTCTTTTTTTTGCATTGAAACAGAATTGGTATTAAACCACAAAATAGTGCCGCATTTTCTATTCAATCACACTTTAGCCAGAGGTCCTGTCACAACAAAAACACAATATAATGCTGTCACTAGCACTAGCTGGGTTTCCATCCAATTATTTAATGCAAATGAATGCTTAAACTTCCCATCAAATCTTTTAAGTCGCACTTTGCTGGAAAGGGGTAATTAGTATAGGGTAAAATGATACTGGTTGATGGAAACAGGTTGGGTCGCGAAAAGGGGTTTGTTGCGATTTTATCAGGCATTTCCATGTAAGTCTGGACACTGTCCAGCATTCCCATACAACAGAAACATGCAACCTCATATTTGTCACAGCAGGCAGGGGGAAAACCACATTAAACTCCCTGCGCTACATGCAGTTCAATATGACCAGCATATGCATATAGGCTACATGATGAGTCGGAGATGACGAGCCTTGGCATTGAAAAGTGTAATTATTTCATTATTGTCCCATTGTATGAAGAGGAATGACCCATGGTATGTAATGAGGTGAGGGTGTCGGATGTTTGAAAGACCTGAAACGCCCGGTGATCCCAGGAACATCAGTAATGTGTCTGAGGGGCATCAACAGCATATTTGTCTGGCACAATAGCACTCGAACCAACGGAGGCCTACTATATTTCACACTTGCAGGCTGTTGAAGCAATGTGTCTGAGCAGCATATTTTCCCACCCAGAACATGAATAAGCTAGGGCTTGCTACAAATTTTGTCAGCCTCTTAAGAGCCGGGTTTGTAGTGGAATGTCTAAAAGAGAGAAAACAAATTAAACCCACCACTTTCCCAAGATTTGTCCCTTTTTCCCCGTACGGTGCTCTTAGTGACAAACAATGAATCACAACACCCACTTCACGCTCCCTGTTGGTACTGAGGAGGAGTATGATGCATTGGACAAGGGCTGCTGTTTTCGAATTTTTAATGAAAGAGTGCAGTCACACGTGCATTGCCTGTGATATAACAGACACTGGGAGGAGAGCTGGTATGGCATGCCTTGGTACATAATATGCATTTATTGTCTCTCTGTGGTGAATAGTGAGGAGCAATAAGATAAATTGGACAGGCTCTTGCTTTATGCCTTTAATAGAAGACAGTGCAGTCATGCATATGTGTAGGTACGTATTTTATCAGGTACCAGGGTGAGAGCATGAGAGCTGGTATGGAACCATGCACGTGCAGTTAAGGAGATGGATGTTACCTTGTACCCTGATCCATATGTGAGTTGGTGGCTCCCTGTGGTGTCTTCTGGCTCTGGGCAGTAAGTAGAGAGGATGGCAGCTTCATGTCCCATCAGCCTCCTGTGCTGGAGATTCACATGAGCTCACACTCGCGCTGAGGATCCAGATCAGCCTCTGAGCATCTCCTCATCCCAGGAGGCCAAACACAGGAGCTCTAATGAGGGAGGAAAGAGGCCCATGTTTACACAGGCCAGGAGAGTTGGGGGTGAGGGGGTTCTCTGATATGCAGAGATGTTGCCATGGGACAAGAAGTAACCAAGGACATGTCTTTTTCAGCATGTTCTGCATCACAGAGACTTTTGCTGTAGGTTTACTCACTGGGTTGACTACAAATTCTTCTCCCCTGCTCTCTCTGTCTGACAAATCATCATGAAACCTTAGCTTTGTTTTCTCGTTCTTCTGACCTCAAGGATGTTTCTATTGCAAAAGGGCTTTTTTACTGTAGCCATACTGCATGTGTGGTAGGAATACAAAGCAACTAAACAAAGCAACAAAAGCATCTTTTATTTCTTGGCGCAACAAATCCAAAAAATCAGAAGGGCACTGGAGAGTTTAGTGGGAAAATGTGCATTTGGACTTAGGAACAGGTCCATTTTGATCTGGGCCGGAGGTAATGATAGGTGCAGCCCAGATCTGACCCAGTGTCTATGCTATCTGGGAGGTATTACCATTTAACAGGCCAGTTTCAGCTTACCAACTGAGTGAATTGTCATGTTTTGCTTAGTAACTTTGCGGAATGTATATGGTACCAATTTAGTGTTTAATGCATGGAAAAGGGGACAACCAGTTACAAAGAATATTGTAAGAGCTTGGAAATACAATTGAAACAAACCAGGCTTGTTTTACAGTACAATTGTAGCTTACTTACTGAGTAAATTGTAAAAACATCTGTAAGAACATACCCAGTATTAAGAAAGTACCATGACCAGGAAAACTATTCCTGTGGGGATTGTTAGCAGGTAAGTATGAGGTAAATTGTATAAACCCTTTATGGGCGTACCCAGGAACAATAACTATATTAGAATAAGCGATTTGTTGGAAAGTACTATCTTAATTTCTAGTTCGTAATTAAACATACAATTGTAAAATGAGGATTCCTTAGTATTTCACTTTTTTTTAAATGTATTTACCTCCTTGCCTACTGTGGTAATTACTCAATTATCTACAATAATTTACCATATATTAACCAGGTCAATGTTTTCATGGGTGTAGCACTAAAACTAAAACTAATAATCCAAATGGTGATTGTGTGCTCTCTGGTGCATGTCCGTGTGAAGGCTTAGGAAAGTGATGCTCCTCTGGTTGGCGGCATGTGAAATTCAGTGACACTTGGCTGCTCATCTTAATTCAGGTACCATTTTTAACAGCAGTGAGATTACTTTTGTGCTTCACTTCATACGGAAACAAATCACAGCAGTGCTTAACCAAAGTGAGATGAAACAATCACAGCAATACTAAGAAACATATCACTGGGGACATTTTAATCATCATCCCTTGATATTCATTTCACGGTTTCTGGATGATAGGAACATGAACATCCTGTTGCTCTTGGCAACGGATCACATCGGGGCCCGGCGCTGGTAGAATGCGTCCTCATGACGGAGGCCATTTTGGATTAATATTTCATTTGCGAGCATATGCTTCAAAGCAGAAAGGCAGATAAGAGCTGGGTCCCAAGAGATCCCCTCTCAAAGCAATCCCCACACGCGAGCACTCACCCTGGGAGCCACGTGCCTCTGTCTACCCCCTCCCCTCCCCTCCCCTCCCGCAGTGGCAACTGTAGGAACCAAACAGGTAGCTGGTGCCTCAATGATGAACAACAATTTATGTTCGTACTGTACATCCTTTTAGTCTGTATAAAGAGTTCTTATAGTTTTAAACGTGCACATCACATTTTTTATTGAAGCATACATCATGTCAATCTCAGCTCAGAATGTACACAATTCTGATTCATTTTTTGTGATTCTGAGGGTGGAAATGTTGGTGAACTTTAAGTTTAAAATGAAAGAGAATAGATTATCTCTCTGTCTCTCCCTGTTGCTCATCCCACTGTAATTGTTATCCACTACAGGAGGCTACAGGCTGCTCTGTAATGCCCCAGAGCTGGGGCCGCTTTTTTGTGTGTTTGTGTCCTGGGGAACCGTGGTTGATTAGGCAGGAGGCCTCAGAGCCCTGCCGCTGCTGTTGGACCTGACTGCTAATGATCCTCTGCCCTGCCGCCTTGAGGAGGATTTCAGACCTTTATTGGCCAATAGAGGTACACAAGCTGTTAGGAAGTATCTAACCGACAGAACTGACAGGAGAAGACAGATGATGAAAAAAAGAAACAGAGATTGGAAAGCAGAGAGAGAGAGAGAGAGAGAGAGAGAGAGAGAGAATGTAAAATAGTGGTAGAGCTACAGAAAGATGCAGACAGAAACAGAAGAAGACCAAATCTAGGAGAACATGTCATGATAGAGGGAGTCAACAATAAGAGAGTGGAAGACAGGAGAGGGATAAAAGAAAGAAAGAGATAGTAGTGGGATGGGAGAGACTGAGTGGGAGACCCCCCAGTGGATGTGCAGCTCAGAGTTGAATCCAGCCTGATGACTGTGCTAGCACTTCCGTGAGAGACAGAGACTCACAGAGCAGACACAGAGTCAGGCTCCAGGACAGATAAACAGGAGCGTCAGAGAATTCATGTCCAGAATAGACACAGGAATAGAAAGGAGGGAAACTAGATTTCAGCATTGTTTTGTGAAAACACATATAAACATACATATAAGTCTGTAAAGTCCCAGACAATGCATGTCAACATCATATATAGTAGTTTGTGAAGTTCCAATGCAGTTATGGCTAAATGAGCGTCCCATTTAACTTCTTTATCTGAGACAGACAATATACAGTGCCCTTCTTCCATTGTGCTACAGTGCAAAGCATAACTCCCGACGCTACCAGCCCAGGACTTCCTTGTTCACGCCACAGACTTCAAAGGCGCCCTGGCTAACCTGAGTGACGTCTTCCACGCAATTCGCTGAGCTGTTCTGCCTCAGCACACAAGAAGTGCCATGTCTTCTGTCAAGAGCCGACCACCTGCCCAGCAAACGTAGCAGAAGTGAGAGACTGGCCCATTTCCTGCAATGTCAGAGAGCTGCAGAGTTTCCTGAGGCTGGCGTCCTACTACCAGTGCTTCATCAGAGACTTCACCTTCAACATCGCCATCGCTAGACTGACGCAGAAGAGGCAAGCATTCCAGTCTAGTGAGGACCGCACTGCTGCCTTTGCCCGCCTCTGATCAGCACTCATGAAGGCCCCCATGTTGGCATTTTCAGACCCACAGCTACTGTTAATCCTAGGCACCGATGCCAGCAACAGGGGTCTTGGGGCAGTGCAGTCCCAGGAGAGAGAACATGGTGAGTAGAGAAAAACTACTGTTTTACCTGCCGAGAGCTGCTAGCTGTCATCCTGGGAATTCTCAACTTCAAAGCCTAGCTCTAAGGAAGGCAGTTTCTCCTGCACACCGATTGTGCCTCTCTCGCCTGGCTGATTAACCTCTACGAGCCTGGAGGGGCTGTGGCTTGGTGGCAAAAGACTATGCAGAACTACGATTTTGAGATTCACCACCGGGCTGGCTGCCTCAACACTAAAGTAGATACTCTGCCTCTACGGCTGGGTGAGGAGGCGAGTGCCGGTATTGTCAGCGTGTTGAGGTCCAGGACAAAGCGACTTTAGTGTTGGCAGCTCTCAAGACCAACACCTCTGGGTGACGGTGACACCTCTCCGGCAGCAGCAGCCAGTGACGGACGGGAATGTATTGATCCCCAGCAGCTGCGGTGCGACCAGAGCTAGGACCCTGTCCTCTGCCAGGTTAAGGCTATGATGGGGGTGGGCCAACGGCCTTCATGGGCTGCCCTTCTCAGCACTGTATCCTGAGAGCAAGACCCTCTACTCGCAGTGTGCCTGCCTCACCAGCCAGGATGGGCTCCTGCATTGACGCAGACTCCTGGGGCCCGTCACAACGTTCTGCAGCTTCTGCTGCCTCGGCGACTGCCTTCCAGAGTCCTCCAGCTGGTCCATGACTAGGAAGGGGGGGGACCATTTTGGAGTCACTATGACTATTCATCTCGTCTAATCCCTTTGCTGGCCGGGCTTGTTGTCTGGACTTGGATCTCTGCATCCATCAATGTGACTCCAGCATGTAAAATGTACCTCTCAGGGCATCACCTACCTAACAACCTAACTGGTTTAGTCTTACAGAAAGAAAAGGTAATTGAATGCATTACCATTAAAAACCACTCTTTGACAGTGATTGCACCACAATTGTACAAATGGGTACAGTAGTTGGTTCAAAGTTGGCAAGTGAGGGGGAGGCGCCGAGGCGGTGTTGTGTGTATGTGCAAACTCCCAAACAATTGACTTACCCTTTTCTGCAGTCGCACCCTTCCTCTTGTTTACCAAGGGCTCTAACTGGAAACTGAGTGCGTACAAGAGTTAGTGTAAAACTTGAAATCCTCAAGAGGGGTTATTACATGGTGTAGGTAATAATTTCACTAAGACTGAGATTTCGAAACTGAAATGCTTTACTGCTCTACTGACAACCAAATCACAGTTTCGCTCATCAACTCTTCTTATCTGCTCTCAACTCCCTTTCACAAATGTAGTAAATACTAACAATGAACAATATTCAGAAACAAACCCTTTTTCAGCTCTAACACTAGCATAACGTGACTAAAGAGAACTTGATGTTAATGTAGAAACTCAAAAATTAATGCAACTGCTCGAGTGATGTAATGCTTGGGTACTTAAAGTGCAGCCCCTACCGAGGACAGATATTTCCTCTGGCATCAACATGTCAGAGAGAACAATGTAATACTACAGTCAGGGGAGAGAAGAAGTATTCTGAGCCTGAGGCAGTCTCTTCTCTAAGGAACCTCTATGAAGATGCTGCAGCACTATTCCATTACTCCCTTATCCTTCATGTTTTCTGGCCAATGTCAGAATTCAATTTCATTCAATGTGCATTATTCTGTGTGTGTGTGTGTGTGTGTGTATATTCATATGCATGACTGTGTGTGTGCATTTCTCCCTCTCTCTCTCTCTCTGTGTGTGAGGGGCATTTTTGTATGTTTATTTATGTGTGTGTTTTAGGGCTGTGTGTGCCTGAGCCAGCACATCAGTAGTGAGATCCAGCTATCCACTGGAACACATTAAGACTCACTCCCTCCTCTAGGGAAATTACTTCTTTAGCTCAGACCTGCAGGGCTTCCACCACTGACCAGAGACACAAATGACCAAACGGAACCCATATGTTTACAGTGATGTTGTGGCACTGATTGCTCACAAATATCTTCTACAACACTAGATGACAATTTCTATATAATACGTAGCATCAAGTCCACAGGGGCCCACATGTCCAGAAGTGACATTTTGGTAAAAAAAAAAAACTAAAAAAAGTGTGACTTACATAAAGAGCCATGGCCGTTTGAAGGGTCAGATGGCAATGAGGTTGTTCTAGACAGTTTCTGTTTTTTTTCTGTGCTTCGACTGGTTAGTAGGGGACGCTGTCATCTTGGGTAAATGTCACTGTTTTTCTCAAGCCTCATTCCATAGAGAAAGGCATCGGAACAGATATTAATGACCAGTCCCAGTTTTTCCTGCCATTCCAAGGAGTTTGTGCTTGGGCATATTTTTAATGGTCAGCCAGGGAATGCCCAAATGTTCACCGTACTTTTGGTAGCTTGTCTGTGGTGTTCTCATGCCGTTGGTCGTCTAAGTGGTCCATGGTGCTGAAGTGGTTTTAGCGAGTTTGCGCATCGATGCTGCAATGAGGCGGGTTGGATAGTCTGCTTCTGATTTACAAACTCACAGCTAAGACATGGAATGCAGTCAGCTCAACGATCTGCTTAAGGAATTTCATAAATCCGTTGCAGGCACTTGAGCTCAGAAGAAATTACTTTGACAGGGTGACTGACTTTTGTATGCTGAAGGTCAACCATAATGAATAACCATGACCTGTTTATCAGTTTGTGTTGCTCAAACATTACCATTACGAAGCACAATAGGGCGACTTCATAAATATCCACAAGCGAACAGCGAGATATTTTGCGTAGGGCACACAGTGTCCACATTTAAATGCTAACTAGATCTAGAGGTTATATATGTTCAGGTTGGCTAGACACACTGAGAGAAAGGAAAAAAGAAAATGCACACGCGCACACAGCCACACGCACACAAAAATCAGTTAAAAAACAAACAGGTCAGTTATTGTCATGCATGTAAGACACACAAGAGCTTTGCCTTCAGAATGGGAAACATATATAAGAGGGGAAGTCAAATTGGTATGTATGGTGGGGAGCTGAAGAGGGCAGTAAGGGAAAGTTCAATCAACCATGTTACAGCAGCTACTTGTTTCTCTCCAGCCTCCGGCTAAGTGCACCTCTCTTTGCTCTGAAGAGTACAATTAATAACCCAATCAGTTCCATTTCCAATGGCATGTTTTTCTTTTTTTAGATCAGCCTACCCATTATACATTCAAGATGAAGACATTTGCTCCAACAATGTTGTTGCTGTGTCCACCTTGTTTGTGTGTGTGTGTGTGTGTGTGTGTGTGTGTGTGTGTTAGAGAGAGAGAGAAGAGAAACAGTAACTATAAGATGATGATTTCTTTCTTCTGTGGCTGCCTGAATAGCTGTGATGCTGGGGTGTGTGGCTGAACACACTCATGCAGGGCTGGTTGAGCTCTGAAGGAGTCTGCTGTTCTCCGGCCTCCGCAGGAGACACAACAGAGACAAATAACACACACTGCTGCAGGATATGTGGCGTTACAGAACCCTCTAGCAGCACTGCAGTGGCGTGTGTGTGTGTGTGTGTGTGTTTATGTGTTTGTGTGTTTGTATGTTGGCTGTATTCTGTGTGACTTGGAGTTGAACGTAAGTCCTTGCTTGTAAAACCTGTATGTTTGAGCTTACCAGATCAGAGTTCATGTGTCTGAGGGGTCTGAATGTGTCTCTGGACTCTGGACTCCAGGTCTGTTTATTGGTACATTTGTGTCGGTCAGATGAATGGCAGTAATAGAGATCTCCTCGGCTGCCACAGTAACCAGAGCAGGGGCCAGTCTGTCCCCTGAACTGTCACATGAAATATATGGCCCTGTGAAAAGCCAGGGTTTCAACTCTACTGTCCTTTTCCCTTCCTCAGTCTTTTTCTTTTACACACACACGCCCACGCCCACGCACACACACAAACAAAGGCACACACACACAGTTTAATGCAAATATATACACACATACGCAGAAGTGCACACGCACGCACATACAAAAACAGAGGCAGACACACATATAAAAACACACACACACACACACACACACACACACACACACACACAGACAAACAGAAGTTATGCTTTCAAACCAAGGTCAGTGTTGCTGTGCTATTGTTGTTTAGAGGCTGGGATTAGGTGTGATCCCTGATACACAGACACTCGTCACCCCCAGCCCTCCTCTACGGCTCTGATCACACATCAGGGCTGCAGAAGAGAGCTTTGGCCTCCTACTGTATTTGTAGTGGGGCTCTGCAGCTCTCAGAGCAGTAGCAGCCTCTCAGGTTAGACACAGCAGCCTCCAGGGAGAAGCAGCCCTGGCACTCCTGTGTGATGTGAATGCAGCCATCTCTGGTTTCGCCCTCACAGGGTTTCCTGCTAATCGAACGGACAAGCATGACCGGACGCGGACGCGAACACACACACACACACACACACACACACATACACACACACACACACACACACACACTCACATATTCACTAACAAACACTCACACACACAGGTGACTTGTAGCTGTTCTTTGATGTGGTCAAATGATGTGGAGGTGAGAAGAGAGAAGAAGGGTTAGCAGGAGAGTTTGTGTGTGTAAGACTGTACGTGTGTGTTACTTTTCTTTTCTCTTTACAATAGATAAATTAGGAGAGAGATAAGTTGCTGAGATAAGAGTTACTCATGAGTCATTGGCAGTGCTTTGAAAAAAAAGCCATGCTGTTCTTCCACAGACTTCCTGTGACAGATTTGACTTTGCGGTGTAAGAAATCTGTTAATGTGAGGGGTCAGAGACATGAGTCAACTCACTAAACTTTGCACCGGAGCCAGTTTGCACCTCGTAGGGCCATTTGACATCTTTGTCAGCAGAGCATCTTGAGTAATCTTTTCTCTCTCTCTCTTGTCTTTCTCTAAAACTGTGTTTTAGTTATATACAGGAAAAGATGTTAAATTATTGGTTGGGGTCAAACCTCTCACTGACACATGCCCTTACCCAACAGCCTATCCTAAGTATAATAACAGCAGGGTGCACTACAACTATCCTACTGATACTTAAGAAAACCTGACAACAACAAGAACCCCCTAGGGTTAATGTTCCCAGATTAGAGTAGGCCTAAGGGGATAAAAAAGGATACAAACCCTGGTCTCCTTATGCACCCACACATCTTGCGACGAAAGGCCTCTTCACGTTATGCAGGTTAATTCACCAAGTAGTCTGTGAGCGCCTCAGCCATAACCACTGGCTAGCTTGTTTCAGCAGCCTCAGACCTTAACTCCTTTAAAGCTTTTAGTGACCGTCCTAGGAAACCAAAATCCAACAGAAGCACTGTGGTTGATTTAGCTATAAGGTCTCTGACACCTATCTACACTGGTCTTGTGTGTGCCCTTGCCAACCTCGTTCCCTCGCTTGCGCTACCAGTTCCGCATACCGCTAGCGTGGATACCAGCCTGAACTCCGCCCACAACATTTTTGGTCTGGGAGATTCAGTCTGGAATTGAGCTAGTTGGGAGAGATTAAACGTCTCAGAAAAGTGATCTGAACAATCAAATTGTAAGGGCGGGCTTTATACATTGATGGACAGATGACCAACCAACGCTTAAGTTGATTAGATAGATAGAATATCGAACAAAGATGGCGCCGTCTCGGGAGCTTAGTGGGACATATTTTATATGATTTAAGCTATCTACACGACTTTTTTCGGTTAGTTGTGTATGTTCAACACGAATGTTGCCGAGGATTGTAGGTCTTAACTGAAGCACTCTAGACCATTATTGATAGGTTATGCTAACGCGTAGACAAAAAAAAACATTGAAACAAATGGTAGCTTCTAGCCTTGAGTGCTAATTAAGTAACGTGAGCAGGCATATCTCAACAGATATTGACAGCGCATTCATTTTGAAAGAGGAAACGCGATCAAGGCATTTGCCGATTGAAAAGATGTTTTTTGCCGTCCTTCCTTAGTTTAATCTATCAGATGGTAATACTACGTTGCTCTGATTGGTTCTTGGTATCCAATACAGTGAAGAGGAATTTTCTTTCCTGGTTCGTTGAAACACGCCCCATAATCACAGCCCAATGGTTCAGTTTCAGACTCATATTCTGACTAGAATTATGAGTATGACATTGTCAGGCTAGCATACCGCAGCTTCTTCCTTAAAAAGTTTTCCTCCATTGCATCTTCAGAGGGAATCATTAACTCAATAAAATAAACAAACAATGCTCTCACACTCAGAATACAACAAATGTGGCAGCTTGACAGCAAGCGGTGCACCGGGACTCTGAAGAACAAAACAAACAATGGGTTTCGTTAACCTGTATGCCACACATTGCCACTCACTCTCCTGGAAGGAACTCTGGCAAAAACAATCAGGTCTTGTTAGAACATTACTAAAGTTTAGTCATTTTTTGTAAATCGAAAAACAAAATGGAGGAACGTTTGGTTGGCCAGGAGTTTGACTGACACAGGGCCTGAAGAGAGTGAAGAGAGCAGTGGAGTCATATTCTCTCCCAGTGTTTAATGTCACTCTTCTGCATTGTAAAGTGAATGTGGCACTGCCAATGGGGCGCAGATGTCTGGAAAACAATAAAAGTGAAACAATGGGGTTTAATGGGTTTCGTTAATCCATCTGAGACAGACATACACACACACACACACACACACACACACACACACACAATGCTTCTTTAGAAAAGTGAATAGAAAGCACAAAGCTCGAAGTAGGTTTTGCATCGTCGTATTGTTTCACTGTTAAAATAGGAAACATGTAACAAGGTTCTAGCGAGATAACCTGCATCGGATGAGCATGGTGGAGAGTCTGTACTTTTCTACATCAGTTTTTCAACATCATGTTGCCTTTCTCAAGACATTGACTCACATGTCAATTCAGTTTTGATCCAGATCATCCTTAATTATTTCTAAATCTCACACAGAGAGATTGGCTTCTGCCTTGTGTGTCAAAATTTGGAATAAAGATGGACAATATGATCCCTTCACCACAGCAGATCATCCAGAGATGATTAAAAATGACAAAAGTCTGTGAGGCTTCCCGGATCTCTGCATTATCGTAAACCAGGTTGGGGACTAGGCTCTACTATTGCCTCAGACAACCTAATCATGTCTATAATTGTAGGCATGCTCTTCATTTCTGTTCAAGGATTTACGAATCTTACTCTTCAAAATAATGTGACTGTAATGTTAAACAGTGCTTTTCAGATCACAGATACACCAGTCAGTCAGTACGAAAAGCAGTGGCTGCCAAATCCAAGTATCATTGCCTTTTATGTACCCTGAGGCAATAAAGAGGATTTTAGATTATGGTGATATATTAAACTGGAACATATTACAGTACTAAATGTACTCACTTACTAAAGGGAAAACGTTTCCACTTCACTTTTTTTGTTTTTATTCAGTTGCAAAACACCATTAGCGATGATTGCTTCAAGGCACTCTGTAAAAAAACAGTGTCTGTACCTTGAGAGCAAGTCTGAGGTGACAGTGGCAAGGAGTCCCTCCCTCCCCTTAGCAAAAACAAGTCCTGCCATACAACTCAATCTCAGTTTTAGTCACTTCAAAAAGAAAAGGGATCATAAGAGCCCCCAAGTGAAATTAATTTAAAATTGCCATAGAAACATAGAATATGATCATCATCTTTACCTCAGAGGGTATTGAGGGTATGAAAGTCCAAAACTACAGCCTGGCTTCTTTTCACTGTAGCTTTGTTGGGCTACTACAGCCGTCACTAAATGATAGAGACAACACACACACACACTCTTCCTCTCTCTCTCTCTCTTTTGATAGCCATGGCACAGCAATGCTTTAAGGAAAAGCATCCCAACTCAGTGGACTCGACATCAATCATGCATCAGGAATACAATAAATGACTCATATAGTTTTCTATTGTTTTATGGGGTCTAACTTTATTGGCGCAAACACATTTATCGCATACAAATTACTGACTCATTGCTTTTAAAGACAAAACCACACAATATGAAGTAAGCCCTTATGTTAGATACTAGGCATGTCTGTCATACAAGTGAGAAAAGCTTCAGTTATAATGGGTCTGCTTTGCTCTCCCCATCTGTAATTACACAACATTGTGTGAATGCAAGTTTTTCAAATCAGATGGAAGTGGCAAGTGTCTAATCAAGAGAGTGTATCTGCTCTGATGTTCACTGAAGCCTCTCAATAGAAGAGGAAGAGTATATCTAGCTCTCTTTGATTTTAATTTTTAAAGAAAATGACAAAAGGGGGTTAAGCTTGATAAATGGTTGTACGATTCTCTTGACATGATGACCATGTGCTTGAGCGTAATTGAGGACAAATGGAATCCACTAATTGCCCATGGCTTCCTGTATATCAGCTGGCAAAGCAAAACTCTAACAAGGCCAAGGTCTTGTGTTCGACACCTAAGGGAAACACAGTGAAATAAATGTTCATCTGCAATACAAAAGCATCCGCTAAATGAAATATGTAAACACAGGACGGTTCAATAATATCTGTGAATGTAGGCATGTAGAGACTTTCAACATGGACGCCCTCCGCATGGACTTCTTTCATTGTTGCTGTCTTTTCTTTATGTACAGTGCTCTCCCCAAATATTGGCACCCCTAGTGAATATGAGCTAAACAGGCTATAAAAAAATATGTCTTTGCTGTTAATCCTCTTGGTTTTTCACTCAAAATATTCACAAAAATCTTACCTTTTTATTGAAGTAAAATTATTGAAAGAAAAAAAACTGTTGACATTTAAATAAACATTTTTCCCCAAAACATGTGTGCCACAATTATTGGCACCCCTAGAAAAATCTTTAATTAAAATCTAACTGAAGTATATTTCCAGTCATATTTTACATTTTTAAGTTCACCTGTTTGATAAGGAACTCTTACCTCAACCATGACTTCCAGTTCCACTGGCGTACAAATATGAGGTCACACAGGCCAAATACCATTAGTCATTCATCACTATGGGAAAGACCCAAATAACACAGTGACGATGTGCGACGAAAAGTTGTTGAGCTGCACAAATCAAGAAATGAACACAAGAAAATCTATAAACAGTTGAAAATACCCATTTCCACCATCATGGAAATAATTAAGAAGTTTAAAGCCACAGGAGATGTAAAGAATCAGCCTGGAAGAGGACGTGTCTGTACATTGACCCCACGCACCGTGAGGGGGATGGTTCTACTGGCAAAATAATCTCCAAGGATCACAGCTGGAGAATTGTAGAGGTTAGTTGAGTCTTTGAGTTGAGTCAGAAAGTCTCCAAAACTACCATCAGACGCCACCTACATCACCACAAGTTGTTTTGTACTGCATGTAGGAATGGTCTCAGATCCGTGCCACGGTTCACTAACCTCATCACGCATTATAGGAGAATACTCATAGCTATTATCTTGGCAAATGGAGGCTGCACAAAACATTACATTAAGGGGTGCCAATGTGGCACACATGTTTTGGGGAAAAATATTTATTTAATGTCAATGTTTTTTTTTCTTTTAATAATTTTACTTCAATGAAAAGGTAAGCTTTTTGTGTATATTTCAAGTGAAAGACTGAGAGGTTAAACAGCAGAGACATATTTTTGTATAGCCTGTTTAGCTCATATTCACTAGGGGTGCCAATATTTGTGGAGGGCATTGTATGTTGTTGAGTATGGTGCATGGAAACACTCCACTGAGGAGCATAATGAAGGCATTTATAATATATTACCTCACATTCATTATAAATACTGACACCTGCACAGTAGAGTCATCACTTCTCATGCCCTTAATGATTCATGATGAGTCCTACATAATATTATTGAAGCTGTGAATGTGCTTTGCATTATAGGAATTGTAAATATCGCTGCAGGGGGTTATTAGCATCATAGATAATAATAGCAGGCATAATTCCTCATGATGATCTGGAGACAAAGGTGTGATATGCATTATGTATATAGCCCCGGAGACAGTCATTACGACTTGGTATGGTTTTGTTCCTGGGAAAGTAGTAGTAAAGATTTTCTTGGAACCAAGACATATATATATATATATATATATATATATATATATAGTGTCCACTGCTGTTCCTGGAAATAGATTCCTCCTTGGAGCGTTGTGTGTGTGTGTGTGTGTGTGTGTGTACTGTACCGTTGATTTAGAGGCTGGTCACTCAGTCCGCCGAAGCTGAGGGCATCTCGTTAATTAGAGCTGAATAATCAGCTGAGCTGTGGTCAGCTCTGTAAGCACTTCCCCAAACAGCACACTGCCACACAAATGCAGCTAATTGACATGTTTTATTCAGTTGTATGATACGGAGCCAACTGAACTGATTCATGTGAATAACAAAACCTAATTTAACCAAAACATTATGTGTACAAAATGGTTGGGATGTAGATGGATTTTATGTGACCTAACAGTGTCAATATATGGCCAGTAGGTAGCTTCCTTTAGGGGAGTGTGTGTACATTCTACTGCTGATACCAAATGATAGGTATTATGCATCAAAATAACAGCCATAAACAAACAAAATATCAAACAAACACTAATGTATACCCACTAAATGTATTCGTTTAATGTTCCCAGACCTGAATAAAAATAAGCAACTTAAGAAATAAGGTGGATAAAGTCCACATTCCGGATACTGAGAAACACTTTGTTCTGGCTTCAAAATAACATTATTGTCACAAAAGTGACAAAGTCTTACAATTTTTTGTAAACAACATTAAGCCTGTAATAAGAATGCATCACAGATCACTCACCTTTTTAAGTTTCCCTTCCTGGCAGCCTGATATTCATAAAGCAGGGTTCCTTAGAGCGTAGTTAAAGTTCCTGTGAATCGTGGGCATCTCCCTCTCTCCAAAGCCTTATCAAGGCTGATTACACCCGGTGGAACTATATTTAAAGGAGAGCTGTGAATTTGCCATGTCTCACTTAATTAAAGTGCAGCCACAGATGTGAATGGCAATTACACCGAACCAAGACATGGATGCTCCAGAGGAGGCAAGTCTACCTTCCATAAATAATCAGCATCTGCTACTGCATTCAGACCCATCCATTTTAGATCAGGCATGGCTATGAATTCCATATCTGAGATGGATTCGATATAAACAGCGTGATAATCGTTATGGAGTAGCATTCTGGTACAGAGATATCTGATCAGGTTAGCGTTCTTGCTTGAGTCATCTTGGAAAATTCCTTGAAAGCTCCAGTTAGTGTTTATGCTTAGTTAAACCTACTGGAGGCTGCATTAAAGTCTACACATGTCAAATCAAATAAGAAAAACCTTAATAAAGGCCAATTCAGGGACCTGAACTGACTTAGATGTCTAGAAATAAATGTAAAAATAAACAGCACATGCGCCCATGCAGTGGACAAATGGGCTCTACTATATTTTGAATGTATATGCAGCCACAAAGCTTCAGAATAAAACCTCTATTTGGCCATTTATGATTTTTTCAATACTTTGGAATACTTAAAGAGAAATGCTATATAGAAACCAGATAACAGACTTCAAGCTCCTTCCCTGCTCCTGTTTAAAGTAACAGCCCCCTCGCTGTCTTAGAGCAGGGTGTGAAAAATGCCTATTTCATTAGATGATCTTTACATGGCAGCATATGCTGGCAGACTTCTATGTTCAACAGCCCATGTCCTTTCCCAGTGATAGAGTGGTAAGGAGAGGTCAAGGCCCTCATTCCTCCCCAGTGCTGATCTCTTAACCCTGACCCGGGGGATGACATGGCCACCGATCACAAAGGCCAGGATGGATGTAATGAGCAGACACCTCCATCTCAGTTTAGGTTATTATATAGCCACAGTCCTTCCATCCTGGCCCTTGTGATCGGTGGCCATGCCCTTTCTTTGCCACTCTCATTATCACACTTATGCATCCCCTCCTTCCACACATACAAACTCACACACACTTAACCGGGCTATGATATGATGAGACAGCATCTATGGCTCCTGTTGGGGGGAGCTAGGGATGGTCATTAGAAGAGCATGAATGTTATCAGCTGGACTGTTTAATGTTCCACTTCTGCTGGGTTTCAGACTGGCCACGGACATCAAGTTTCACCCCCCAGCCCCCTCCCCACCTGCTCCACCCTGTGCGAGGTGCCTACATTTAGAGTGAGTGGTATGTATGTCCATCGGGGCATGTCACTGTCAGCATGCGTGATTAGTATGACTGCTGTTTCATGTTCCTTTTTCTCTTTCCTTGTCTCCATCTCCATCTCTTCCTCTCTTAATCCCCCCTACCAAATTCTCAGCTTTTGTCTGTGCTGCTCACATACCGTTACATACCGTTACCGATTAATTCTGGTACACCGACAGTCCCACAGAAGTTGCCAGCCGAATCCTTAGAGGGGCGTATTGATAAATGAGGAGGGCCAAGTGAGGTTTGTTTGAGCTGTTAACTTCGAGAGTGCTGGATGGCCACTTCGCCAGTGTCATTTGTCACTGATGCAGTGTGTTTGGCACTTTCAAAAGAGAGGGCTTTCACCCTCAGACTGTCTGGTTTAGGGAATAAAAACTGCTGAGTTACTGTTGTTGAGATAAACTAAAAATGCTGAGTCATTGCAATTAAGGGGAGGAGCAAAGAACAAAGCCATGCCATTCAATTATCGTTCGTCAATATTGGTGAATGCCATCACACCTGCTACCGGAAGACAATTATTTAAAAACAACCTGAAATAATCGTCTACAGATACAATTCTATTTTTTTAAATCTTTTTTGAAACAAGGTTATGTTGGAAAAGAGAGTGGTTT
Source organism: Sprattus sprattus (assembly GCF_963457725.1). Lineage (NCBI taxonomy): Eukaryota > Metazoa > Chordata > Actinopteri > Clupeiformes > Clupeidae > Sprattus > Sprattus sprattus. The sequence continues at coordinate 21,537,905 of NC_137921.1, forward strand.
AGTGGAGAGAGTAAAACCAGTAGACAGGGAACTGCCAAATGCCAAATGAGTTTAATTACAAAGAGAATTCAGAATCTCAGGCTTGGAGCCAATGCAGGAGTAGAGCCACTGCAGCTTACCTGGGCAGGTCTTTGAGTAGGGCTAACAAAAAAGGTGCAATCAATCTCCACGTCCAAATCAATCACACTACCAAATGCCTTTTTCCTCAGGAAGGGACCAGAGTCAGAGCTCTCTCCTTGTGGGTCCAGGAAGCAGTCACCAGATGGGGCATTCATTCAAGAGAGACATTTCAGTTGTTTAGCTTTATATGGAAAAAAGGGATGTATAGGCAAATTCCTTTCCTTCTCTATATTTTGAGCAGATGTTACAGTCTTACTGTGGCAAGCCCATGCCCCTTCATACAGATCCCCTCTCAGAGAACCCTTATAAAGAAACACTTAAACACAAAACAGAAATATAGATTGTGACAAGATGATGTGAGGTATGGATTCAGTATAGACAGCATGTTAAAAGATTGAAAAATCAGAGTCAAAGCAGCAATTACTCCAACTCCCTTGAGTGTACGCGACACAGACAGGATTATGGACAGACTGATTACAAAAACTCTGTACACCCTCTGTATAGGCAGACTATCCAAATAAAGTGTTACCAACAATTCCCTTGCAAACTTTGACAACAGTTCCATTCTAATATTGAATGAAAGCAGAACAACATTCGCCCATGACCTTTCAAACAGCTCACCGGATCGTTAGCAGTGGCAGTGGCCGTTGTCGAACGGGTCAGCCCATGGCGTGTCTGCATCTCTTGAGCTCTGGCATTCAGACGAACAGTGAGCAGCCGGTGCTCCTGACATTTCCGTTCCCCTTTCTCTTTTCACATACACGCACACGCGCACACACACACACACACACACACACACACACGCACACGCACACACACACACACATACAGAGCAAGTCTCTCCCTCTAGAGATATGGCTTCCACTGGGCCCCATGCAGAGCAGATGGTGTTGTGTTTTTACACATTGGCCAGTCGCTCAAGGTTCAGTGCTGTGATTCGGAGTTATTAAAGGTCAACTGCACCTTTCCTCTTGGTGGGTCTGTGTGGGGAGTGCTTCCGATGGCAAATCATCCAGATAACCAGACACAGACGTTTTTTTGTATGGCAACTTGCCTGTCTTTCAGAGCAGAAGTGCTAGCTGTAATACGTTACAGAAGTAAAAAAAAAATGAGTTCAGGCCATCAAACAAGCGCCATTTTTGGCGATTCATAGGAACAGGACATTCCTCACACAGTGTTTCCCCTAGGTTTACAGCTTGGGGGGGAGGGGGACGGCGGCAGGGGCGCGGCGCGCGTTAAATCGCTGCGTTGTCTATGGTTAGGTCAGAGTGTAGACTACTGCGCCGCTAAAGCATCTACATACAAGTGCCTACTAGCTCACTGATCTCTTTTTGAGATCAGTGCTACTAGCTGGCTAGCCTGCTAACTAGCTCGCTAGTCCTGTCAGCACTATTTCCACACGCTACACCACGCCCGCTAGCAATGTATTAATTTCCATAAACGAACTAACAGTTTATGGAAATTAAACGGTGGTCACTTAAACATATTTATCACAGTGTGAGACAGAAAAAAAAAAGGTTTTACATTTACGTTACGTTCTAATATGTGACCGTTAGCACACCATTCATTCAACTCCATTGGTAGCTAACGTTACCACTTATTAGCCAGCTGTGCTGTAATCTGCTGTTGCTCTGATTTTGGGAGTTGGTCTACCTGTTGCTTTGATCGCTAACTTGCTACTGTAACTCAATCCCTGGAATGCTTTGAGTAGTAAAACACGAACAATGTCCTATGTTTCCATCGTGCACTTTATTCGCAAATGTTATTTTCTTGCTTTCGTTCAAATGATCGGAACTTCTTGCTTTGTTAGGGCTGAATCTCGTAGCCTAGACTTGAGGGGATAACCCCACCCCCCGGATTGCTCCACAGCCAGGGCTCCTGTTTATTGGTTTAACATCGTATTTTCGCATTACACACATTTAGCTGATGTTTTTAAACTCAACCGGACGAACCGGTTCACACACACACACACACTCTTCAGTGAGGAGGAAGAAACAATCACACGCTCTGATGATTTACCACTGCAGCTAGGGGCTTTGAGCACCCAGTCCACACACACGCACGCACACCCACACACACACAACCAGTCGTTGTCTCCAGCAACTGACCTTTTCTTATCGGCGCGTGAAGAGTGGTGTATCTTTGGAGGACTGGAGTTGTACACTCCTGGACACTCCAGCTCAGGTGTTCAGGCTCAGTTCTACTGTTGCAGTCCTCCATAGGGTAGCCTCTTCATCAGATCAACTGTTGCAGTCCTCAATAGGGCAGCCTTCATCTGTTTGGAGAACACCAGCTCTGGCCGTGTGCAACTACAAAACAATTACTAAATGCAACCTCTGCAATGAAACAGTAAACTTGGTAAAAACCCGTGTACTGAAGTGCAGCTGCCTTCTGAACACCCTTTTCAGAACGCCAATTTAGACTGTCAGGGCCTTTTACCTACATTTGCGACGGCAGCGTAAAGGCATTTTTATACTTCTACGATTCTCTCCGATTTGGTCGTAGAGGGACACTTTGGCACGCCTTGGCACGCCTTGGTAACACCTTCACCCAGGTGTTGCCGCCCATCCGACCCGTCGGAGAGCTGGTCGGAGACAAACGCTTTTTTCTAACTTTTCTTAAAGAGACGGAGAGAGTCGGAGACCCCCTTGGCTGTGATTGGCCAGTTTACGACATAATTTCCAAACAACATCATTTCCGGATTCGCACATGTCAGGACCTCACATTTCCTGTTTTCTGTCAAAATGTTTTAGTACGACTTTGGTAAACTACAAAGCTGCACAACATGCAGCATTAGGCTACCGTATTTTATATAAACCCTCGAAAAGTACATTTCTCCCGACCACTGTTGGTCTCTTGGCTGGTGGCTCGGTGTTGAAAGTGCCTTCTCCAACCAGCTGACATCTAACGTAATTTGCTACGGAGTAATGCTGGCAGCATAATTACTTTGCATCTATTAAATAGGAAATGTATTTCATGTATGTGTAGAACCTATTTAGAATGACTGACTTTACATAAAATGGCAGTGAAAGACATTTGAGTCAAACATTACTTTTGCCTCAATGAGGGTGGCGTGTGAGAGCATAATCGGCACGACAACGTTGTACTTATTAGCAGCGAGGCTAGCTACATTAGTAGTACACTTTTGAGAGTTATTGTGAATACGCTAACGCTTGATTTAGCGGAAAATCTAGAAAACGTACGTACCACCTGTCTCCTGTTCTGTTGTTGTTGTAGTTGTCGCTCAAATCGCTACAAGCACGTCCTCTGCTTATAACTCAAACTAGTCCAGCTCCACCATCAACCATTGTCTGTTAGTTGCCATCATTCGCTGTTGTGAGAATTCCCGGGAGGAGGAATTTATACAATAAACGACTACCACACACACAACGATTTCTCTAAGATCGTCTTCTTGAAAATTGGGCATTAAAGGTGTCCAGGCAGAGGATAATAAGTGAGTGTGCTCCTGTATATGTTTTTCATCATATTCATGGTTGAAAAGGCAGTCTCACAACTGTATGTTGAGGTATCAGAATCAGAATAATGTTTATTGGCATGTATGTGTATGCATTCTCTTGTTGTGTTTCTGATATAACTATAACACTGCATGTGGATTGGTATGAAGACTGCAGTGGGTTTAATTTTCTGCCCCTTACTTCATAGTTCTACGGGTATTTCTGTTTGAAGTGTGCATGCTTTGTTTTATAGTGACGTTTCACGCTAACACTTTTGACAAGGGCAACCGTCTCGTTGCAGATTAAACACATCGGTTTTGTCCTGCTCACAAGCAGCACAAATGCATAGCCTACTTGTCAGTCCACTCTGTCTTAAATTCAAGCGTTTTGGAATCAACTTTTCGTGTGTGAGAGCCTGGCAGAGGATCATTAGTAAGTGTGCTAATGTATGTGTTTTTCAACATATTCATGGTTGAAATCGCAGTCCCACAACTGTATGTTGAGGTATGCATGTTCTTGCTGTGTGTCTGATATAACTATAACACTGCATGATGTATGATGTATGATGAATACCGTGGGTTTATTTTTCTGGCCCTGTCCTCAGAGTTTGGGGGGTAATTTTGTTCGAAGTGTGCATGCTTTGTTTCATAGTGACACATTCACGTTACCACTTTTTGACAAGGGCAACCGTCTCGTGGCCAATGAGTGCATTGTCATAGCGTTGTAGTTATTCAAAGGTTACCCAGCGATCATTGCAGTATGAATGTGACAAAAATACCAAAGAAAATAAGAACGTATTCATTTTATTGGATCGTTTTATAATAGTTTCTGTATTGTATGTAAGATAAGCATATCGTTTTGTTATAAATCGTAATGTTTCTCACAAAAAAATGACCACCACGATGGAGATACATTTGCCTACTCAAGTGAATATATAGCATTAGACATGCTAGTGTTGACTGAGCTACATGTCTCCAAGGCCCATGTGACGGCACCTGCCCGACAGGTCCTGAAGCAGCATCCGTGTCATGTCAATGACAGTTGGGAGGAAAAACAATCAATGACTTCCAATAAAGAGGTTATGTGGTAGCTACGGGCTCGACAAACAGTCGTTACCCCACCCAGCGGTCCGGCGTTGAATAGGTTGAATAGGCTTTAGGACGCATAGCCGTCGGAGTAGTATACAAGGCCGACCAGTACGTTCAATTTTTTCTGAATCAACCGCCTGCCCCCGCCCGCCCATTTTTTTTTCGAGGACGGAGAGGGATGCAGAAGTATAAATTAGGCTTAAGCCCTGTCTACATTAACCAAGGTAAATACCATTAACCATCTTTGAAGAGTTCGTCCAACAAACTCTGGTTTCTGAACAGGTGGGGGGTGTAAAGGGGGGGGGGGGGGGGGTATCCCTCTGTTCAAAGTATGAATGGTCTGGTAGCCCGCTGTGAACTTAAATGGACAAATTACAGCATTATTATATGCCTATATTAAATGATATATCAAATATAAACATTTAAATGTAGCCTGTAAGACTCGTTGTTTGAGGGCTGTTTCGAGGTTTCTCTTATCTTTCTCACTCTCTACTTCGGTTACGTCATTATTAGGGGCTGGGACTGGGCAGTGATTAAGACGGGCATATATACAGATACCTGGGGTCCTTAGCCAGGTAGCTCTTCCATGCTGTTAGCTCCATCCCTATGTTCCATTTTCCCTACCTACCGTACCTACCGTACCTATACTTATACGCAGTACACAGTACACACTCACTAGGTACGCAGATTCTCAGCAGGTGAGTGCTGTTCCAAATCTAATACTCCGTGATGCACTTACCGGAAATAACGATCGCGACAAGCCCCACGTTCGTCTTTTTCGAGCTGAGCGGCTCTGCCTCTTCCGCTACGTTGACAAGATGGCGGCCGTTGAGAATGGACAGTGTACCCTGCTTCCACACTCAGCGTTTTGACCGTTATGAGTACAGATACGGGTCCTTTGGGTATACTTCTTTTCGACGCGGAAATGGGAAATCGGAAAACGGAACACCCTACATACTCACACTAAGGATGGTAGGTACGGTAGGTAGGGAAAATGGAACAGAGCGCGGGTGTTTGTGTGAGGCAGCGTTGTCATTACCGGATGGTAGTCCTCTACCGGATGGTAGTCACGCACATCGCGCATGCTCAAACATAAACGGTAAACAGCAGAAGGCTCAACATCAACATATAAGGCTTGTTTTAACGCATAATGTGGGCTTATTTAACGTTATATTGAATAATGTTGTAAACCGTTTATAGCATAAGGCTCAACGTCAACATATGGGGGCTGTCTTAACGCATAATGTGGGAATATTTAATGTAATATTTAATGATGTTGTAAACGGTTTACAGCATAAAGCTCAATGTCAACATATTGGGGTTGTCCTCAAGCATTATGTGGGTACATTTAATGTAATATTTAATTATGCAGTCAACAGTGACATATGCGCGATGTGCGGGACTACCATCGGGTAGCGATTGATCGGGTAGTGCCATGCGCGCCTACCATCCAGTAGAGGACTACCATCCGGTAGTGACAAGCGTTGTGGGTGCCATGTCTCATTGTAAGTTTGGGAGCCAACGCAGATGTGGCCGTGAATTGTGGTCCCAAGGGACGATCTGATCAGCCGTGAGCTAGTCAGACAGCACGAATATTGCACAGGTATGTTGAACCACGCAGATGGTTAAGTTTGCACATTAACACTTTTGTGTCCTTGCGGCACTGTATGTTTTAACTAAAGGGATAGATGCAATGTATCATGTTTATTTATTACATCATAACGGAAGTTGTGCAATATATTGTATGTTTATTTATTAAAGCATAACAGGATGAGTGCAAAGGTTTATTATGGAAGGCGAAACTTTTACTGTGTTTGTTTGTTTTAAGATCGACGCAGCTTCACGGTTTGCTAACTGCTGTTCTTTTGAGATTGTTTGCGCGTGTGTGAGAGTTTGCTACTCTGAGTGACTTGGTTTGATTTTCCCTCTAGCCTGGGGACTGTTTATATGTCCTGGTGAACGTGTGGTGAGTCCAAGGTTAGAGGGGGTTGTTCTTCTTTAGTTTTGTCCCTTGTCTTCCCCATAGTCAGCCCTGGTACTGGTCAAACCATCACACCACATAGGCCCAGGGAAGCCGGTCTCCAGCGTTGCAATGCTGTGTGGTCCTTAACTTATCTGAGTGGTTCATCAGAACTTAAGTTTGTAGTGGGTTGCCCAAAGGGTTGTGTGCACCTATTTACGTGTGGTATGAGAACCAAGCTTCCACTAGCTTTCCCTCCTCTCAGTGGCTTGACTGATGGCGGCTGTTACTAGTCCCTTATGTATTCATTGACCACACTGTACAGCCTCTTTCATTGAAATTAAATAGAGAATATACTTTTCTATTTTTCTAAAACGTACCAGTGTCTGTACACTAATTGGGGCAGAGTTCCCCTTGCTCTGACACTTTCACAACAGTTAGTTCAAGGGGTGGCGTAGTCAGCTGTACTGTAGGGGGCGCTACATAAACAAATAACATTTCTGTTGTATTTTCACCTGTATCCCCACCAAAAATCGTATTTTTTTTCATTTAGCAGCTGTTATGTCATGCTAAAACACCTGTTTCTTTACACATGGAACAGACCTGCTTTTAAGAGGCAAAGAATTGTCACGCAAATTAGAGACGTGTTTTCGTCAGGCTGTTTTTGTAAATATCACGGAATACACAATGAGGCGCACTTTACAAATCTCCCATGTTTTTGCAGTGAACCCCCACTTTCTACCCATTTATGCATATGTATAAGACAGGAAGCGCAACTTGCCTCTATCCGCTTCAGCAGCGGGGAATCTGCGATTTTGCAAAAAGCCAGAGAACACCAGACGTCTCTGTTACTGTTTCTCTGCCGGCTCTGTCAGGTAGGTTTCAACACTCATGTCACATCATTCCCATGGTATAAGCCTATAGTAGGCCTACGTTTAACAAAATATACATTTTAGACAATTCTATTGATTTAAAAATAGTGAAGCATCAGTCATAGGCAAGAATAGAAGTAGTTCTACAATTAAATCACCATCATTATCCTTTATGCATATGTGTCGTGAAGTGCCAACACTATGTACTTCCACCTCCCCCTATCCTTTGCTAGTAGATCTATCTCTTCTATGGACTTCCCTAATTATTTTTCTTCTTTCAATATAGTCCTTCTCTATGTTTCCTAAGGCTAACCCCTTTGTCTCTTGCCACTGTCGTGAGTCCTCCTTGCTGATATTGCAGTGATGCTATTCGGATGTTTCCTTAAGACAACTACAATTAAATATTTACCTCAATACCTCAGCTACTTATGGGGGAAGGGAGAAGGGTGCAGGCTTCAGTACCCAGCCCCACCCAGACAATTGACTGTTACAGCTGATGACTGTGGTCAGGCCCATTCCTGAAAACCACCATTTAACACCTGTATTTGGACATTTGGGGAGTCTGTATAATAAAGTTCTGTGGGTATCTGAATACCTCCAGCAAACAGTAGGTTTGGCAGAGGCTTTGTGTGGATATTCCCAGAAACACCACTATTTATGCGGTGAAAAGAGTCTGACTGTGTGCGTATGTATTTACAGAGTGTGTGTTTTAACGTGTACTTTTATCTTTGGGTGCATTTGAGTGAGAGTGTGAAACTTAATTGAGGTGTGTACGTACATGTGTTTCAGTGAACGTGTGTCCTCATGTCGGTGTATGTTTGAGTGTGTGTGTGTATGGATATGCACTAGTGTGGGTGTATTTGTGTGAATGCGCCTCTGTATGGTATGCTGTCATGTCAGTGTGATTGACAGGTGGAGAGCTGCTGTGACACGTGTTGCCCTTCAGTGCTGTTATACAGACAGAGCTGAGTCTGCTGCCTACCCTCAAAGCTTAACTAATGAGGATCAAACCATGACAACACTGACCTCTATTCACTCACCTTTACTCTTTTCCTTCTCTCTCTCTCTCTCTCTCTCTCTCTCTCTCTCTCTCTCTCTCTCTCTTTTCAGCCTGTTTCTTTCCACTGGATAAATATAAACCCATGATGAGCAACTTGACATTTGTGTGCTTTGGGAATGGGCAAGATGAGAAAAACTGATTATTTTGTATTTGCTTTGCAGAGATGAAACCCAGTGATGCTTATCTGACTGTTTTGTATTCCATTATGACAATGTCTAGCCACTGCACTGATTCTAAACACCAAGTAGTAACCAGTCTTTATTCAAACATATATAAACATATAAATTGTATTTCAGCTATGCATGGCTAAAACACTCCATTCCTTAACAACAGAACACTGTTTTCTGTGTTTAAAAACAGTTGTTAAGAAAAACCACCTCATATGGAAGAGAAAAAGTGAGGTGTGCATGTTAGTGTTACCCCATTACAAGTGTAAATAGAGTTCATTAGAGTTAATAACACTCCCTAACATCTGCGGAAAAAAAATCACACCTATAGTCCACACCTGTTAATGCTTCACTTAACAGGATACAAACAAACACATACCAAGTTTGGTGTCAATATATCAAACCTTTGCTGAGTCATGATCTTTCTACCTCAACTCAATTTGGTTGACATGACAAGTTGCCATGTCGGCCTGTCTCAGTGTTTCCTCATTGATTTCCTATGAAAAAAAGGATGAAAAAGTGAGAAAAACAAAACAACGACTGGAGGGATTGTATATATTTTTTACACAAGCACTGCAAGGGATGAGGATGGATATGTCAGAATTGGAGCGGTCAAAAGCACTAGGAGCAGAAGATGTGCCATAAAATGTGTGGAAAAAATAACTCAAGTAAAAGAGAACTTCAGCAGAACAGTAGTGGGATTACGTCATGCTAACACAATCAGACTAAAAAGCACATATTACAGAACTACATGATATTTTTTTCATTTGTATACAAGGCCTCACTCAGAATTTACCTTTCCCATTTGGTCCTGCCCAAAACGTGCCAAGCGCACCGAAGATGGTTGGTTGTTCTCTGAGTCAATCTGCCCAACACCAGCACCAGAAAGTCAAAACATGACCAGCAAATTAGGCTGTGCCAAAAACACCATCAGGCATTAAAAATGACTGTAGCACCTATACTTGCTTTACTGTAACAGACTTCAGCTGCTACTTCAATGCTGTCACTGACTTCTCTAAAATGCCAGTAAATATTACACACGCACAATTAAAGTCTATTTGTTAATTAAATTTTTTTCTTGTAATATGCTGACTCATGTTGCTCTGCATGTTTGAAGAGAAAAAGAGAGCGCGCTTAGCCTTGATGTTCCACCTCTGTCCCCTCCCGACATTACAGCGGCCCTTACTGTCCACTCCTGCTGCTGCAAACGGAGCCCCTGGAGAGTCTGTGTGGAGAAGCCAGCTCTCTCCAGCTCTGCCCTTCTTTCTTCCTGCAAATCAGCAAGTCCTACAGTCCAGGCAAAGGCAGGGGGGATTAGGCTCGTGCATTTTAATTGAGCTGAAATCCATTTGAAATTAAAAGAGAGATGCAGCAAAGAACAGGAGGATGAGCCTTCCAATTTGCCCCCATCTTTACTCTCCTCCGCCCATTTTCAATTCTATTACTTGGTACAGTTCAGGATCGATACAGAGAGCTGCTATTGCAACTCGAAGACAGAGAAGAGGCCTCTGGCAGGATAGTTGCTCAATGGGACATTGTGTCAATCAAAAGCCCTCCCCTTGCCACTGTAGATCTTTCAAATAATTGGTTTTGAGGAAGTTTACGGCAACGATGCTGCAATTATTTTTGAGAGTGGGCACACCAGGAAATGCTTGAAGCATCTGAAAATGAGAGGTAATTCTGCCATAGGGGTGTCACAGATCCTTTGTAACTGGGTGGCGAAAGAAAGAGGATGTATTTGACAGCAGCATTCAAGTGGAGCGAGGCCAGGGAGAGGTGGAATCTGATTAGTGTTTAATTATATCAATTATGATGAATTAGCCACCTCAAATTACTTCCCATAATTTAAGCGCCATTATTCAGATGAACTGTAAAATTGATCATCTCTATAAAAAGGTTACCATTGTCACCTTCGGAGCAGTCTTCAAACATGCAATTTATCGCAGATAATGAGTTTTCTCTGTTCCCAACAACGCTAATGTAAACAGCTCATTAGGTACGGTATTAATAGGTCAATTGATTTCATCATATTGATGCATTAGGTTATGCTAAGAAGGAGCGGAAGAAAGAGAACCACTCAGTCAAACAAGAAAAGAAAACCCACCAACATTCCTAAAATCCAAACAAGAAAACAACAGTGTCCCCGTAAACATAAATTCATTGAACATTTAGCGATGCCTGAGATGAGAAGCCAGTGTTATGCATCTACTAGGGGTTCATTATGACATCAACTGCACGCTGGCAGGTGGTCAAATAGTGTTTTGGTCAAACATTTCTTCATCTTCTGACGCTTTTTTCACAAAATTTTAGTTGACGATATCATATTGTTAGACTTCACCTATCCACATGAAACTTAGTATGGTCGTAGCCCCACATTGTTAATAGAAGAATAGAAGGTTTGTGTCCCTGAGCGCTCGGTCGCTTTGTGCTAGTGCACCCTGAAGTGGGGTTGGCTCAAAGCACTTTTGGGGCAATAGCTTTATTTATGAAAATTTGATGGCAAGCTTTCCTTTAGGAGGTCATTACCCTAGCTCATTCCAACTCATTTATTGAGCGGTGCCATCTACTGAATAATGTTTGAGGCAATAATCTAGAATTTAAAGGTTCAAAATTCATACAATTTGACTCCCTTCATCATTACCACACTCTTTGGATGCACACCAATTTTTGTGGAATTTCATCCCTAGGGAGTGCTGCAACTGGCACATTTAACATCTCAAGAACTGCTAAAAGGCACCCAGTGCAACTTTCGAGGCAAAAATAAACATTCAATTTCTAGTCTTTTTTACACGTAGTAAGTTTCAATAACTCCATACCATTACATATCGACATTCAAGGGGCAAAGATGAGACGTCGTTGTGTGGTGAGAACTGATAGAAAATCGTAAACAACAACAATCTTTATTTATTGGTGCCACCAATAAATAAAGCAGGATTCCTGTCCTCCTACTCCAGAGGATATATTATAGGCTAATATTAGCTAAAAGTAGGTTACATTATTAACATTATAAGCATTATACTTTCAAATTCAGTTTTTTTTCTATGCACATGTGCACAATGATGACCATGTGTCTACTGCAAATAACCTAATAGACTATTTAAAAAAAATCAACCATGAAAAATGGAAAACCAATGTAGAACTGATTGTGGCAGTAATATATAATAATGTTGCATGCCCTGTCTGGGGTTACCCCGAGCATTCCTATGGTCATCTCAACCCGAGTTCTAGTTCTGTGGTGGGACACATTGAACCGCTGCTGGGGCCCTGACCCTGGCCCAGGGTCAGGATAAGGATATTTGTGCCAAGCTTTACTTACTATGCGCAAATCTGAAGCTCAGGGTACACTCGCAATACATTTGTTAGTCATGCACAGAGCCAGGCCACTTGGCTTCAACATTTGTGATCAAGTCTGCTGCATCACATATGATCTTGATAGTGTAAAGAATGAGCGATATTAGTTGCAGTATATTGTGATGTATAGTCTTTGTAAGGCAGTTATCAATGTACCTGCACATTAATGCTATGGAAAGACCTCCTATTCACATCATCCTTTATTAGCTGAAGGAGCTGTGTGCCGTCGATGCAGCCTTTCACATTAGGAAACCCTGTGAACAAATGACTGATCTCAGTGTTAGGTCATAGCAGAATGGCCTGAACAGAATATAATTTAAAGTAAAAAAATCATTAACTTCAACTGAATGATTTCTACATCAGTCACCTGCAATCCTGTGGAGTTCCTCTTTGATGGTCCTTACAGGGAACATTAAGAAAAAGTGTGAAAAAAAACCTGAGAGCACATCCACAGTTTGAAATATTGATGTAAGAGATGTTACGCCGGATAATGTTGAGATAAATAATGGTCTATTAGGTAAAGTGATAACTCTGATTAGCTATATCTAAACCTGCTATCTGGAATACCCTCCTGATGACTAGTGTGTCCATGTGTGTGTGTGAGAGAGAGAGACAGAGAGAATATGAGCCTTACAAATGAGAAAGACAAAGTGTAAAACATAAATATAGGGCCCAATATTACAGATATCTTTCACAGAGAGAAAAAGGTACCTTGTGCTTATGCTTTTATTATGCTATATAATCCAAATGGCAGTGGACATATATAAAGCAATCTTAATGGCCTTTACACAGCAGGTAGGACAGAAGTCCCTAACGTCAAAGCAAAATGTAGCTAGCTTACTTTAAATTCTTTCTTCAAAATCGACAAACCAGACTCCACATCTTTCCAGCCACTTGCGAGTCCATATATGCCAGCTGTGTTTCAGTGCAATGGCAAGTTACTTCTCTTCTTGGATACACGTTAGCACACTGAAGACTAAACTGACACAGCACTTTTTGGTTTTTGAGATGCTGTATGTGCTGGTGTGCCTGCATACAAAAATAAACTAAGGCCGTGTTTGTATATACAGTACATCAGCGCTGGCTGGCGGTTGAACCAGAGTATGGAATAAAGTTGTGAACCTAAGAAAGCTAGGGGGGGTCCAGGCCGGGGCATGCAAAAAAAACAGCCCTTAAATCAGGGGTCTCAAACTCCCGGCCCGCAGGCCAAATCCGGCCCACCAAGCGATTTAATTCGGCCCGCCGGCTTTTCAGAACGTTGCAAAAAGTTACATTGCTTTGAATGGGCCACCCCAACATTCACCACTGCCATTGGCAATGGGTTTTGGGCTTCTAATTCAATCTTTCATATCATTCCGCAATTAGTCCAGTCACTTAAAGGCACACTATGCAACAATTATGCTTCAGGATTAGGGTTAGGATAAGCAGTTTAACCTTAAAATAACATCTTAAAAAAAATTGGGGCGCTACAATGACTTTTAATATGGAGAATTGCGTCCGTGCCAATGGCATAGCAGGGTCGATAGGCATATAACTGCCTTCTGTAGTTTTGCCTGCCGATGCCCGCCGACCTGACTTTGATTATCTTCTGCCGATCTAGTAAGTAGCTTATTTGCCGTCTTGCTTAGTCTTGTGTTGCACATGATTGATGTTTGACTGTGGAAGGACAGTCGTTGAGTAATTAGTTTGTCATAATGTCAAATTCAGCACATTTCAAGAGATTTTGTTAGTTTTAGCTGCTAGCATACCTTTAGCGAATAGCTATTAATCCTTAATGCACCTTTAACATAACGGAAACTTAGTTGAAGTCAGCAAGTAATGGGTTGCTATGCAACACCTTAACATTTTTCTATTTCTATGCTGTGAAGAACAATTTTTTCTTAGCGGAAGTCACGAAATGGCAACAAAATTGTTAAAAAGAGGCATTTTGGGGGAAAGTCTTTTATCGTTTTGACAAGGAAGCAAATAATAATCAATATAATGTATAGTCGGAGGTCATTTGGAAAAATAAATCTAGCTGTGGGTCACAGGCAAAAGTTTCAGTTCGTATTCTGTGGCTCTGGACGAGAGCACTGACATAAATGATTATAAACAGCTCGCAATTTGTTTTCCGCTGTGTTAACAACCAGTTTGAAATGACAGAGGAAAAACGTTGTGTAAAAACAATGCAAGCCCGTACTACAGCTAAGGATGTATTGTAGCAACTGTGTGTCATGGAAGTTGCTCTGAAAAATAACAGCAGACGTTGCACTTATGATCAGCATCTCAGTAAACTATTCATTTTAGATCACTATAGATGGATATATTTATTAAAAATACATTTATTTTATAAAATAAAACAATTCTGATTTTTGCTTAAACTTTATTCAGTTTTTTGCTTTGTTTTGTTTGTTTCCAGCCTTGTTACCAACTATACAAAAGTGGTGCAGTACAGCATTTGCTTTGAAATGTATGAAGGAAAAATAAAGATGTAGTTGTGGGGATGAAGACATTATCCCACTATTACTGCTGTATATGTAAGTCATGGGCTATCAATGAGACAAAGTGATGCATAAATGCAACTTTAACAAACACTATAACTATATGCAACTATAACAAACTGCCTTAAATGGTGCCTTTTTTGGGGGCGTCCCTGTTGTTCTCCCTTCTGTCTGTGCATTACCACAGTGGGAGGGCTGCCCGGAAAGCAAACCAAACTTAGTGACATGTTCTGTCTGTTGATTTCAGTAGGCCTTTAATCACAGCGTGGCACCTCCACACATCAAAAATTGCTGCTACTGCTGTGCTGCAGCTATTATCAATATCCTGTTGATTAGCAGACATTACTTAGCTGACTGACCTACTGGTTTGAAGAATTTCATCAATTTTTCTGAGGTTCAAATCGCAGTAACACTAGTTCCTGTGATATGCACAAAACTCCACACTGTTCAGACATCACTACATGAGCACAGTGATTGTCTTCTCTCTTTTTTTAAATCAGATTTAAAATTCATTCAAAATAAACAAACAAGCGATTTTCAAATAATTTCAATTTCAAATAAAACAATGGACGAACATATATTAAGTATTACACAAAATGTATTTACAGATTTTGATAGCGACAAAGGAGGTGCCGGATCCCATCAAATAGGTGCTGCTTCCAGATCCGGTTCCTGCATAAAAGGCTTAATGAATGTTTGCGTGGGTTGCTGTTGTGAAGGTACCATGAAGCAATAACCATTAATCAAGGCAGTGAACAATGTAGTCTTCAATCAGCAGAATTGTATTTGCAAAAAGCCACAGCATAGTGCTATCAATTGTTATATGCACAACACGGACAGCTAACGACTACAAATAAACTATAGAGGCAATAAATACAGTGGGATCTTTTTACGATAGTGTTCTATTACCAAAACATGCCTTCACTAAGCATACTACCAAGTGTTAAAACACACCTACACGTGTATGCAAATAGTCTCAATCAAACACACTCATACCACTTAAAGTAAATGATATACACACACAAAATCAGATGCAATGGTAAGTGGCTCGCCTGTTGTGACATGGAAGTTCTGTCTGGTAGTTCTAGTGGACTGGACTGTTCAGTATCAAAAGGCTCTGAGTGGTTTTGAAACAAGAGGTTCCAAATTAGGATGTTCAAAGTGTGTTCAGTACACAGACATTTCTGGAGACTCTGAAAGGTTCTGCATCCAGAGTTGATAAGACGCTCGTCTCAAAAGGGTTCCAGAAGATTTTCCAATCATCCATTAGCATGCAGGATACTCTTCATGTCCGTGAGGACCATGGCTCTGTAGCGGCGCTCCAGTCCCTCCATGAACTCCAGGTAGTTACTCACCTTGAAGCCTGAAATGGGCTCCTCCTAGTGGACAGGCAGGAACAACAGGTTACACACACCCTCTGAGCAGGACACACCCACACCCAGACCCAGACCCAGACCCACACCCACACTCACACTCACACTCACACTCACACTCACACTCACACTCACACTCACACTCACACTCACACACACACACACACACACACACACACACAAATATGTAATACATTTCTTGTAGGGGTATGCAAAAAAATCGATTCACATTCGTATCGCGATTCAAGTGCTTCCGATTCAGAATCGATTCATAGAATTCCAAAAATCGATTCATATTGGAATTATTATTATTTTTTTTTTAATTAACGTTGTTTTTGGCTTTGCAAACTGTGTAGTAGGCTAACGTTACGGTTTGAGTGATGGTGAGCGCGATACGGCGAAAAGGTTGATAAAAAGCTTCTAAATAGAAAGTTTACCTTTAAAAGTTGTGATGTGCAAAAGAAGCGAGCTTCACTGTTGTCTGAAAATGTCAACAGGCAGCTGGCTGAAAGCACAGAAGTAGTAGGCTTACCTTTTATTGGTAACCTAACTTGAAAAAAAGAAAATATTAAGCCATGGTTTAACTGCACTATAGGCTGAGTCTGAAATGTGCACTTTATAATTTTATTTTGTACCGCCCTGTTTGGCAATGTTGTTTTTCAAAAAAATAAAACATTGCATAAAGCAAGCCAATTCAC
Organism: Sprattus sprattus; assembly: GCF_963457725.1. NCBI lineage: Eukaryota > Metazoa > Chordata > Actinopteri > Clupeiformes > Clupeidae > Sprattus > Sprattus sprattus. Next base: position 21,554,529 of record NC_137921.1, read on the forward strand.
TTTTCCATGAAAAGAGCATTAAAATAAAATATTAAAATATATTAATTAATTTGCGATATATCACGATTCATTTTGAGTTAACTATGACAAATGCAATTAATCACGATCGTTTGACAGCACTAACATTTACATACTGTGAATCAATTTTTTTCAGTCGAGAATCGTTTTTGAATCGAAAATCAATTTTGAATCGAATCATGAGCCTAAAAATCGGTATCGAATCGAATCGTGCCATTTTCTGAATCGTGCACCCCTAATTTCTTGTACTTAATCATAACTGGCTTCTCCAGTATTTTGTACAACAGCAAGTCATTTTTCCTTTAAAATGTCCTATCGGGGGGGGGGGGGGGGGGGAATATCTGCTTGTGTTATTCCCCCCTTTTCCCCATTTATCCAGTACCATATAGACAACATGGGTTGCCAGATCAAAATACGAACACTGCATGCGACTGCAATCAAAGTAAGCAAACAAACTGGACCAACAGAAATAATATTTGATTCTACCTGACAAAAAAGCCTTAGCATCCTAACATAGTAAAATGCGGGTCAATACCGGAGATGCATTTGAAAGATGGAGAGCCCAGAGGCCGAGTTGGCTTATTGTCTCCTGAACAGGTAAGCATTGAGCTTCAGCTAATGTTAGCTAACCATATCACGGCTTCTAGTAGGGATGGGCAAGTCTCACCAATTCTAAGCATTTCTCATGTCTAGCGTACGACACTGAATCTCAGGGATCTCACTAGATCTCACATATTTTCATGTCCGACTATAGTCAACAAACCATTATATTCAATATTCAGCATCAATGAACAATTTATCTTGAACCCAACCAGACCTTTTTACAAAATCCAAATGTAACAATATGCATGCACTTGTTGTCTTTTGTTTGTATGTGTGGACGGTGGGGATGGTTCAGGGATGTTCACGGATTTCAATCATGTTAACTGGATGCAGGACCTGTACTCTCTCTGTTGCTCTTCCTCTAGATCCTCTGCCTATTGTCAGTGGCGCAAAAAGTGGGTATGCGCTGTATGCGGCGCATAGAGGCGCCGCACCATGGGAGCGCCAAAGCGATGGTAAAAAAAAAAAAAACATGTTTGGGGTATTTTCTATATGTAGCTGCTGTTGTGCGTTTCTAAATCATTTCTGCATTTCCTTAATTTTATAACATTTAAGAGGACTAAACAGGCTAGAGTAGGCGCCTTATCTCTTAAGATTCCATAATAGAATTTTGACATAGAAGAGGGAGCGTGAGGCCGTGACCGCTAAACACACAAGCAGTTCGAACTAAGCTACGAGTAGTGAGTTGGTTGGATGGAAGATGGATAAAGCAAAAAAACTGTTGGGAGCTTTGGGAACAGAAAAAGAAAGAGGGAAAAGGAGAAGACATGTCAGGGGATGCGACAGCAATTAAATAAGTGGATGGTGAAAGGCAACAGGTAGGTTTTAAGGCAGTGGTGGTCCGTCAGGGCCTTCAAGGCCTTCTCTGCTGGCCTAAACATCATCAGAAAATAAATGTAATAAATACATTTAATTTTAATATTTTCTTTTCATAAATATGTATTCAATTATTCCTCATAGTCCATTATCTTCATTTCATAGCTTCCAGCGTTGTTAATTTATGTTAGAGCTTTCATCCAATCATATTTCAGCTATCATGTGTTTCCACGCTCCGAGAAACCTTCCCCGAGAACAGAATTCTTCCCTGAGGCCTTCAGAATTCACATTGAAGGCCCGTGTACATCTGATTGGTTTTCACAACTGACTGTTTCAGTTCATTTAAGTTGAATGAACTGAAACAGACAGTTGTGACAACCAATCAGATTTCGAGTTGGCGACACTGGGCCTTCTAGAAGGCCCGGAATATTTCTTTCCTCGCGTTGAACGTGACACGTAAACGTCCTTTGATTGGATACTGAGGCAGACCGGTGCAGCGCTTCAGTGATTAGCTGGCTAATGCGAAAACGGAAAACGCCGTACATCGGTTTCAATGTTTATTATGCTAGTTGTTTCAATTGGTAAGACTAAATATAATTACATTAACCAACTCAAATAAACTAGTTTACACCAACTTGATAATTCCAGTTTTTGATACAATTACAACGCCATTTTCAAGACGGAACTTTCAAGAAAAACTGGATATCGTGAGGATGGGAAGTTAAATGAAACTGCTTTGCAGGTGGGACAATGCGATGTTTAGTGGACAAACTTGTTTAAGCTCTCATAGGCTACTTTCGGTAGACTCAATAAAACTTTGTAGACTAATCCCTGAAAATCGCCTTTTATTTTTAAGTTGTGACAGTAATATCCAAGCGATCATATAACTGAGAGTTTACTACTCTCAATGTATTGTTAATACGGGTGTATTGATTTTAAATGCTCCGGAAATATTAATAAAGTCTGTTGTACTCGACTATGTTAAGGTGATGCAATGCTCACTTATACTGCCTTTCTGTATAAATATAATGGTTCGAGAGCCATGGCGTCATAATGATAGTATTAGGAGGTGGATTCACTCAGTTTAACATCGTAGGACATCGCTGAAGGCCCAGTCGTGAAATGCACGGACCGCCACTGTTTTAAGGTGACTTTACGTTGAAGTGTATGGTGAAAGGCAACAGGTAGGTTTTAAGGTGACTTTGTGCTTGGAGGCTTGCAAATAATGTTAACAGACTAGCTAGCAGGCTAGCTAGCGTTTGCTAACATAGAAATGTAGCAGCCAAATGAGGGTTTATGGCTAGCTTAAGCTTCATCAGTTAGGCTGATGATATATTTAGATTTTGGTTAAACCCCTACTGTACCAATCCCATGTATGACACATCTCAATTTTATTAAGACAAAAATAACAACTGGTAAATATAAGGTGGCAGACGGGCTCTGGTCGCATTCACAGTAACTAACAAGAAGCTGGAAACGTAACTCTGTTTACCATGGTTACCATTAGCTGTTCATGTTAGCTGTGCTGTCAAACATACAGGCTATCTATTGGCATGATGCAATACTAGATGAATGGGCAAGTGCAAAGGCACGGCGTGTTATTATTTAGTAGCAACTAAAGAGCACTCTAGAATATTTTGGTAGCAGCATTGTTACACATCATCACCTTTAAAGATCTTTATTTGCAGGCTTACTCTTGCGTTTTAAGGCATTATGTTGCAATGGTTATCATTATAATGTTAATGTTTGCAACTGTTCATTATTTACTAATATATATTTGTGTGTGTGTGTGTGTACAGTATATACTGTATGCACCATAGCGTACCATTACCATTATGGTAGGCATGCAGTGACCTGATATACTTTAAAATAACCCTTTATTATTTAAAGCCCATACATGATGATGTCTGGCACACTTATTTATTTATTTATTTAAGAAAAGAAACGTGTGGGGGGGGGGGGGGGGGGGGCGCAAAATTGTTGCTGCATACCCCCCTGACACTGGGCAGTTGCACCCCTGCCTATTGTACCACTAGGACCTGCACTCTCTTCCCCTCCTCCTCTCTCTAGCTCATCCACTCCCTCTGCCCCTCATATCAGTGGCACCTGACCAGCCCTCACTGGCTTCATTTGACACTGGTGAGGACATTTTATAACTGAGATCTGCATCAGGCTGCAACAAGAAAGAACAGTAGGCTACTACAAAATGTGGAATTATTTATACGTTATCTGTTAAATTTAGCAATATGTTATCATTATCTGGGCCTAGAAAGACTTAACTCCAACTCCAGTGTGTAGCCTATTTTCGGAGCAGTGGGCTAGTTTTCTGGATAACATACATAGCCAGCCATGCATCAAGCCAACACAGACAGAGTATAAAAAATTCATATGAGCTGTTTTATCATTTGCAAACAATACAAACACTGTAAAAGTATACTGATCTACGTATGGTGTAGGACTCGTCTTCGCTTGCAATTATTGAAGTTTAATGTGGAGCTTGTCTTGCGCTCCTTTGTGTAGGTTCAGTGTCCTCAACCTGGCAACCAGTGTGAGCTTTGAGTCTGGGGAGGAGGTAGACAATGCTCTCCAATATTTTTTATTTGCAATGCAGTACCAATTGTGAATGCTTCTTGTCTGGACTTCAGATAGCTATTTAGATTTTAGCTGAATTACTGACATGGTATGTGCTCTCTTCAAGAAAACCTAATAAATCAACTTTTATTCTGCAGATTCCGCAAGTCAGTACTGGATCAATGAGGACTGTTGCATTCATTGAGAATTTTTTGTTTTTAAATGAGTAGAAGGGGATATTAAGGTTTAAGGAAGTATATTACAATATAAAAATATTTAAATAAAAAATCATAGACAAAAGGCCTTGAATGCCACACAACATAAATACCAGTTATGAAAACAACAGGTAACACATCCGTCAATCATTTACTATTGTGAATAAATAGCTTATATCAGCTTTCCCTCCTTCAGTGGGTGTTTTGACTGTTTGTCAGTCTGTCTAAGGCAATCACTTTGGGGTTAAAGGACACATCTGGAAACAACCTGTTGTGGAGGTGGGCGGTGGTGAAAAACTGCATTACCAAGGTTATGCCTGCGAGGTTCCCTACTCAGACCCGTCTTTCCAAGGCAACCCAGCACCATGAATCATCATCCATACTTTGAGATCTGCCAAATCAGTCTTCAAAAAGTCTTGTTTCATCATTTACACACACATTTCAGCCAGTTCTCTAAGACCACTTCCTGTCATTAACATGCATCAGGCCTTGGAAGGCTTACCATTTATGTTACAAGTTGAAGAAAAGAAGTCAAGGCTTGAAGAAAAAAACAACATATTAAAAAAAAAAAGTTGTTTTGCAACTAATGAGGCAACTGATATAGCATACAGGGCCTTTAATTGGCTGAAACCAACCAGTAAACAGGATTCCGTTGTGAGCGTGTCGATGGAAAACATAAGGTCACCATGCACCTTGGCAGCGTTTCAAGCATTTCTCATCTAACATCCGCAGCAGCATCAAGACAATCAGGCTGTGCCGTTTGCCTCTCAGAGCAGTCAGGCTCCTGTTGCATATACTTGAGTGGCTCTCTCACTCTCTCTCACACACACACACACACACACACACACACACACACACACACACACACACACACACACACACACACACACACACACACACACACACACACACACACACACACACACACACCCACTCTATCGCTCTCTCTTTCTCTCCCCCTCCCTCCCTCTGTCTATTCTTTAAGCCAATGTAGAGAGGATGCAAACAATATGAAACCGAGCTGGCACAGAGAGCACTGTCAAGTAGAGGATAGCTGTTGCTTGTGAACGTAAGAGGGCTAGTAATAGTAAAGTAGTAGAGTGTGACATCTATGGTGTATCTTGGGTTACTGTTATTATGGGCAGTCTTACATAACAGTGGGCTGTCCACTGAATAGGCTTACAGTGCCCTCCACAATTATTAGGATACATGGTATCATGGACTCCATCAAAAACCAGCAGATATTAAATTAAAACCTAAAAGCCCCCTCCAGTAAACTTAAAATGGGCTCAAAAATGGTTCACCGACCGCAGAATAAAGGTTTTGCCATGGCCTTTATAGTCCCTCGACCTAAACCCCATAAAAAATATGTGGGATGAGCTGAAGCCGAGTCTACAAACATTGACCTCAGAATCTAAAGGATCTGAAGACATACTGTACTGTATGTAGGAATGGTCTCAGATGTGTTCACCAACCACCAATCACGCATTATAGGAGAAGACTCAGAGCAGTTATCTTGGCAAAGGGAGGCTGCACAAAACATTAAATTAAGGGGTGCCAATAATTGTGGCACACATGTTTTGGGGGAAAATATGTATTTAATGTCAACAATTTTTTTTTCTTTCAATAATCTTACTTCAATGAAAAGGTAATATTTTTGTGAACATGTTTGAGTGAAAGACCAAGAGGATAAACAGCAAAGACATATTTTAGCCTGTTTTGCTCATATTCACTAAGGGTGCCAATAATTGTGGAGGGCACTGTAGATGCCATTCCAAGATCCTCAGACTGAGAAACCCTGGATAAAGTATACATAATTGAGAGAAAAACGAATGTGATGTAACAGAGGAAGAAGGAGAAGAAGAAGAAGAAGAACCTTTTTTTGAAGCTGCAGATGGAATTTCAACACTTACATAAAGGGAAAACATTTTCACATTAATAAGCAAAGGTAGAGACTATTAGGCAGAGGTTTAGCAAAAACAATCCCTGATGAAAAAACCCACTAAAGACACAGACAAGGCGAAGGGAGGGGGCTTGCTTTGAAAGGCTTTTTAAATGTGATGCCTTTGTACAGGCCTTTGAATGTGCAAAGTTGGCCGCAAAACCTACGGTAGGTAAGTATTGTGCGGTGACAAGCAATTACGTCTGAGTTGTATGGACCAAAGACAGGGGCTGCGATTCAACTTGTTTTATTTCATGTCTGGCAGAACGGGGACAAAAGGGACTCGCATAATGTCTTTTCTTTCTTCAGAGCCGCCTCAGAAACGGCGATAACATGCATTTTCCATTTCAGTCTTTAATTTAGATGAAATATAGATAAGAGTTTTAATCTTGGATGTGCTAAAAGAACAACAACATAATGCTTTCAGACAACCTGCCCACAACAATGAAAACTTCATGGTTATCAGTGGCACTGCCTGAAAGCGCATGCCTCAAACTTTCAGAGCTGAGGCAAGAACAGGGAAGTGATAATGGTAGAACACTCTGTAGAACGCACACAGACACCAGGCTTGCTGTGTTGCCCCCGCAGGGCAGTCAAATAGTCTTTGTTTGTGTGTTTGTTTTTACTCTTTCTCTATAACAATATCATATACTATCACCGATCCACATGGAACCTGGCATGATTGTAGCCCCACATGGCTGGCATGGAATATATGGTTTGTGGCCCAAGGTGGGTGTATCCCTCTGTGCTAGCGCCCCCTCGTATTATGCACCGCTATGCTTTAGATATTTATAGACCTTGAGCATGGGGTCATCTGTACCCTACTGTGGGCCTGACACAGACACACACACACCCACACCCACACCCACACACACACCCACACACACACACACACACACACACACACACACACACACACACACACACACTAACACAGATCTAATATCTGGAAGTCTCACAACAGTACATAAATGGGTATTGCGTTGGGTTGTTTTTATTTGTCCTCTGTGTGTGTAAACTGTGTCTGTGGGACATCCAGCGAGGCAGAATACCAGCAGGCCCCAGCACTGAATGTGCAGGTATGAATGATTTATGTGAGTGCATTAGTGGGTGTTTGCACAGTAAAGTATGCACATTTTCTGTGTGACCTCATCTTGGGGAACAACTGAAGTTCTTTATCATGAGTGGATGCATCCAAATGTTAGCCTGACGATGTCATACTCATAATTCTAGTCAGAATATGAGTCTGATACTGAACAATTGGGCTGTGATTATGGGGCGTGTTTCAACGAACCAGGGGGAAAAAATGCCTCTTCGCTCAATTGGATACCTAGAACCAATCAGAGCAACGTAGTATGACCATCTGATACATTAAAACTTTAACCTGATCCTGTAGGAGGGACGGTAAAAACATCTCTTCGATAGACAAAAGCCTTGATCGCGTTTCTCTGTTCCTCTTTTAAAATGAATACGCTGTCAATATCTGTTGAGATATGCCTGCTCACGTTACTAATTAGCAACAAGACTATAGCAAGCTACCATGTATTTTAATGTATTTTTGGTTTACGCGTTAGCAATGACCTAACAATAATGGTCTAGAGCGCTTCAGTTAAGACATACAATCCTCGGCAACATTCGTGTTGCACATATACAACTAACCGAGTCAATGTAGGCATAAAAGAGTCGTGTAGATAGCATAATTTACATAAAATATATCCCACTTACAAGCCGGATACGCCGCCATCTTTTGGAGGATTTCGAATTTACCGCTTGATAATCTGTCCATCATCCTATAAAGCCCGCCCTGACAATTTGATTGGTCCGGCTTTATCTGTCCGATGAAACTCTCTCCCAACTAGCTCAGAGCCAGACCAAATCTCCCTGACCAAAATGTTTGTGGGCGGGGTTTGGGCTGGTATCCAGGCTATCCAAATGTATGACCATGTGTGCAAATTTAGGAACGAGTGTGTTTGTGTTTATGCATGTGTGTGTGTGTGTGTGTGTGTGTGTGTGTTTGTCTATGTGCTTACCTTTAGAAAGACCTGTAGGTCCTGTGTCTGTGCGTGGAGCAGGATGTCTGGCTGCAGGTGTTTGAGGACGGCAATACACATGTACACCTGGTAGTCTGGCCCCAGTACGACACAGGTGCACACGTAGTGACAGATCTCAGGCCAGTCCAGGTAGTTCCAAAAACACTGACCCAACCACTGCACACACATCTGAAACACAGAGAGTGAGTGAGCATGTGAGAGACATAGAAAGTGAGAAAAAACCTTCCTTAGTCTGACCTATGCATTTTTTTAAATAAATTCAGCATTAGATGACAGAGAGAAATCCCTAAAGCTTCCTCGAATGCCCCAGTGCATTAGCATGTGATTGGTCACCTCAATCAGCCCACGGCTCAGTTAACACAAGAGCACCTCATCACACGGAGCAGCCTTATTATCAGCAGTGGCCTTCAGGAGCACGGACGCACCGTGAATCTAAACAGGGTTGCTGCCTAAATACCAATTCTCCATGGGTTCTGTCATATACCCTACAAGGATGACCAGATCTAGATCCAATAAAGCACTCACAAAAGGGTTATAAAATGAAATGGTCCTGGTGAAAGAAGGGGGATAGAACATCACAAGAAATCCTAATAAAATCTGATAATGAGGATAGATCCACCGGTGATCTTCTCTCTCAACGTCTGAATTACAACCCTGGCCATCCATCAGTGTGCATCCATTGCTCCTGAGTCAGATGAATGTAAACCTGCTTTTCAGACACCTTCCTTTGATTAGAACCATCCTTTCCTGTCACACTCCTTTTAACTGATATAGGACACATTTCTCTGAAAGCCAATGAAGGCCAATTGAATGCTATGAAGGTCACCACATGAATGGAAGCCCACAACCATTGGTGAAGAGGATTTAAAGTAAGCAACCTGAGAGTGAAGTCATAAACTTTTCAGAGATTCAGCTTCAGAAAATGGCTAAATGTCACAGGTCTCTGAATGCTTATACAGTTTCAAACTGGATTTAGACCCCAATCACAGGCAAGTCTGATAGCACACCCCCACCAAGGCCAAACCAAAGGTGAAAAGCAAGACAGATAATAATAATAATAATAATAATAATAATAATAATAATAAGACTGAACGCTAATACTACTACTATTATTTGTGGTTATCAAGCCAAGTCAAGTCACATTTATTTACATAGCCCATTTAGTTGTACCAGAGTGCTTTACTCTCAATGTGGATCAATTAACATCAAAACTAAACAAGAATAAAAGAACAGAATAAGATATTAAAGAGACTTAAATATATAAAATATACCAACAAAAAAAGATCATAAACAAGCTAAATCTAAAAGTAATTTAAATAATGATATACTTTTTAAGTCTATATACTAATCCAATAAATGTACAACATTGAAAGTTCACTCATTTGCTGTAAATAAATGGAGTTAGATGAATGTCTATATATAGCAGTAGAAACAAGTTCTGACATATCAGTGTTTCTGATATTCAAACTAAAAAAGAACATTCAATGCAGAACATATTTTATGGCGAGATTCACTCATGAAAAGGATGGGCTTTAAAATTCTAAAAGCCATATCATTACAAGGACTGCTTACACACCCATAATTACATTGATGTGCTTGAAGGGAGAATAATAAGCCAATTTATAAATTAATTTGTTAAACATGTGCCTGAAGTAAAAAATACATTAAATTATTTTCTAGCTTACACAGCTCAGAGCTTCAGGGTCTTTGAAACACAGATACATTTTAACAATTCATACCTAAAACTGAAAGGACTAAAATTTATGATGCAATATTCGTGATATACAGTATTTTATACATCACCCGTGGACTCAGATCTAAATCTTACTGACATTAACAGTAGTAGCAGTAGTTTGGCTCTATTACATATTTAATTTACTGCTGATGTACCTGTGATTTAGGAACAACTTGTGAACAATCTTCCCCTGTGAATCTAAGTACCTCATAAAATGTACATTGTGGATCTGGGTTTCTTCTCACCTGGAGAGGAAAACCCCTTTAGGCTGTTTTGAAGTTTTGAAAGAAAACAAACAGCAACATATTAATATGTGCTGTTAATGTGCGCTGTGCTGGAGATTGTATTAATTTCACATGCCCCTCTTTATTGCAATACTGCCTTGTGCAAGTAAAAAAAATAACAATAGTGTAAAAAAAAAAAAAAAACATTCAAATGAAATATAAAACAATAACAATATATGTGAATTGATAAATACATTTATGAATAAATACAAGTTTACTTATTGGTAAAGAGAGGGAAAGGAAAGGAAACCTTATTTGAACATCAGGACCATGGACAGTACCAGAAAAGAGGGCCTGCTTCAACCATAATGAGTACCATGGACAGTTCCCACACAAAGGAGCAGAGACACTTAGGGCCTGATTTACTAACATGCGACCGCTGCTTAATCTGCGCTCGCACATTAACGCACGGTGTTTTTGCGCATTTTACTTGGTTTTATCAAACCAGATCGCGCTGGGCAATCTGTGTTTACTCCGCCCTATATAGGGCCTGATTTACTAACACTGCGACCGCTGCTTAAACTGCTGTCGCACATTAACGCACTGTGTTTTTGCGCATTTTCCGTGGTATTTATTTAGGAAGAGAAAATGAAGGTTCAGCGAGGTGGAGATAGATATATATTGGTTCACGTTCGCTCAATCACTGAACCTGATTCAATGTGTGCGCTGCTATATTGTTGTTCTGCCCGCCATCACCTACAGCGAGATGTTTAAAAGAACACGATTATAAAGAATATGCTATTGGTGGCATTAATGCATAAACTGTCTATTATAACAATATAGATGTGTACATGGCGAGATTAATAATTTCTACAAGGGACAAGGGTTCACTACAATATATATGGACGTGGGTGCAATCAATGGTTCCGATTACGTTCGGAAAGTTTGCGATTTCAAAGTCCACAATTACGTTCAGAGCCGAACTCGCGGCATTGTATGGGTAGCTAGCGATAGTCATGGCTCTGTGTGTGTGTGGGTGTGTGTGTGTGCGCAAGTTCAATGCCTCTCTCTCTCTCTCCTGCGGGCAACGAGAGTGAAGTGTCTTTCTCCCGTGTCTGCGGGGCAACGTGAGTTATAAGTCAATGTTAATGTTGACGGTGGAAAGGGGAATTCACTTTTCCACAAACTGGTTGAAATTATCCGGAGGCCAATATTTGCAAATTAGTTTTAACAACAGATGGAATGGAATGTGATCGCTGGGTGGAGGGTTGGATGTCTCTCTGATCTGGTCCAGTAATTGAAGTATTGCGTGGCTGGTTAACCTGTACCGTCTAATAATTTGTGGTTCGCTTAACTGAAAATGTGTTATACGAGTTGAAAAAAATATTTCTGTGCGCTGTCATGCGCTGTTTAGTTGATATTTTAAGACAGAGAGGTTATGATTAACAATCCTTGAAGAGTTACCATCAGGAGAGCGAATGTGATTGTTATCTGGTGGATTGTAATCATGATCCATGGATCATACCACAGCAAGTAAGACTACAGGAATGATATTTGGAACAGAAGCTTCACTGGGGTATAAGGTAAACAAACAAACACACACACACACACACACACACACACACACACACACATACACAGGTTGTGTACCTGTGAGGAAGTTGACACACACACACACACACACACACACACACACACACACACACACACACACGCAGACGCACACACACACACACAGACACACACAGGTTGTGTACCTGTGAGGGGGTGAAACCAGACATGCGGAATGCGGAGCTGACCAGCGGCACCTCAGCCTTCAGCAGTAGCTCCACATAGTGTGCTGTGCACCAGTACACAGCAGGGATGCCTGACTGAGCCAGCTCTACCGGGAGGTGCACCTGAAATACACGCACCATTACACACACATAAACACACACACACACACACACACACACACACACAAAAACACGTCAGCATTAACTTTTCATGTCAGAACAGAAATGCATATTCCGATGTTCTGATGGGGGAAAAAACCTGCAGGAGATCCTACGGATTATTTGCTTGCATATGCTAAAGCCCCAACTGACTGTGAAATACATTTGCCTACATACTCTAGCCAACTAAAGCACTCTTTTGCATTTCAACAGAATGCCTTACCCCTTTTTTTCCACCTCCCTAAAATGCTTCATCTACGCATCTGAAATAACTAAGAGGCAGAGCATTTGAACTCACGAAAGGGCAGAAAGAAACAGTGCGTGAAAAGGAATGAGCTGGCATCATCAAGAGCTACTCTGATAAGACTCTACTGCGTGTGCTTATTCGACAGCAAATATAAAGAAAAAAAAATGCTTCTCTGGCCAATGCTATCCTGTACTGTGTGTGTGTGTGTGTGTGTGGGGGGGGTGTATGAGACGAGATGAAAAAGACCAACACAAAAACACACACCCACACAAAAACTCGCCCACTTATGTTTATACTCTCATCGTCATCAAAGAGGGATTTTTGGAGCTACATATTCAAATGGCGTAACAGACTGAGAGGCACTTAAGGCTCCCAAACCAGGCAAACCCATATGCTCACACCACACACACACACACACACACACACACACACACACTCCTACATAGTTTGTCATTGCAATGTGAAAGTTGTTGACAAAGTGGACCATGGTAAATTCACAGGGGATTACTTACAGTGCATGAAGGGGAACGTACTCTCTTCAACCACATCACCAATACCACATTACCACTCTCCCATCCTCTCTTTCTCTCTCTCTCTTTCTCTCTCTTTCCCTCCCTCCCTATTTCATCCTCTCACTTTTGCCGTTATCCATTTGAATCTGCATTCTTATAAGCTTTCTTTCTTTTTTTTTCAACCTTGTTCTGTCCTTTTCTCTTCATCCTTCTCTGCCTTTTGTCTGATGTGAATGACACAACATTTCTGTCAGCTCTGCATCACACAGTGATTTGTATTCACCGAGACAGACTCATACTTGTGGCACGGCCCGGTTCCCTTCAACAAATCCACATTCCACCCGGCAAAAAATGGCTGCACATTCACAGCACTGCTAACAGAATTTTAAAAAGAGGACAAAAAGAGAGACTGACAGAGAGAGGGGGGGGGGGGGGGGGGGGGGCGGGGTGGACAGATAACCATTTCCAAACATTGTGGGAACAAAGATAATGACTATGGGACAAGTAATCTCATCATATTTAACATTTCTATCAAGCAAACATGCAACGTTGGGAGTTTTACTGTTCAGCCGGGCAAATGGAGATTTGACTGATAGCCCAAGACAAATGTGAGAACAATCCAAATAGGAGAGAGCGAGAGAGCGAAAGAGATGAAGAGAGAGATTTCACGAATGAGCAGAACAACACATTAAGTCCAGAAGCATAGCCGAGCTGTCAGTAAAAATCCAATCAGGTGGGGAGGAGTAAGGGGTTGGGGTGAGGGGTGGGTGTGTGTGTGTCTGTGTATGTGAAGTGAGCTGCTCTGGCAAAAGTGTCTCACTCTCTCTCTTCCTTACTTCTCTCATTGCTCTGAGTAGAATGCGGCAGAGTTGGAGGCGAGTGAGACACAAAGAGGCAGAAGAGCAGTGGAAGGCCGATGGAGAGAGAGAGAGCGAGAAAGAGAGAGAGAGAGAAAGGAAGGAGAGACAGTGAAAGCAAGGCAAACAAGGGAAATGACAGAGGGAAAGAGAATGCTCCACCCTTATTGTGTGGTCCTGTATATTAAATCACAGGTTTTGTCTGAAGGACAGTCACAACAATGTAAGCCCATATGAAATTGCAAAGAAAGTGACAATCACTGAAGTATAGCTCTGAAAGTGTAGAGCATTATATGTGTAGGTATGTGTGTGCGTGACTGCATTTGTGTTAGTGTGTGCTTGTGTGTGTGCATTAGTGTGTGAGTTTGTGTGGATGCGAGTTTGTGTGTGTGTGTGTGTATGTGTGTGTGTGTGTGTGTGTGTGTTAGGAGGTGAATGTACGTGTGTGAGTATATGTGCACACACGTGTGTGTGAGTTGCATGCATGTTCATCGTTAGCATGTTAGCTTGTGGGGCGGACACATACGGAGGCGTGCAGTCTCCGGGGCCAGAGAAAGGCGGACACGAGCAGGCGGGAGAGGCGCAGCAGGAGGGCCAGCGCCCGGGAGCCGTCACCCGCCGTCATCAGGAACACGCTCGAGCAGAGCCAGTCGTGAGGTGGCAGAGAGCTCGCCTGCAGAGAGTCTGAGCACACTTCAGTCAAGGAGACATACTGATAGGGAGAGACACAGAGACTGTTTGTTTGTGTGTCTTTGTGTGTGTGTGTGTGTGTGTGTGTGTGAGAAAGATATAGAGACAGACAGAGAGAATAACAGAAAGACAGAGAGACTGACTGAAAGAGAATTATAGAAAAAAGATAGTTGTTTCTTGAGGGGAAATCTGTATACACCGTTCAGATTCACAAAATCCTTGCAATGAACTCCCATGTTACCTGCCGATAAGAGCTTGCTTTGGCTCAGAGTGGGCCTATCTCTGGCAGAGATAGAAGTGTTCACCACCACACACTGAGAGCTACACTAGTGGAAGTCCCTGAGCGCTTGGTACAGTGAGGGTAAAGTGTTGGGAGCCGGCGGGGGGTTTGGTTTGAGTCAAGGATACATAGAGTTTCAGAGTCGGTTTTCACACGCTGCTGGGACAAGAAGTCCTTACAGCGGCGTAGAAGGAGGTCGATATCCACCTCTGCGTCATCCTTCAGGAGCTTCAGAAACGTTCCATACCTGGAAACGAGAAAAAAAACTAAATAAAGAACACTCCCTGGACTATTCATAAGCCAACCAGCGGACCAACAAATAAACAAAACAAACAAAAAAAACATACAAATCAGTCTCTGGACTACCCCTGCAGTGGGTGATTTGGTCTCCTGCTTAAAACTTGCGTTAAGGTGAAGACAAACAAAGGACTGCAAACTTAAACGAGGCGACGACTGCTTAACAGCATCTTAAGTGAGACCCTCCTATGGTTTATCTGCTCTTCTCAGGCGTGACGTTTATCAGCAGTAAGCTGGCTGGCTGGCTAGCTGGTGAGGATGGGTGCAGGTTAATCAGAGCTGTTGTGATCAGGAATGTGCCTGGCGTTGTCGCACCGAAGCGTGCCTGGCCTTGATAAGCTGTCCTTTCCTGGGTGCGCTCGTGGGCACAGTCTAATTGGGTTCACAGTGGGGGCTTAGCCATTGTCTTTGGTGTGCTGAACAGCAAGAGGCAGTAGAGGATTATGAAGTGCCTTTCTGATGTGTTGGTTAATTTGGTGTTATCGTAGAGAGGCTGCTGAGATGTCACGTTAGGAGGACGATGACACAGAGGTTCTGTCAGAGGAAGAACAGTGTTCTGTTTGGCTAATGGGAAGTTCCTGTACTCGCAAGGTTCTATATACTTTAAGTTTTATCTTGTTATTTTATAGAAATGGACACAGAGACCTTTCTACTCAACATCTTTGTTAGTGAATAAAGCCTCCAAACTTTGAAATTGTTCAAGTGTTAATTGATTCCTAGGATCTTACAGACTACTGAAGACTGAAGCATGTGGCATACTGTAAAGAACCAACTTTCACTTTTGCAAAGTTAAATGTTTGCTTGTTTCTCAGCTGCCTATGTGGACTCATTTAAGGACATCTCATGGCACAGGGGTAGATCTCATTGACCGCAAACAAGATCAATCCGTATCTACGGTGCATGGTGTGAGAAGAACATGGTTGTAGAAACATGGTTTTGTAAAGTAATGTTCAGCAGGATGCGGTTACACTTCAGTCAAGCAATAACGCTCTAAGAGAGAACTAGAGGGCTGTTGACAACATCATATGAGAACCAGATGCCACTGAAGCCAACCGGGTGCTGCCCACCAGACGGACATTTTGTTGCTGCCAGTGTGATTGCTGCCTTACAGCCAATACCCAGCTCTCACAAAAACAATATTGCAGGTACATCTTTCTCTTCTATTATAAAATCCCTTTAAACAAGACTACACAAGGAATTGAAGTGTCATGCTGGAGGCAGGCAATTAAACTCTTCCCACACCACAACACTCCCTCCAAAACGATCCTACAGATAATCCCTTTCTGTAAGAGAGGACACAGAATTGAAATGTCTGTCTTTCTTGAGGCAGGAGAAGCTTGTTTTTGAGTGGAACAGACTTTAGTAGCAGTAGCAGCAGCAGGATAAAACTGAGCGTCTGTGAGTCTCATCAAGTGTCTCTGATCGTCTCGGAGTGCCTGTGACCATCTGATTGTCTGAGAGTCTGTGAGGGTCTCTCAGCGTCTGTGTCTCTGAGTGTCTGTTAGTGTGTGTGCGAGTGTCTGTGAGCGTCACTGTGTGGCTGGTCTGAGAGTCTGAGCGTCTGTGAGAGTGTCTGAGCGTCTGTGAGCAAATAGAAAGGATGCTGCACCTGAGGGCTGTTCTCATCCCCAGCTCTTCCACAGGAGACAGGTCACAGCTCACGTCACCACTGCCCTCCAGCCCTGCAGGAAAGCCAGGAGCAGAGGAGGACAACAAGGAGGACAGGGAGAGGTGGAGAAATGGAGGGTGTGAAACAGAGGAAGGAGAGGTCCAGTAGTGTTAATGTTAACCAGAGACTTTTTCCACAAACTCCCTGCCAGTCTGCATGGCTGCCATTGGTGGTCAGTGTGATCCTGCAGCTGCTGCTGAAACTCCTGTGAAGCTTCCAGGCTCCCAGTGCTGCCTGCTGAACTGGAGCTCGTAATGGAGACCAGACGGCCATCTGTGCCCATCAGGCTGCCATCGCCCGCCTTAATGGAGAAAACGTCCTTGATCGACTAAGGCGGAGGGTGTGTGTGTGTGTGTGTGTGTGTGTGTGTGTGTGTGTGTGTGTGTGTGTGTGTGTGTGTGTGTGTGTGTGACGGTTATCACACAGCCAATTCTGACTACATTAATATTGGGATAATGTCATGACGGCAATTATAATGTAATTTAGACAAATGGGCTCTCATTCTCACACCACCCTTCTCTCTGTTTACCTCCCTGTATCTCACAATCTCATTCTCTTGACAGGTAAGAGAGTGTGTGTGTGTGTGTGTGTGTGTGTGTGTGTGTGTGGAAGCAGAGGGTTAGACGTGATAAATGGCCAGGTAAGGAACGGGAATCACTTTGAACCTGGGGTTAATGCCCATCAGCAGAAAGAGAGAAAGGAGAGAGAGACAGAGTGATGGAGAGCGAAATAGAGAGAACAAGAGAGAGTAAAGGTTTGAATTTAAGTGAGTGTGGGGGGGGGGGGGGGGAGAGGGAGCTAGAGAGCTAAAAAGTCAGAGACAATCAGAGAAATGGAGAGAATGTGGAGAGTGAGAGACGTTTAACCCTTATTTATAAGACCTTGGTCTAAGTTTCTTAAATAATTACACTAATAAAACACATTCAAAGTTAGGAAGCTAAATTAACAAGGCTTACACCATCACATTAACGATAACGAAAGTCTTCAAACCCCTACCATTTCTGCCCATTACACTTCAAAAATAATCCCACGGCACCCTCCCGACACTTGAAAAAGACATAACATCCTTTACCAAGATATAATATGCTTATCAAATCTTATTGTGACCCTATCCCCTTAAAAAACCTCTACAGGATATACTGAGCCCACCCCAAAGATTTTGTTTTTCCAAATGGCTGACTTAGTTGACTTAGTTATTATACTGTATTAAACAGACCTCACACTTAATTTTCCACCAAATTCTCAGGGGCACCTAAAACAATGGAGCAAGACATTTTCCCCTGGTTCCCAAAACCAGACAGAGAGACCAGACCAGAGAGTTGAAGAGAGAGAGGGTGGTGGAGAGGGAGAGGTGGAGAGAGACAGAGAGAGAGAGAGAGGTGTAGAGAGAGAGGTGGAGAGTACAATAGCTCTGGCCCTGACGCCTTCTTAAATATGTCCAGGAGAGAATCACACACCTTCAGGGGGAGACACATTAGGAGAGATGGGTATGGCTATATGACTCACAAACCCAAACCAACATTTAAAAGAAAACTAATGTGTGTGTGTGAGTGTGTATGTGTGTGTGTGTGTGTGTGTGTGTGTGTGTGTCTGTGCCTATGAATCATACATTATTGATCAAGGTATCAGGAGAGCCCAAACCCCCCTGGAGCACAGAGTCTCCCTGCTGGCTAGCCTGTCCATCACTCTCCACAGCTGCTTAGCTTGCCCTGGACATGGCAACACAGGCCTTTTTTTTGTCCGTGGGGGCATGTAGAGAGAAAAAACACGCAGGCCTTGAGATGAATAACTTCATTTGAACAACATGTAAACAGTTGGAGTTCAGTTTGGTGTGTGCTAGGGCCGGTTTTTCACACACACTGTGGTGTTGTGGTGTGAGTTGTAGTGCACATGTGCACATTAACATGTGTGTGTGAATGTGTATGTGTGTGTGTGTGTGTTTGTACATAGATGTGTTTCAGGGTGTGTACGGTTAGATAAAAGAGCACAAAAGACAGGAGAATTCAATGAAGCCCAAGGGGAAGATCAATGGAATCTAGAAATGAAGCCCAAAAAATTGAAGTGTTTACCGATTCCCACTTGTATAAAAACATAAACAGTCAATAGTGCCAAACAGTGTCTGGTTTGGGCTTCCTGGAAGTTTAACAGACACAACGGCAAGCTTTCCATGTCGCAAGAGAGAATCGGTGCTGTGGTGATCGAACAACTTTCGAGGATGGAATTAACTCAAAAACTATCCTGATATGTGTTGGGTACATATTTGAGGACAGCATGGAGACAGCACATCCCAAGTTTATGTCTGAACCAACCTGCAGCTGGATATGAAGAAATAAGTCTTGAGTGAAGTTTACTTTATGATTACTCAACACAAATCCTGAGTGTCCTGTACAACTTTTGACGGTGATTTAAATAAGGTAGGCCCACTGAACACTTAAGGTAGGTTAGCAAATAGGGAATGAATGGAGCAAACGAAGACTCAGTTCCGTGCCGGACGAAAACAGTATAGTCTTAACCTTAAGTTACCCTTAAGATGACTTTGCCGCAGCCACAGCTTCTGAACGGAGAGCTACATCTCAACTTAAATGTCAGCCATCCAAAGTATCATCAGGATTGTTAGTGACAGGGGAATGAGTGCGGTAAGTGAAGTTGAGGTCATACTGACCGCTCGGCTCCGCAGCGGGGAAGAAGCATTCAGCAGGCGAGGAGGAGAGATGCAGCACAGCTTTCTCCAGCAGGTCACACAGAACTGAGGATGAAACCACAAGGGGAAGAGGTTATGTGAAGGTCTCTTTCTTTCTCTCAGTAACCACACACACACACAGAGGGAGAGAGAAAGAGAGAAAGAGAGAGAGAGAGAGAGAGAGAGAGAGAGAGAGAGAGAGAGAGAGAGAGAGACACACACACACATAAACCTCAGCCATCAGCAGATTAAGGGTAATCAGCCATACTATTCACATAAAGAAAAGAGCGACTTAGCTTAAAGAGTGAGCCCCTGATTTAAAAAGGCACTATTTTAATCAACTAACCTCTTTGATGCATTTACAAAATAACATCTGGAAAAAATGAAATAGAATATGGAAATCTCAATCGCTTATGCCTGAGCAACATAAAGCCCTTTGACAAGCCATATAGTTAACTGATGGGCTTGGATTAATTAAATGGATCATTGACGGAGGGATGGGTATGCGAACACCTCATGGCTTCCCCACTGTAAATGAATAGCAGCTAATTATCTATGGTTGTACAAAAAAAAAAAAGAGAAGAAGAGGTCTTTAACAGAGATACCTTCAGTCACACAAGGAGACAGGCAAAGACTTGTGATTTCTTTGAATGTCATTTCAATATGTGATCATATTTCCTTGCTGGTGAAAAGCTGGTGTCACAGCAGAGACGAGGCTCTTTATGCATGAATATTATCACTGTGAAAGCCAGGTGAGTTCTCATTAGGTTGTAAAACGTTGACTTTATAAAATGTTCTTATCCCCACATCTTTGAAAGAGCTGTGCGGACAACTACATTTTTGGTTAACCTTTTAAAATCTCCCAAGAGATCAAAAACTAGTGTCAACATTAAGACATGCTGGGTAAAGACGTCTCTTTCAAATAATTCTCAGCTTGGTGTCAATTTCAGTGATGAATAGCTGGCATCTGAGCTAAGATAAAACAGCTAAAATGTATTATTTTCAGTATGTGAAGGGCACATTGTAAATGTATTCCTTTCAGTATGTGTAGGGCACATTGTAAATGTCAGTGATGAAAAGCTGGTGCCGATGCTGAGCTCTAGCGGGTGAAAATCTGCCCTCTTCCCCTGGTGTGAACAGGCTGCCTGTGGGCACACAGAGAGACCCCTGCCTCCTCTATTGTTGGAGGGAAGCGTCACACCCTGTGTGGGGCCTGTCATTTCATCTGCTGAGAAATGGATCAGACCATTTGTTCCCGGGGAGTTCAGACACAGAATGTACATTAGCCATGAATCTGACACACACTTAATGGGCTTTGAAATGTCACAGAAGCGACACAAAAATGTGTTGTCATCCAAGTTTGTAGGAACGTACAGTAGGCACATACATCTATCTATGTCTCATTTCCCCAGTCTCTGTAATTAATTCAACTGTTGACATTAAAACCGAAATGTGAATGATAGCAGAGCTATACTTCATACACGCAGGTGGTCCTATTAGTTCCCGCTTCCACTTAGCTTCACACACACAGACGCGTGCAAGCACACACACACAGACACACCCACACCCACACAATGTTATTCCATTACAAAGTGACATGTTTCTAATGAACTGGAATAACAGCACATACATATCTCCCACTAACATTCCACACTCACTGTTTGAGTCTAAATTAAGGAGTCTAAATCACAACTAATTATACTGAAATATATATAAAAAAAACTCAACAATAAATATACTTCAGTGAGGGTAGAGAGAAAGTTCAGTGAGTTATTTTCTGCAACGGAGACAGACAAAGCCCTACCGATTCCAGTAATGACACAGTGACAGACACAGACACATAGCATTACCGTTTCCAGTGATGACGCAGTGACAGACACACAGACATAGCATTACCGTTTCCAGTGATGACGCAGTGACAGACACAGAGACATAGCCTTACCGTTTCCAGTGATGACGCAGTGACAGACACAAAGACATAGCCTTACCGTTTCCAGTGATGACGCTGGCCTTGGTTGTCATTACTTTGCAGTAGAGTCTCCTGCAGCTGTCCATCCAGCTGACATCAAGCTGGGCATCCTTCGAGGAGGCCAGGAAGGCACTAAGCTCAGATTCTGCACGTGTACACACACACACACACACACACACACACACACACACACACACACACACACACACACACACACACACACACACACACACACACACACACACACACACACACACACACACTCACATTTATTACAGACATTATGTTTTACTAGATTAAATGCCGTGCAGCGGGGCAAGATCCCAGACATAAATATGGTCTTAGTGTAAATAAATGACTGGGATGTGGGTTCCCTGGTGTACACAGACAAAGCAAATGAATAAGTAAATAACGCTGACTTAACCAAGTCCTTTCTGAGCAGTTCCATATGGAGCATTCCTCACAAAGGATGCCTCAAGCAAGACAAAATCCAGGACTTTTGCCAACTTGTAAATACAATCATTTGAAAGCATAGCCCAAGGGATACACTAAGATTAAAAGGTCTAAACAATCCTTGCCTCTCAACATTCATTTATGGACTACAGTATGAGATTCAGTACACCGACAAAATGTTCATTTGAATGACATATCATAGTTATTTGAGGACTAGGCTATCACAGATACTCCCAGATATCAATCAAACCAAGGAATATTATTCAAAATTTCAGACATCAGTTTGATTTTCACTTTGTTCCTTCCTTACCCTGCCTGCCTCTGGAGGTCTTTGGTCCGTCGAGGATGTAATGCCTGGGCACGGGGTAGTAGCAGAACATGGGCCAAGGATACGGATCATTCCCCTGCAACAACAAGGGCAATGAGTCACCTGAATGTGGTTAGAAAAACATCTAAATGCCAATAAATGTCATAGATGGATAGAGATGGACAGAAATTCCCCCCAAAACAGACTAGACATTAGCAATTTAAATCATTGCCCTCAGCATATCTCTGTTTTAAGGGTTGCAGCCTGGCCAAAGCTTTCCGTGAATAATACTGTATATATCATCTACATTTCACTGGCAGCAAGTACAGAATATGTTGCCAGGATAAGTCTGGGATGAATGTTGAGGGTGAAGACTCATATAGAAACATACACACACACCACACACACACACACACACACACACACACACACACACACACGTCATTGTCGAATCAGGTAACAGTCATTCAGTCAGCCTAAGCCGTGCTTCAAATGGCCGCGCCCCTTCTGGCCGATTTGGGGCAAAATGAAATTCGCCCCAGACCTCTCTCATTGATTCCCATGTTACATTTTTTTTTTTTTCACAAAACAGAGCTCTCAATGCATTCTCTATGGCTTCCGGGAGGGCTCGCCCCTCCATGTCGTGTCATAAGTAATGGACGTAAAAGCGTATAAGTATGTCATACAGCTTTGACCAAGGCATATTCTGTCGACATGAATGCTAGTGCTCATTGCAACAACTCAATTCTCGGTTGGCGTACTTATGACGAAAAATTGGCAACAATACAATTAGGTCCTCATAGACCAAAATATGCCAATTAAAATGTTATCTACAAAGAAGTCCTACACCGGAGTATTTTCAAAGAATTGGTACCAAAGAAAATCGTGGCTAGCAGGCTGTGAAGTGGATAGCGCAGTCTTTTGCTATCCCAGACTTCTTTTCCACCGCAAAGGCACCATGCCAGACAGCACTGCATGGACAACTACAGGAGTTAAGGACATGCATCATCGAAAAGGTAAAGAAACATGAGCAGGCGATGTAACACATGGACAGCCGTCTGAAGTTCTATGGTTTTGGGAGGGTGAACATTGCCACTCAACTGGATGAGGGATACAGGCTGTCTTTGAGATTGTTCACTCCATGCCTCCACCTCACTTTTTCTTTTGAAGGCTCCTGCCACTTTCTTCCATAGAGTTCCACCTGTAATTTATGTAGCTAGAGGGGAAATCTTTCTATTGTGTGCGGCCATCTACTGGACCCAAAGGTATAGTTGTATGAGTTAATTAGCTCACATCAAATAGATAGATTGTCTTGCTTTATGTACCTACTGAATGGGTCGCCTAAATCATTATCCAAAAAATTGCCCCCCCTGAGAATTTTTGCAGGAGCCGCCACTGCCAAGAGGCAACACACACACACACACACACACACACACACACACACACACACACACACACACACACACACACACACACTAATATGAATAACCAAAGCTTGAGCATGACACCAGAACAGCTAACCCTATACCAATTTCTCTGTTTACAATGATTGCAGGGTACCATAAGTATTTGCATTACAAAAAAAATTCAAAATAAACACCACTAACAAAAACAACACAATAATCAGGATTAAGAGTGAAGAACTCCATAAACAATTATGCACGTCAGTCATTAGTTCACAGTTCTCCACTTCGTCAACTCTCATCTTGTCTATGTGATGACCTGGAAAATGCACTGTGCACTGATACAGGCGCTTGATGAAGATGTAAGGGGACAGAGGATATGACAGGGGGACCTGAGCTGTGAGCTGACTCCTTCCCCCAGTAGACAGCATGAGATGTGAAAGGAACCTTTTCTCTTTAGTGTGGGTTGGCCCCTCTGCCACAGACACAATGTCTAATCAGACACTGTGTTAAGAGGCAGGAGAGCGTGTCTACTGATCTGTGATCAGTGGTGTGTCACAGAGCTGCCTGGGCTCTCCAGAGGACAGGCTGGGAATACCACAGATGCACAAAGGTACAGTATACACACACACAGGCAATCTCCTTCTGTTTTTTTATCCCCCTTTCTCTGTCTTTATCTCTCTCTCTCTCTCTTTCAAACACACACACACAGACACACACACACAGACAAGCACATACACACACTCACAAACGCACACAAACACACACACTCACAAAACAATCACACAAGAAAATTTGCACAATAACATGTGCACTGAAGCAAAAAGCCCACACAAGCAGGCTCTTCCAGGTAAACAGAGACACTACGTGATGTACACATAGAGAAGTGAGTAAGCTAATGCAGACATTAACCTGAGTGAGTGACCACAAACACAAGTGCGCACGCACACACACGCACACACACACACGCACACACACGCACAGACACACACACACACACACACAAACACCCCCCCCCCCCCCCCCCCCCACACACACACACCTTCAGAAGGGCCCGGGGTGGTAATCTCCGTTCTGAAGGACCCCCGATCACACTCATCCTCACCAGGGCGTGGTTCCGCTCCACAGACAGCCCGTCGATGATGAACTCCCTGAATGAAGACACAAGACACAGGACAAGGCCTCAGACAGAGCTCAGACCTCACCCACACACAGACGAGTGGCTGCAGTACAGGGAGTCAAACATAGTAATAGCAAGGCGTAACCACTGCTGTCCATGTTTAGAGATTATCTAAATAACACCTGATTAAAGTTCTAAAACCTATGCTCAAATGGAAACGCTCTCTCACACACACACACACACACACACACACACACACACAGACATTGAGTTACCCCCGACTCTAAACTGAATCCCATCCATCCCCTCACTGACAGGCTGTCTAAATAACATCACTAGTCGGCACTTCAATACACCTGAAGATTAATTTCTTGTCACGGCAGACACTGTAGCTGATAATCAGAGATGCAATGCTTTTAACTCTCCTTCTCTCACTCTCCCTCTTTCACCCTGTACCTATAACATCTCACTGCCAAAGAGACACTCTAAAATGATGACATGCAAACGAGACAGCGGGGGGGGGGAGAAGGAAAGAAGTCACATGAGGAGAGGAAGAAGATGGAGAGGTGAAAACAGACACATGCGGAGCCAGACAGAGAGAGAAGGCAACAGAAAAACAATGACTGAGACAGGAAACACAGCAGACAGACAGTCAGACAAAGAGACAGACAGACAAGCAGAGAGACAGTATAGAACAGCCATGAGGGAACAAAAGAAGGTAGTGAGACAGAGGAATAGGATTAAGTACTTAAGTAGGGAAGGTGTGCGTGTGTTAGAAAGAGAGAGGGTGAGGGAGATGCCGGGGACAGGGAGACGGAGAGTGAGAGAGAGAGAGAGAGAAAGAGTGTGTGCGTGTGTGCTGTGACTCACCCCTCCCCAGTAGTGGGGTCTGTCACGTTGTCCCTCTGGCTCTGCAGCAGCATGTCACTCAGCCGGTACTGAGCCTCCAGCAGCAGCAGTGTGTCCAGGCTACAACACATCACACTTAGCAGCCTAGCAGAACACACACACACACACACACACACACACACACACACACACACACACACACACACACACACACACACACGGGAGAAGAGAAGACAGCCTCAGGCAAGAGCATCCAGTGCCAATTGCTTTTGGGTCCAGTCAATATTGGGACCACTACTTTCCAGTCAAAAGGTAGCATTCACCTGTCCATGTGCATAGCTGAACAGGCTTTTCTCTGAGTAGGAGAAGTAAATATAAGTATCTACTGAGGCTTTTTTCAGACCATGACATTTGAATCTATCACCACAGCACAGATGTTAACAAAAACAGGAAAGCTCTGAATCACAATGTGAAATTTAATCACTGATTTTTGAGTGGACAGATGGTTGACTTGATCAATTGCTTTTCCATTTCTTTACCAGGCTCACGTTGTTCATTTATGCACACAAAACCACTTTTGCAGTCAGAACAAGGAAACCATCTGGTGCAACTTTGACATTTAATTATCTGTTTGCAGACACAGTTGAATTCTTAGTTTTGTTAGACAATGCTTTCAGAACTTGAACTAGATGAATAATGAGAAATGATTGTCATGATTTCATTATCTTTCTTTTTGGTCTGTGCCATCAGTATCACTGATGTCAAATGTTAATTTTATACTACATCCACTTTTCTTTCAGTATATACTTTTTCCTTGGAGGAAGACACCTTTCAACCAAGAGAATTAGGATTATTATTTCCAAATTAAAGTAATTTGTAACTAATCCTTGAGCATTCAGGTACCAGAGGCCTACTAACTAACCTGCCTGCCTCAGACACTCAGAAGGCACTACAAACTGACAGCTGTGACATGCCAAGAGCTCCAAACTGCTGTCAACCATCTCCTACTTGATTAAAACGGCTGAATGATGGGGACGCGTTTCAGGACTCGATGCAGCGCCAGGGCATCATAATGGTACTTACTGCAGCCAGGCAGTTTCAACTTAACACAATGAACACATGGCAGTGGCAGACAGCCTCAAGGTGGAGCTGCGCACTGAGGACTAAAATTACTGCAGACTGATCCATTTTGACAGGACACAGAAGCTCTGGAGGTGGCTATGTGCTCAGCACTAAGCTGTTTTTAGTGTGGAGTACCGAAGAGCGCAGAGAGGCCACCACGGTGGAGCTGCACCGTGACGACCACTACAGTTACATTTGAAACGGATCATTACAAGACGCAAGAACAGCCACGGGCACAGAGCAGGCGTGTAGAGGGGCCGAGGTGATCTGCTACAATAGCTATAGAAACAGTGACTTCCAGACCTCACTCTTTAATGGGTCAGAAGAACAGACTTCACCACTGTGTGACAGCAAGGATTTGTTTGTCTAGTGGACGAGAGAGAGAGAGAGCGCATGCAAGAGAGAGAAAGAGAGAGAGAGAGAGGGAGAGAGCGCGTGCGTGCGGGAGAGAGAGACATAGAGTGAGAAAAAAGATGTATGCAATTCACAAGAGGATGCTCTTGCCAGACCTGTACTGTACACAAGCGATGCAGAGCTAATCCACTTTAACTGTGGCCCGCAGTTCTTGCCTGTGACCGAGGTAATTTGAAAACGCCGACAACCAGTGAGACAGCACCACTTTCATTTCCACAAGAGGAGGCCACAGGCACACACTTCACACACAAACACTGTAAACACAGCCAATGCTGAGGCGAGAGAGAGGCAAAGAAATATCAAGGCAGCCCAAGATGGATGAGGTGAAGAGCTGTGATGTTTAAATAACAACAACAATTTCAGGGAATGATGAGACAGGCGTTGTTCAATCATTGGTACTACTGTCTTCCCGATACATGTATGTGTGTGTGTGTGTGTGTGAATGTGTGTGTATGTGTGTGTGTGTGTGTGTGTGTGTGTGTGTGTGTGTGTGTGTGTGTGTGTGTGTGTGTGTGTGTGTGTGTGAGGAAAATGCGTAGCTGTCCCAGTAGGTTACTAAACAATAAGAGTGCTTGCTAAATGACATGGATTACTATTCGAACTCCTTTCTTTGATGATGCATCTGATTGATCAGGCCTGCAGTGAAAACATTTCCCCAGCGTGTTACTGCCTTTTACCACCACCTTACAGTCAATGAAGTATCAACTGTACAGAATAAGAAGGTGGCACAGCATAGTGTTAATGATGACAACACCAGGCATCTCAAGTCAGTGAACAATTCTGACGGAGGTAGCAGGCTTGGTAGGTGGCAGGTGTGTGAGGGGTGGGTTGTTTGGTGATGACCATAAATTACCGGTATGCATGAGTGTTTTTTTTGTGCATGGAGCCCTTTTTTCACAACAAGACTTTCTAATGGATCCATTTAGCATACTGTGGTGGCGTGAGTCTCTCCCAGAGGGGCTCTTTTATCTGCCTACTGCTGCTGCTGCTGCCACACACACACACACACACACACACAACAGCAGACTTCAAACATGCATTCACCACCAGTAACCATTTCTGTCATCATCCCCACGCATGCACCCCCACCAACACACACACACACACACACACACACACACACACACACACATGAAAAACATAACAGAAACACCACACTAGCGCACCCATACAAACCAGCCCTGCTCTACACAAAAAACGACAACACATACCCTACCCCCAGCAAACACATGCCATACCATCAGACAGAGACAAACACACTCCACACCAGGCCTGGCTTCAGTCAGCACCTCCAGCACCTTCTTTCTCATCTCTCACCTCCTGTGTCTGTCTGTGTGTCTGATGGAGTTGACCTCTGTTTGGCCCAGCGCTGAAGGAGTGACTGGAAGCACAAACTCTACCCATCTGTCTCAACAAGCAGGATGTACAAACACTGACAATATCTGACAGAACATACAGTTGTATGCTAACCTGCAGCACACGGTGCACCATTTTATTTCATCACCAACCCAGGCTAGGCCTAGAATGTGTGTGTGTATGTGTATGTGTGTGTGTGTGAGTGTGTGAGTGTGTGAGTGAGTGTGTGAGTGAGAGAGTGTGTGTGTGTCTCTCCACCCAGGGTACAGGCTCGCTGTTGTTGCTGACGCTCCCTGGTTTGACAGGCACCTGCTGTCAGCGGAACGACACGTGTGAGCAATGAACGGCTTTCGACTCACGACCTTTACAAAGCCGGCTTCTCCTACTCCATCATCCTCATCCTCAGGGACACCCCCCCACCCCACTCCGACCTCCACAGTCCCCTCTCTTATCATCCACGGCTGAGCATGCTCACTGCGCTTCATTGTTATGCGGTTGCATCAGGAGAGAGAGCGTGATGAGGAGGAGAGGGGGGGGGGATAACAATGAACAGGTGCAACGAGAACAACAGAGGAATGCTAAAACATTACTCTACTTAGAGTGCCTGTAAGTGTCTGTGTCAGTCTCTCTCTGTCTCTCTCTCTCTCTAATTACATTATTGATAGAGATGCACTGTTTACAGAGAGAGAGAGAGAAAAGAGAGAGAGAAGTGAATGAGAATGGTAGGAGACAGATTGAAGATTAATCAATGTGTTATTCTTTAAGCACTGTTTCCTCATACATACAATGATTATGAGAAAGAGAGACAGAGAGAGAGAAAAGAGAAGATTGAGAAGAAGTTGAGAGCCAGTGTGAGTTCTGTCCAATCACAAGGGCAGTCATAGCACTGGGTGGAAAGTCACACAAACACACACTCACACTTATACACCCATGAGCTGCATGGGGATTGACTGTGCTGTAAAACCATTAAAAAGTGTTAACAGTCAGTGTCAGTGAGTCACACGTATAAGTGTGTGTGTGTGTGTGTGTGTGTGTGTATGTGTTTTAAATAATGCAAAGACATGTATAGCAGCAGACAGAAAGGGGACAAGCCTAAGTTCTGTGCCTTCATTACAAATAGCTACACTACTCACTGTCTTCCCAGAACATGATGCATCACAACACATCAGTGTGTTTATTCAACCCGCTGATGAACAAATGACAGTTCCTTCCCAGCTGAGCTGTAAAGAGGGGCAACGCTAACAAGAGACCGGAGAGCAAGCTGTAAAAAGCAGGGACACGAGAGGGTCATAAAACCCCCTTTGTTGTAAACCCCCCACCAAACCATCATGATTGAGTTAAGGATCTCAAGCGCACCTTACAACCTCTGCAAATCACTGCGATTTTGTAGTGCATTCTTCTTTCCATTCTTACACCTCGTGACCAGCAGCCAGCATCTCACTCTTATTTCCCCTTCATCCCTGCTCCTCCAGCACCCGACCACCCACCTCCCCCACCCCATCATCAACCTCACCGGGGATAAATGAACCAAGCAGCAGGCGGATGAACCCATATAAAAGACAGACTGCCTGGTCTTGCCTGTTTACATGGCTGTTAGTGCGGAGTTGCTACATTACACCTGCAATAATAAAGAGGGGGGATGCTGATGCAGTGCTCATTAATAATGATTAGCTCTGAGGCTAGCAGTGACCACAGTACCAGAGCAGGCCTATGTAAGTAGACAGCAGCGAGAGCTAAGGAGTGGAGTTAAATCCCATACCTTTAAATACTATAAATGAGAAAAAAAGACTGCCCTGGGACTGAGTACATTAGGAATGGGGATATGGTGTTGGTGGTGGTGTGTGTGTGTGTGTGTGTGTGTGTGTGTGTGTGTTACAGTATCTGGGGTCCCATTTTTACATCCCCTCTGTCTGAGGGCCACACATTTTTACAGGTGGAGGAATTATTGCATGAAGGAGGTCGATTTCAAGAGAAAGGGAAAGAGACAAAGAGATACAAAAAAAACAGAGGCAAGAAAGAAGGGAGTGGTTAAGAGAGAAAAAAAGAAAGGAAGAGACAGAAAATGAATCAGTTCGCTATTGATCTGTGGATGAGGAAGAGGATAAGGAGGAGAAAGGGGGCTAATGAGACGGTAAATCAGAGAGAAAGAGAGAGAGCATTCTTCATGCACTTCATAACACAAGGGGGATTGAGAGAGAAAGAGAGATAAACAGAGAGATTCCCTCCTCCTCCTCCTCCCTCTATCGTATGAGAAAAGCGAAAGGGACGGGAGGCACCGTGCTGAGAGTGTGATGGAATAAAGATACACAGAAACACATAAAGGAAAGCGAGGTCAGTGACAGTGTTTGAGAGAGAGAGGGGGTTGGAAGATTGAAGATGCGATGAAGACAAACACATAAATGTAGGCGAGATCATTGACAGGGTCTTTATTTTATGTGTGACAAGACAGTGAGAGAGAGGGAACAGCAGACTGATAGCAAGAAAGAAAAAGAAAAAAAAAAGAAAGATAGAAAGACTGATCCTACCTCAGGCCAAATGTGTGTGACTGCTCATAGCTGAAAAGCGAGTGAATCTTGGCCTCCGAGTTAACAGCAATGAGCCTGTCAATCAAATCCTAGAGGAGGGGGATATGAGTGGCATACAGAAACAGAGGGAGAGAGAAAGCGAGAGCACAGGACAAGAATATCAACACATGACTTAGGCTTAATAAAACCCTGCAGACTTCATAGTTGACGGAGGACGTCATGACTCAAATGCTTTGTACATATAATCAAAGGGAATAATTTAAGTCTAGCTTAACACTGTGCTGTCCATATCACTTTCCACATGAACTGTGATCCCACTATAGATCTCATCATTGAGTGAGAGCACAGAAAATCCCTTTACATATGTATGCAGTGAGTCAAGGCAAAGCTGACACTGCAACACAAAACACACAAAGTCCTTGCTAACAACACAGGTCATGTACACTCACTTGACTCCCATTCACTGGATGGAGTTTGCCCCCTACAGGTCAGCTACCTGAACTACAACGTCCAACGATGAAATGTGTTCAGTAGTTCTATTTGAGGTAGCAGTCCTTCTTTCTGCTAGAGTGTTGATAAATAGCAACAAAGCCCCAAAAAGTGCCAGGGGTAAAGATAAGGCATAATTATGTGAGTGTGTGTGTGCACTGTCTGTGTACAGTATATAGGAAAGAAAAGAGAGAGAAACGAGATGGGGGAAAGAAGAGAGAGACAGAGAGAGAGAGGGAGAGAGAGAGGGAGAGAAAGAGAGAGAGAGAGAGAGACTCAGCTGGACTTTGCATGACTCATAGGAAACAGCTGGGGGCAGTAGAGAAGTTTGTGAGTGTACATCTGTGTGTGTGTGTGTGTGTGTGTGCTTGTCTGTTGAGTGTATGTGTGGGTTTTTTGTGTACATGTGTGTGTGTGTGGAGGGGGGGGGGGGGACTCACGATGATAGAAGTGGGCATCTCCCTGAGGTTGTAGCTGCTCTTGTTGGGCAACGCTTGGCCTCCCAGCAGCTCCCATGTGGCGTGTGGGGAGGAGAGCAGGTTCACCAGAGTCAGGAACGACTGCAGGGAACACACAACACACAGCAGGGGAGGGAGAGAGAGAGGGAGACAGGGAGAGGGAGAGAGATAGAGATATAGAAAGAGGGAGAGAGAGGGAGAAAGAGAGAGAGGAGTTGAGAGAGGAGTTGAAGAGAATGATTAAGGGCGGGAGGTGGGAGGGGGAGGAGGACTGTGAGATTTGCGCAAAATTAAAACGAAAAGTTCAAAACTAGTTCAACTCCTAGTCACTTTTATTTACATGGCCCTGAGCAACAGGAGAGAGTGCTGTGTGAGACGGTGGGTTTAGTACCCCAGCAAAGACACCCGCCTGCAGTAATCCACAGGCAGACCCTCTGTGATCAGTCCATCTCAAAAGGCACTCTGTCTTTTTAGAGCGCAGTAATACACATGAAAACACCCCTTTGGCGCTTGGGATGATTGCAGTGAAGCTTCTGTTTGGCAGTAAAATAGAGGAGACAGATTTTGACGATTTATCTCTGTTGAGCTTCTTCTAAAAATAAAAAAAATGGAAAAAGAAAAGGATCAAACTTACTTGAACAGAAAGTGAGTGCACAACTCAGAGTCTGGGCCTAGGAAAATAAATGTATGTATTCCTCTGAGAAGAAATTTATATTTGAAACCGCATCAGAGAATAATCTGCAAAACACTACGACGAACTTGGAGCGAACCTACAAACAGATATCACTATCTGACTGAGTGACAGGAGGCATTTCTGAAGTGATCTAAAGTTGTCTGAGCATGAACAACAGGAACACACTGGAACAGGAAGTTCCCTACAGAAATGTACCCAAATGTCTGAGCATAGATGAGGGAAAAAAAGATGTCCCCAACAACTCTGAACCTCTCAGTAAATCTGCCATCTGTGCTTCATACGGTATAAAGCAACATGAAAGGGTATGGATATCCATTTTTGTCTCCTCTGTGTCTGTCTCGATACGACACACACACACACACACACACACACACACACACACACACACACACACACACACACACACACACACACACACACACACACACACACACACACACACACACACACACACACACACACACACACACACACACACACACACACACACAGAGACTTGTTTTAGTACAGGAGGCGTCAATCAGGGCGCTTCCTCCTGACAAGCGTCTGATGGGGCTCCGCGCGTGGCTGCCGCAGCGGCTCGACAGGTTGGCTGAGACGCCTCACTCCTGACACTACAGCCCCGCTGGGCACAGAGCAAAAGAGCAGGTCTACAGCACAGCAGTAAAGAGAGGGAGCAGTGTGGTGCTGCAGTGTACATGACCACCTCACAGTTTGATATATATATTTGTTATATGTGTATAAATTCCTGTGGCTCAACTGGAACACCAACATCACGCAAGGAACCCCCCTTCTGTACAGTCCGTCGCTTTGGATAAAAGTGTACAAAATGTAAATGTGCATTTATTATCTTTCACTTATTAAAAAAATCTTTCATCTTTTTCTTGATAGGGTCTTTAGAGGGGTGATTTATGGACAGGGCACTATGAGCAACCAACGGATCTGATCCAAAGATAAGCTTGGCGCCCTGCGTGTGTTGCAAGGATCTGCAAGTGTTGTGGCTGTACCTTCAAGCAGCTCCTGTCAATGGGGTCCATGGGGGTGGATTTAGGGTGAACCACCCGGACATCCTCTCGGCCACACTCTAACGTGGACCACAGCTCAACCACGATGGCCTGGACAAAGCCTACGGAGACACAAAAGCAAACAAAAACAAACAAACAAATGAACACACCATAGTTAGTGTAATGATAGGTCCCACATATGGAATCAGATCAATGCCATAAATATTTTGTATCTGTAATATAGATTTTGTATCTGTAATATAGATTTTGTATCTGTGAAACCATCTACATTTTCAAAACCTATTTACAGATACAGATTTCAAATACGAAATGTATTTACACTTTCAAAAACTAACAGATACCAAATCAATATTACAGTTACAAAATATTTATGGCATTGATCTGATTCCATACCCACACATTGAACATAGGTCACAAATTCACGTCTAGTCAATATTTTGTTTACCTCTACTGCTGTGTGCAGGAATGAAACAGTGGAGGAGAACCACAGAGAGAGAGAGAGAGAGAGAGAGACAGACTGATAGGAGGGGGCAGGGAGAGAGGGGTTGCATAGGACTTTCAAATAGACGACAAAACCAATTCACTTCATCAAGCTGAACTTGGCCAGACTCCACTCTGCACCACTACAACACATCTCAAGTTAGGCCACCCACCACGTGCAGGCCAAATTAATTTGGGAAAGTACAGTCATTGAACAAATCCGTATAGGGTGCAGAGCAGGTGTTTCTGCACCGAGCAACAAATTAAACCACGTTCCTGCAATGCCATTATCAACTCACCAGCCTGTCCACTGTGTGTGTGAGTGAGTGTGATTGTGTGTGATTGTGTGTGTGTGTGTGTGTGTGTGTGTGTGTGTGTGTGTGAGTATGTTTGTGTGTGTGTGTGTACGTGTGTGTGTGTACGTGTGTGTGTACGTGTGTGTACGTGTCCACTGATTTGATGATGGAGATGATTTACTTGATGAGATTTCATCATTCTGGTGATTCTTTGGTCTGACCATGTGGGAGTAATGTGGATGTGAACTAAACCTTCCCACTGACACAGGCAATACTGGGAATCAAAACAGGTGGAACGATGAGCTAATGGTCAAAGGGTCACCAACATCACTCTGACCCACCTCTGACCCAGGAAGGCTCATTTATGGGTTTATGGGTTTATGGGTTTCCTGTCTTCCTGTCTACCTATCTGTTTGTCCACCTATCTGTCTGTCTGACTGAGTGTATGCATGAGTGTATTTATATTTATTTGCATGGCAGTCTTGAGCACTGTATTTTTTATTTGATCCATGTGAATCACTTTCTTACCGGAGCTGTGGAGGGCAACCATCCCGGGGGCTGTGGCCGCCACCTGAGTCACCATCACGCCATAGCCAAACTTCTCACATCGGCTCACCTGCATGTAACAGATCGCACAAGCAATTGGGACTTCAACAACAAGAACAACAACAACAAAAAATTGGGATGTCAACAACAAGAACAACAACAAACAACTGGGATGTCAACAACGAGAACAAGAAATGAACAAGAAATGTTAGATATCATCACTGGCGGCCTGATGTGTGTGTGTGGCGAAAGCAGAGCTGTGTCACCAAGGGTCGAGGTTGAGTTCTCCTCCCAGTGAACCATGTAGACACAAAAGCCTTTTGATGGTTAAAGTTTCCTGTTAATAACCGTATTAGACATAAACAAAATCTCTCCAGAATGAAATATATCATGTGAACGTATGTACAGTAGGTGAAAGGTGGGGGACGGGGCACGTTGCAGATACGAACAGCTTTGGCACTGAAGAGATAATATGAGTTATATTCAGTGAGTTCTTTGGAGACGTAAATTAGGTGGGTGATCTATACCCCTTTGGGAGAGGAGCTGCAGCTGGGCCCCCCCTCCCCCTTCACTGACAGGAGATTAAAAGCACGATTAGCCAGCGTGGGAAGAGAGAGTGACGATCGACATCCGTATGCGTCATCCGGAGAGCTTACTTAACAGGTGAAAGCCAGAGCGCCACTTAGAAGAGAGACAGATGAAACATGCTGTATGTGTAAGAGAGGTGCTTTTAGGATGACAGTGATACTAAAGCAAACTGTTGAGGATGCGTCGTGACACATCACTTTGAGCCGCGGAGCTAAATGGACCAGGGAATTGTAAGAGCTGAAGAGACTGAAGGGCTCTACTGCTGCAGAAATCTCCCAAAAAGCCAAGCTAGCATGCCGTACTTAGCCCCAAAGTCTATTATGTTGTATTCTAATCTATTCTATTAAAGTGCAATTCATAAATGTATTGTAGCAGAAACTACATAACCAATCGATAGTTCCAAATGCCAATCCTGATGTCTGTCCTATCCAGCAGTATTTTTTGAGTTTAAACAAGAATGAACGAGTTACAGTGAATGTTCTCTTCCCTCATCACGGGATTGAGAAAAAAAGAATGAATGGACACTTTCACTTCCCTTTCTCTTTTGTCAGGTCAGCTTAAGGGCAGGGGGTGGCCTTGGGGGGGGGGGGGGGGGAGAACAGTAGGAGGATGCTAGGGGTGGAGTTGGGTGGTGGTAAGGCACCTGAAGTTTCTTGGTGAAGCGTGAGAACATGTAGGTGACGCACTCATTGATGGCGCCCGTCTGCTGGAGCAGCAGCAGGCCCTGCGGCGTGGCGGCGAAGTTCAGCAGGTTGTCCAGCAGCGTCTCCTCCCACGCCAGCCTGCAGCACGCCATCATCATCAACAACTCAACAATCCATGTAAACAGAAGGGGGAGAGGCAGAGGGAGAGGGAGAGAAAGAGAGATGACTCACATGTTTGGGGGTTCCTGAGAGGAGGCTGTGTTGGGGGATCCAGGCACAGGGGTGGGGACTCGCTCCGACTGTGCACTCATCTACAACGCAAACATAAACACACACACACACTTACACAACAAAAAAATGAACTTTCTCTCTCCCAGCCAAGCGCCTACCCACCAACACCCTCCGTCCAGACCCCCAACTCTTCCCACCGCCTCTTCCAGCACAGTAATGAGAAGACGCATCAGGCAAGCGGGAGCTTCTCCCTACTCTCCGCATGAAGACGCCACAACGAGACACAAACAAAATTAACCACCTGCCTGGAGAGAAAAAACACAGTGAAGACAAAAGATCCAAAGAAGCCGTTCACTGTGCTTTCATCCCTCTCTTCCTCCTCCCCTCCATCAAATACAGAAGGTTTCATTGCAGACAGAGTAAGAGACTGAATCTCGCTATTGCTTTTCGCTGTGGGTTTGCCCGAATCCCTGTAGCCGCCACGACTGCTTTTCGCTGACGGCTTAGATAAGACCTTGAGATTTCGGACGAAACGTCAACATTTTCACAATTTTTGTTTGTTGTTGTTTGGGTTCTTGGAAGGCGAGGGATTCATTATTCTCAGAGGAGGGCTGTGAGGGCTCTGGGCCTTTTCCATGAGTTGAGAAGGTTTTTAAGGGCCGATGAGCACTTATTAAGACCTGGAGAATGGATCTGGCTACATGCAAGGCCAATGGCCTGACTGATTTGGACTGAATTTGGCAACTGATAATTAGCATGGTTGTCTCCTGATGGCTTGCGTGAGCTGAGAAGACGATATAGGGACTTTAAGATGTCAAGGTTTCCAGACTTTAACCACGTGTGCTTATTGGTTCAAACAGATACAACATGCAGAACACTCTGAAGTTACCATGACAGCAGAGGAGGGGGGGAGGCGCCACAAACAAACAAAAAAGTGCTGATTCACCCGGATTCACTTCTTGCAGCATTCGTGTCACACCGCAGACAAGTCCCGAGCAAAACCCTGCCCCACGACTCACTGTGAAAACATTCCTGCTGACACACACACACACACTCCCTTCTCAGTTTAATGTTTCACACTGTCAATCTGGTGTGGTACGGAGTTAGGGAGGTCAGGTACATACACTCACTAACGAGGAGAGGGGAGGACCGAAACTTCTGATCTAAAGGCAAGGCGGACGTGTTCTTCCCACAGATAGCGACATGCTGTCTAAGCAAAATAAGTGATAAAACTATGTAATACCTTATCCACAGAGGAGCCCCTCCCTTGGGAGGCCCACGCCCATGTCTCTGTGGATGAACTTGAGACTGCTGCTCTTATGCAATGCTTAACGCTGTGGATCACAGTTCACAGACTCTCCTGTGCTCTCAAAGGATGAGACTGGGATATGACTGAGCGCTTTTGCTGTGATGCATTCTGTTAATGGCTGACATCTCTGTTAGGTAAAATAAGTGCTGTAAAAAAGATAACATTCTGAAAGGCCATTCCCAACCCAAAGCAACTCAATATAATAATCTCTTATTGAGCCGTTTAAAAGATAACAGTTAGTCCTGGAATGAAAGAGGCATAACAGTATGAATGTGATGCCTTTAGAGTATCTTGACTAGTAACTTTTATCACCAAGGGAATATTGCATTAAATTGTGAAATATGTCTAAATGTGCAAATAAAATATTTCACAACTATAAAGAGGAAACCATTGAAAGAGGATGTCTCCCCTTAAAAACCTAAATGTTACGTTGTAAGACGGAAAAACGAGGACAAATCATTAATAGAGTGAATGACACAATCTCGGGAAGAAAAAGATTCCATCTGTTGAATAATACATCAGTCTGACAGCCTTTGTTAGATTACCAGGATTTAGGAACATTTGTCGATTCTGTTACGGTTATTTATCAATAACTAAGTATAAAACTAATTCCTGGAATATTGCAGTTGTCTCAAAAAACTGATTTCATGAGCTTTCTTTTCCTGCAGTAAAATAGATTTACTTTGCTACTGTTTGTAGTTGTCTTTTGATCAGAAGTCATTGTGAATCACAAGAAAGAGAACTAAATGTTCTGGAGACATATCAAAGATACATTAAGGCAATTTTTTGGAGTTTTGGTCTGAAACTAGCAGACTAAAAGGCATACAAAAACCTTGCAAACGCCACCAAGACCTCAGCTGGCACTGATAAAAGCTAACTAACATGCTAATTGGTGTCTTTGGGAGATTTTGGGGAATTGGCGTCTAGTGAGAAAGAGAGGTGTGTTCATCTTTCTTTCACGTGACAATATACCAAAATAATAAATGTGAAGATGATACCAAACGTAGTTGCCTATAAAGGCACACATTTAAAGTGGCAAATTGTTGCTTG
Organism: Sprattus sprattus; assembly: GCF_963457725.1. Taxonomy (NCBI): domain Eukaryota; kingdom Metazoa; phylum Chordata; class Actinopteri; order Clupeiformes; family Clupeidae; genus Sprattus; species Sprattus sprattus. Next base: position 21,593,198 of record NC_137921.1, read on the forward strand.
GTCTTGCCTTTACATAAAAAAACTTGATAAAATAAATCTCTGGCAATCTCTAGGCCCGGTGCGGTTACCTTCCTCCAGATGGCAGCGATGCTCTCGTGAAGCCTGTAAGGCCTGAGCGCCTGCAGGCCCTCGCAGGTGTTGTACATCTGCCGGCACACGAAGATGAAGGCCCCACACACGGCCATGTGGGAATCGAGGCCGGCCAGCGCAGGCAGGTCTCTGGCCAGCAGCCTCTGGGTGAACGGCACAATGACATGGGCTGCAGAGATGCTGGGGGATGGAGGGGGAGAGAGGGAGACAGAGCAGTTATGAGTTAGTGATGAACACACTACCATGAATACACAGATCAGGCTGGTGATCAGATCAGTTTCACAGGTCAGTGGACAGTTTGCACTGTACTTAATGACTAAAGTTAGAGCATGAAAATAATTTAAGAGCTCTGTAGTATACTTAATCATTATTCATTTACCCTATTCATGAAATACTATAATACACAATCATGTCTTTACTTCTGCTATGGCAAGTGAGTATGCTGGATTAGTTTGATTCAGTGCATTTAGAGTTAGGTAATTCTATCTGTAGGGCCCCCATATCATCAGGGAAAGTTTCTTGTAGAAAATAAACACAATTTTAGGGAGTCTGACATTGCAAATTGTGGCTCCGGTTCACTCACCACTTGTTCAAATCACCGGTCACCTCATCACAGTTATCACGGTCTAATTATCATCAACACTATCTTGCATCGTACACACACGGAAGCCAATGAAGACTCTTAATACCCCACAGACCGACAGAGATGCACCTACCTCTCCCCATCAGCGGAGAGCAGGTTCTTGTCATAGAGGAAGAGAGATAGCCCCCTCTCTGTGGTGGCAATGCGGGCCAGCGTGTCGGCCACGTGCGTCAGTGTGCTCTCCAGTGACTTCAGTTTGGCCTGGGGCGGGGGTGGGGGGTTAGATTGGAAAAAGGATGAAGGTGAAATTGAGCAGCTAAGATGCGATGCACATCGAACAGCAGTAAAAGGGACGCATTTAGACAACTGAAATAGGTGAACATGGATCGCTGTGGGGTTATTTTGTTTGTTTATTTGTTTATTTGATTGTTTATTTGTTTATGTATCAAAACAGGAGGGGTAGGACTAGGCCTCACTTTTGAGAGTGCATTTGTTGTGAACGACTGGTGATTTTTGGACTGCTAAAATAGGTTACTGAGAAGTTTATAAGGCATCTGTATAGATAATTCAAAATATAAATCAACCGATCAGTCAGGTGATGGATCTATCAATCAATCACTCACATTGAGTTGATACATTTTCGACCCTTAACACTGCAGCCTTAAAATAGGTTAATTTAAACAAATCTCAGTGTTTTTTTATTTGCGAAAGTTTAGACAGATATGTTTTCTACTAAAGACACAAAGGGCAAGTCTGAGCTACTATGACTCATTGACTTAAATAGCCAATTACATAGTTGGCAACGGCATCACTGACATTTCACCTCACATGAACCTTCTGTTTATTTCTACTGTTACCATAGCAAAAGCCAACCTGCAAAATTTGGGGCATGTGCAAGTCAACCCAAAGAATAAAGTATTTTTTGGAGAAAAGGTTGGTTGGAGAAAGGTTGGAGAAAAACATGCTGTATTCAATGACTTCAATAGTCTGTTCGACCATCCTATGTGGAGTTACAGATCTCTGCCCATTCATTAAGGTAGAGGCCTGATCTTTTTGGCCCAAAATATGTGCCCAGAGGCCTTGCCAAGATGGCTGCAAGGATATGAGGATTTTGGTGACAATGACAAGAAATAAGGTCTATCTAAAACATTTGCATGACTTAAACCCTGACCTCAGCCACTGGTGTGACATAGGTTGGGCAGAAACTGTAAAATCCTTTCATGAGATAAATATACTCTGTGCCCTATTTTATTGATTTTTTTCTTACCACATGTCAAATATATCAGCACTGTTTTACACCTCCTAAAATTGTATAATGGCTATGGTTTTACAGTATGCCAGATTACATGGAATTGACTGGGAAGGGAGTGGCTTGAGTCCCTTCTTTGTGTTGCCCTCTGCATTGAATGTTGGCGTGAGGGTAGGCGGGATGTGGTGCGGTGTGGTGTGGACAGGTAGAGGGCAGGTGATGCGTCACACCTGTCTCCCCTTCAGCAGGGTGATGATGGGGACCAAGAGGACCTCCAGCACGGGTGGCTGGTAGAGGCAGTCCACCGCACACTCCACACGCTCACACAGTGTTCGCAGAACCTCCATCACCAGAGCCGTTGGTGAGAGAGAGTCTGCCAGAGGAGGCAAATTCACAGAGACACACACGCATGCAGGGAGAGATGTGGAGATGAATCAAAGATAGCAGAAGCCAATCACACATAGAAAGTACACACACAGAGAATCACCCAAACAAATTCAACTTCATACATAAACGCCAAAGTGACAAGTCATACTTTCTGGGAGTTTCTGTTGTTCTAAGGTGAAGACTTAGGCCCCCGTAAACTGATAGTGTACCCCATAAATATGTCATATGCCAGTGTCAAAGCCTTGCCTTAGGTTGAAATCCTAACTAAAGGTTAGGGAGTGCAACCGATCTTTTCTGAAACAGAATGGCCATGCTTCTTCTTCTTAAAACTGAGGGCATAAGAAAGTCCTTACACTGGACATTTGCTGTTTCCAGCACATCATTCATGACTCAACGAAACGGAATGAAATAATCTGCCTTAAATCAGCTGGAGATCTAAAAAACATCGTATCAGTGACTGTACCGGATAACACAGACCAGGCCTTGAGGGTGAGGATATCTGCTATGACACTTCCAGAGAAGGAACCACCATAAACTGACAAAAGATTACCTATTACTCATTGGCCTTTTCACCAGAACTAATTAGTATTTTTAATGGTCATGACGGGTGGTAACTCCCGGGGGGTCAAGGGGTGGGGGCCACTTTTTTATAGGCAAGGTCCTTTAGGTGAACCAGGGTTGGTGTGTGTGTGTGTAGGGGTTGACACCCAAAAGACACACCTGTGAGAGTGGCATCATCAAAGGCCCATTTAGGGTGTTGGTACATTATTTTGATGAATGTCACCACCAGGTCAGTCAGCGTAACAGGATCTGAAACAAGAAGATTGTGATCCTGCAGTCAACTATCTGTGCTCCACACACAGGTCACAGTCATTAACATGTCTTCTTATTGGTACCATGGCGCTACAACGCCACAGTATTTAACATCTTCAATGGTTTTTAAAATATGAAATAAATACAATGGATTCAATATTAATGTTCACTTCAATGGAGGAAGAGGGAAATAACTTCTTACAGAACAATACTTCCTTAAAATCACTAATATCACTATAATGATGACTGACCCAGCTAATGATCAATCTGAAACTTGCTGCTTTGGTCAGATGGTTGTTAAGATTATGCTTGTAACATTTTCAGCTTCATCAAAACTGCAATTGGAAAGTTCTGACCAACCCATCTTGACAACCAAAGGAAATGAATGTCATATTAAGCTAAATGGTCCTTGTATCAGTAACTGATCACTAACACTGTTACCAGTCCATGTAATTAATATAGAAAAACAGCATTCACTGAAACTGGTTCGAGCTGATTCGATTTGATTGTGGATGGGCCAGGTCGAAAGTGGGCATGTGAACTGTAGGGGATACTACAGGGCAATGGGGCCTTTTAGAGCAAGATGTTTGTCCCTGTCCCTGGTATTCACTTATGCTATGCCCTATGCCATTGTGAGTATAGAGGAGGGTGGATCTGAGACACCAGACATTACTGTTGAACCTTCAGAAGGTACCATGGGCCTAATTCAAAGAAACACTGAAGAAGGAAGGTGCCCACTCTACAACCCCAGTGCAGAGCTCACAAAGGTCCCTTTGTTGTCGTTGTTGTTGTATTGTAAGTAACGGTAGGATGGTTGTAGTGCACCCTGTACTGTAATATAACTTGGACTGGGTTGTTAAGAGTAGGCGTGCTTGCATGTGACAGTAAAAGGGTCTGGCCACTGTTGGAGGTCTCCAATCAATAGCACAAGGAATTTCATATTTGCTCCTGTGTATAATTAAACTTATGGCCTAATTCTCGCTCCTTACCTTTTCGGTTCTTGACACGGATGGGGAAGAGATTTCTACCGTGGGTGTACATGAGGAGCCGACCGAGCACACACAGCGAATGCACAAAGTACACATACTCCAGCTCCCTTCCTGTGTAGAGCATCCTCTGAACAGGGCCTGGGGAGACACAATACACACAAATACCTGGTTGAAACATAAGAGGCCGATCATTAACTGGACACCTCTACGGCTTTGTTCAAGCAACTCCAGAGAAATGCTGGGAAATACTGATTTGGAAGGAGAGAGAGAGAGGGCCTGATCGGAATTAGTTTAATTCATGTAGTGTGGGGCCAGTGCCTGTATCCAGCAGCTTCCCACAATCTAGGCAAACAGAGAAGTTATCAGTAATTCTTTCAAGCTCAGCAACAAGGAGGGCATCCATCAAAGTGGTTAGGACAAAATCAGGGTAGCTGTTGCTTAGATACCAGGATGGTGAGTACATCATGGCACACCTCGAAGAACCCCCTCACTTAAGGAAGTAATATAAAAGTAGTATAACATTAAGAAGAAGGGCAGATGAGCCACAGAGCCAGGAAGTAAGAAACAAAATGATCTTACACTGATAGCGACCTACAAAATTACACATGAAAAAACAACATGATGTTGCTTTTAAGTTAGGAGACTTTCTAGTTGCCCCATTGTTGGTGTAAGCCAACACTTTGTTCAGTCAATGCTTAAATTGTTGAAATCACAAAGGAAGATTTGAGGAATCAATGTATATTAATCCCTTCTATCGTAATTAAAGGAGAACTAAATCAAAACGAGACACTAATAAAAGCAGCTTTGCTCACATGAAGTAATTCTAGTTAATGAAGTAGAAGCAAGTACAAGTAATTGATATCTCCGCTAAAATGAGACACTTATAATTCTACTTCATGGTCATTTTGAAAATGCTTCTTTTGGGGGAAAAATAGAGTCGTCTGATTCACCAAAGCCTAGCCTTGGCTAAACAAGTGAGACAAAGAGTACAGACACAAAGATAAGATCTTCCTGGCCTGCACCCATTTGATTAATTATTATTTTCAGCAGAGATAGAGCCAGGAAAGGCCTTGATACAACCTGACACACCAAGCCTGAGTACACTCATAATCTTGTCCTTGAATAACTTGACACAAGTATAGATTATTGCTACCTGCTTGCTTACATAACATGACAGTGTCAGCTCCACAAACACACATGCACACGCACAGGCGCACTCCACTAGTTTTCGTATCTTGTTTTTCAATTCAAGAGTGGTGTACTTCTTTTCCTTCTCCCGTCTCTCTCTCTCTCTCTTTCAACTCCCCTTTTCCCACTCTACAATCTGATTTCATTTGAATAAAACCACGCGTCTCCTCTCTCTTTTTATCGTCCACAGATAGGACGACCTCCGGGCCGAAGCGAGAGGAGACTGGAGGGAGGCCATGGGGGGGTGGGGGGGTAGACAGCGGGGGACTGATAAATACACAAGATGGCCACAGCAGGGGAGCTTAGCTCCACTTATTCAGCACTTTTTCCTCCCACAGTTACTCTGGGCTAGGTGACAGAGAGGGATGCCTGTGTATTGTGTATTGTGTATGTGTGTCTGTGTGTGTCTGTGTCTGTGTAGTTCTGTCACTGCTGCACAGCAGGTGAGAAAACACTTGCGCTACAGCAAGAACCAGGGAACTCTGGGATTCAGATGATGCAGGCCGCTTTGGAGAAAGCTTTTAATCACAGACTGCAGCACAGGCTTAGGGGAATAATATCCCATTTGCTCCATAAACACTGCAATTCAAAGGACATCTTCAGGCTGCATGTTTCTGCCAACAGACACTCTCAGCAAAACTCAGGCAGGGTTACGCGCTGTACAGCCTTCATTAAACTCTGCTGAACTCAACACTGAGTGCACCTCTTTCATCTTGTGATTTCTAGATCAGCATTACTCATCTGGCTCCTGAAACCAAACTTGTAAACACTGCAATTGTTTGTGTGATTGTTTTTCAAAAATTACTGTCATTTCATTAATGTCATGATTTGAACGGGTGAGGTGGGTGAGGAGAAGCTAAAGACTCGACTACATTTTGGGCTCTGAGTGATGGAATACTGGTTTAGCTGTGGGACGAGTCGTACTGATCTGCTGATGCTCCATGGCATAGGTGAGGTCCGTGGTCTCGTCCCCAGCTGGGTCGGAACTCTCAGAGTAGTGAATGCACTGCTGCACGGCGGCCACGATCTAAGGACAGAGAGGGAGAGGGACAAAAAGAGACAAAGAGACAGAGTGAATGTGAGACCTCTAATTTTGTATGTTGTGAAGAGCCCTGTGAAAGTGCAAAGAACATTTGGCTTTTATGTACACAATAATACAGGAGATAGATTATAGAATGATAGCATCTTGGCCCTGCTGTGTTGTGGTTGTAACCATGAGGCCAAAGGTCGAGGTATGTTTGGGTTTGTTTTGGGCTCATCTTCTTGGTCATCCTCTAATACAGCACAGATCATTTTATAAAAAACTATTTGTCATGTGGTAGTTGCCGGGTTACAGGACAAAACAATTATGTACGGTGGAAAGATACGGTCAGAGTTCAATAACCCTCAAACACTACACCTCTTTGAATGACATCAGGTTTCAGGGTTAACAACTTAAGACTCAAATTCTTCAGTGGAATAAAAAGGGGTTGTCCTTACAGTATAGAGTGCAGGGCTAAAGGTGAATCATATAGTTGTCTAGCCAACAAACAACCTGGACCTTTGATGGTTACTGGCCGACGCCCAAGAACAGTGTGTACCCGCTATAGCAGAGAGAATCTCATCTCTCTCAGGATCATCATACTGTGCTATGGGTGTGCCCGCAACATGCCCACACAACCACCTGAACCCTCGGACCAGTGCGCTGACTAATTTGCAGTGACATGTATTTACAATACAAACTGTATATCAATTCAGCTCACATTGTGCAGAACTCAATACATACTGTATATCAATTCAGCTAACATTGTGTAGAACTCAATACATACAGTGCCCTCCACCAATATTGGCACCCCTAGTGAATATGAGCTAAACAGGCTATAAAAAAAATATGTCTTTGCTGTTTATCCTTTCAGTCTTTCACTCGAAATATACACAAAAATCTTACCTTTTCATTGAAGTAAAATTGTTAAAAGAAAAAAAAAACATTGACATTAAATAAATATTTTCCCCCAAAACATGTGTGCCACAATTATTGGCACCCCTAAATGTAATTTTTTGTGCAGCCTCCATTTGCCAAGATAATAGCTCTGAGTCTTCTCCTATAATGCGTGATGAGGTTAGTGAACACATGGCACGGTATCTGAGACCATTACTATATGCAGTATCTCTTCAGATCCTTCAGAATCTGAGGTCAACGTTTGTAGACTTGGCTACAGCTCATCCCAGAGATTTTCTATGGGGTTTAGGTCAGGGGACTGTGATGGCCATAGCAAAACCTTTATTCTGTGGTAGGTGAACCATTTTTGTGTTGATTTTGAGGTGTGCCTAGGATCATTGTCCTGCTGGAAGGTCCAACCACGGCCCATTTTAAGGCTTACTGGAGGGGGCTGTTAGGTTTTCATTTAATATCTGCTGGTATTTGATGGAGTCCATGATACCATGTATCCTAACAAGATGTCCAGGGCCTTTGGAAGAAAAACAGCCCCACAACATCAAAGATCCGCCACCATACTTCACGTTGGGTATGGGGTGCTTTTCTATATGGCTATCTTTCTGTCTACGCCAAACCCACCTTTGATGTTTGTTGTCAAAAAGCTTTATTTTGGTCTCATCTGACCATATAACTTGGTCCCATTGAAAGTCTGACTTACATTTGGCAAACTGTAGGGGCTTTAGTTTGTTGTTGACTTGTGGTGATGTAGGTGGCGTCTGATGGTAGTTTTGGAGACTTTCTGACCCCAAGACTCAACTAACCTCTACAATTCTCCAGCTGTGATCCTTGGAGCTTATTTTGCCAGTAGAACCATCCCCCTCACAGTGCGTGGGGTCAATGTACAGACACGTCCTCTTCCAGGCTGATTCTTAACAACTCCTGTCGCTTTAAACTTCTTAATTATTTCCATGATAGTGGAAATGGGTATTTTCAACTGTTTAGAGTTGTCTTGTGTTTTCTTGATTTGTGCAGCTCAACAACTTTTCGTCGCACATCGTCACTGTGTTATTTGGGTCTTTCCCATAGTGATGAATGACTAATGGAATTTGGCCTGTGTCACCTCTTATTTGTACGCCAGTGGAACTGGAAGTCATGTTTGACCTCATAAGAGTTCCTTATCAAACAGGTGAACTTAAAAATGTAAAATATGACTGGAAATATACTTCAGCTAGATTTTAATTAAAGATTTTTCTAGGGGTCCCAATAATTGTGGCACACATGTTTTGGGGAAAAATATTTATTTAATGTCAACAGTTTTTTTTTCTTCCAATAATTTTACTTCAATGAAAAGGTAAGATTTTTGTGAATATTTTGAGTGAAAAACCAAGAGGATTAACAGCAAAGACATATTTTTTTATAGCCTGTTTAGCTCATATTCACTAGGGGTGCCAATATTTGTGGAGGGCACTGTACTGTATATCAATTCAGCTTACATTGTGTAGAACTCAATGCTTAATACCAACTTAAAGTTACACGATTTAATATCTAATGTCTTCATACGTGGATTAGACAGATGGAGATCATAAACTGGTAAAAAGATGTGAATTTTAACCTCCACCCATTTGACTAATATACACAGTCACTAAGAATAATAATAATAATTTTAAACGCACTTTTCATTAAATTGAATTTCAGAGTGCCTAAGAAGTGTTAAGTTTCTATCAATAGCTTAAGGTGTGCACAATAATTGTAATGTAACCTGCCACCGGCTACAATACTTCATTAACCACAATATAAATAATAAGAAACATCAGAGAAAAGCGCTGGGCTAAAATTAGCAGTGATGATAAAACATTCCCTGTGAAGCTGTTTGACTAAATACGGAAATAAACACTTGACAGCAATATCCCTGAGGCAATCATGCCCGTCATATGATCACATCCTCACTTTGCTGATGCATGTCACAGCAGCCCCCCCAACACCACCACCACCACCACTGCTCTGTCTAATTACTCACCACTGACTTGTACTTCCTCTCCAGGAGCCGAAGGACCACCGTTCGGCTGTAGTAGCCATGCTGAAAGATAAGGGGAGGGAGAGGGGGTAAGAGAGGACTTGGCTTAATTCCCTTGAGCTCATTCACTCGGAGTTCATGCCTGCTCTATAAACACGTTCCTCTACATTCACTTCCATGTAACATGTAGAGATTGGTTGTTGAGTGGAGTTGTTGTATAAAATTAGGTGATAGGATGGCAGAAAATGTAAACAACACTTTGCAACTATTTGCCATTTCTTGAGGTATCCTTTTATAGGCAGCTAGCTTTGGTCTCATCTTCAAATTAATTTTGATGGTATATGGTCATGTGAAGCCATAGCCATCGAGGATAGTATCTCTATCGCCAAAAGACACCAGTCAGCATGTTGGCAGGCTTTTAGCAGTTCCAACAGGGCTGTTGGGGGTATTTGTTTGGTTTCTGCGTATCTAGGGAGTTGACTTGCTAGACCAAAACATCAAACTGACGCACAAAACTCACCATCCACTTCTTGAACCATGTGGCCTTGGTGTCAAGCAGGGCGAGGAGGTGGAGGGGCTCCAGGGCTCTCTCGTAGCCGTGGGGGCCATGGCCAGGCTCTGAGCCGTGGGGGCCCAGGTGGGGGCCCAGGCCAGGCTCTGAGCACAGAGACAGCAGAGACATCGTGCTCTCAATAATCTCCTCCATATACCTGCACAGGACAGGTACCAAAACACATTCATCCTATTAGTCCAGCATGATATGGAAGATTAGTTTTATTTTAGGCAAGAAAAAAAAGACATGCCAAACACACCTCTGTGTTATTAAGATTTAAGGAGATTAGCTGAAATGATACAAGACCTATTCAGTTTCCCTCCAAATGTTTTGATGGACAACGAAAACTGAAGGGGTCATGTATCACAGCATGCCTGATTCTTACAGAAAATGCCCTTAAATGGTATGAACAGCTAACTTGCATGGTGCAGATCTGGCAGCCATGCTAAACAAGTGCCACATTCTCTCTGCTGCTTTCAGCAGTTTGGGTCAGTGCTAGACTGAATTCAAATTGTGAAGTTAGAGTTAGGGCCGTCTCAGTGAGGTGGTTCTAACTCTTTTAGGAAGGGTGTAGGACAGGGCTCTCACTTCTCTGGGTGGCGTATCCAGAATGAGGTAACTTCCTTTTGAAATTCGTTCATTAAGCGCATCTGTAATGACAGAAAATAAGATAGTTGACATAGGGGCTTGCTTTTTCACACTGCATTACATACAGGAATATGCACATCACAAAATTGCACGGCTTGGAACAGGAAATTTATATATGTTAACTTATTTATCAATTTGTGTGCTTTCTTTTTTTTGGGCTCTCAAAAACCACACACATATCAGCTAGTGCCGTGAGTTAGCATGGCTGGGGCATGCTTGAGTGGAACCCAGACTCTGAGACGCTACCTGTTTGAGAAGGCGTGCCACATCCTGCCGGTTGGCATCCATGGCCTCCAAGGCCACAGGAAAGCTCACTTTGTGGTAGAGAAAGTCATTCTCCAAACTTTTAGCTACTCGTTTTAAAAGGCAAAGCAGAGAGAAAAAAACGTTCAAGGTCATAACAGCCATTAAATGAAATGATCTTTATTCAGCACAGAGCCTCTGATGGATCTAGAAAAAGAAAAATCAAAAGAGCTTATGGACTAGGAAGCAAAAACGAGACGGGGATTATGCCTGAAATTATATTTGTTTTTTAAATGTTCACATCTCATTGAAATTCTCCAGACCCTGAGCTGTTGTCAAGAGGCATGCAGGAAAACAGGCCCCTCAGGTTTTAAGTGAGTTGATTACCTAGGCTGGTGTAAATTTCCCTGGTGACGTTGAGCGGGGAGGAGGAGAATGTTTTGGCGAAGAATCGCAAGACCTTATCCTGTGAAGGACACAGGAAAGAACACTCAGGAGACAACACTCAGAACAGGGTGGCGACAAATAAACACACACACACACAGACTGGCACACACTCTCTCACACACACTTCTATTGAAAAATGTATCAAAATGTATAATATCAAAACAAGCATTCAGACTGTTTTAACTGTACTAGCCTTGAATAATACTGACTGATATAACAGGGGTTTACAAATGTCTGTGTGGGAGTATGCACACATACACATACCTCAAGCAACTACTGTGAACACAAACTATTTCACACATTTGCAAATATGCAAGAAACCGACTGGAAATTAATTTCTTGTTCTGTTATACATTTCCCACAACAAGGTTACCAAACCATTTTCTTGGGATAATGATGAATGTTTTTTTTTTTTCAATTTCCACCGGTAACTGTGAACAGTAAACAGATTTCATAAGGCTTCAAAACTGCTATGCTAAAGTCCTAAAATGCTGGGAATGTTGCAAGTGTGAAACGGTTAACAAAGAAATAATTATGTGAGGCATGTATGTGTGTGTGTGTGTGTGTGTGTGTGTATGCAAGCGTGCATGAGAGTGAGAGTGTACGCACAAGTGTGCATGTGTGTTTAAAGGCCTTACAAGGTCAGGAGGTGGTAGGGGAGTGCGTGTTGAACGTGTGTGGGAGGTGGCAATCAGGATCAGCTGTGTATGTGTGTGCGTGTGTGTTTGTGTGTTATAAAGGGGGTCATTTGGAAGGTTAGAGTAGATTGCCATTTACAACTAGACTGAAACGCTGCGGCTGTGTGTGGCTGTCTATGGCTGTGTGTCAGACATCAAGTCATCGTGGTCAGTGAGAGTGGTCTGTGTGTGTGTGTGTGTGTGTGTGTGTGTGTGTGTGTGTGTGTGTCATACACTCAGGTCGGGGTCAGGGTCAGCAAGGGCTGCAGACAGGTTCCTGCGTAGGCCACTCCAGCTCTCACAGCTCAGCACGTCAGAGGGGGGAGCACAGCACAGACACTGCAGGGCCTCCCAGCGCACCTGCAAACACCCATAATCACACACACACACACACACACACACACTGAATTTACCAGACAATCTCCAATCCAGCGGTTTATATCAAAAATAGATCTATTACCACCCAGTTAGCATTAGACACATAAAATAAATCTTAGCCAAAATAATCCAAAGGTAAAAGACGTCTTCCTTATAGCAGAGATGAGGTAAGAGGAAGAGAGGAGCAGAGAGCAACAGAAGCTTCCAAACAAAATAACTCTTATCATTTATAGGGCTATTCACAATGACCCAAAACAGGCAACAGGTTAGCTAAGGACAGATGTCCAAGGGGACACGTACACAATCCCAAACATTATCTCACTGCAATACCAACTTCACTTCCTTGTCAGGTTAATCTCACAATAGAACATTACATGACATTAATAAAGCCTTATTTTCACATCAGTACACAGACAAACTCACAAGCCTACGCATTATGCTTTATATTGCAGTCAAAACCATTAACAGAAACATGCAAACAAACGCATATGCTTAAGATAAGAGCACACAAAGTCTAGTGCCCCAAACAGAATACCAGCATAGAGCTTTCGCTCAGAGAAAAAAAAAAAAAATAACAGAACACAGAGAAAGTGATGATGGCACAGGGCGGCATACCTCCTTTGGCCTACTCGGATCCAGCTTGTCAGCAATCACCTGCAGCTGCTCGTGCTTTATGAAGGCGTAGCTCTGTGGGGGGAAGGAAGCATGTGTCAAGTCAGCAGTTCATCTACAACAACTAGGCTACGACCAGGTGAGCAAAACATTTCCATCAGAAGAAAAGAGCCGCCTCTGCAATGCAACACAGAGACGACAGATTCTGAACCTTTAGGTCAGCATATTATCTATACATCCTGTTTAATGTCCTTAAGCAACTGAGCTGCCCATTTAAGTTTTATGTTTCAATTGGTATGAGTTTTTGCCTGATGACCATGCTTTGAATTTTCTGCCTGAGATGTGAGGCCCCGTCTTTATCCCATGTTAGCAAACACTAACACCGTTCAGAAACAGTGCCTCTTGAACACCATGACTTTTTATATGAAGGGTACTGAGGCTGTATTGGAGGAATTGTGCATTAGTTTGGCTTGTTGTAAACAATCTATCTTTCTCTGCACTGAGGACCTCTATTTCGCTTGTTTATGTTTTATACATTTTAATCACGTTTTTCAGTACAGTATTTTATATCGCATATATTTAGTATTTTATCAAGGTTTCTTTTTAAAGAGTATTTTCAATTCAGCCATTACTAGGCCTTTTTAGGTTTATGTAGAATAATCTCTGTGATAATGCTGCATCAGGAAAGCTTTAAACAAGAAAAACATTGCTAACCTGAAAGCAGTAATTCGCAAGTATAGTCAGTGACTTATGAGTTATGAGACATTGCGATATATGAATGCAGATATCACAACCTTTATATGTGCATCAGGTGAGCTTCAGCCTCACTGCCTAAAAGGCCAATGTATACGCGCCTTTGATTAACATCTAGAAGCTAATAGCAAATACATGTATATTTCAGTGATATTTCCAGTTTTGCTGTGAGAGAAGCTGTGCACAGGGCAGCGACAGACACACCTGGTTGAAGGAAGAGTCGCTGTCGGAGCAGTTGTCTGTGTAATGGCTGCTGGACTGCTCGCGCTGGCTCTTCCTGTGCATCTCCTCTTTCTTCAGCTGGTCCTCCTCAAACTTGTTGATGAGCGACTCCACCACCACCATCATGGTGTTCTTCAGGGTCTGCATCATCTCTTTGTATCTACAGCAAAACACCAAGAATAAGGCCATGATGCACAATGCAGAAAATATATACTGTATATTCATATGCCATAATACGTTTACAATAAGTATTCTCTTGTCTAAAATGTGTTAGAAACATCAATAAATATATCATGAATATGTATGGGCACAATATGTACTTCATACACAACCATAAACTTAATATTTGTTTTATGCACTTTTGTCAGGGTATGTCTACCTCTTTGTCTCAAAACACATTCATAACTTTGTAAAAGCCTGTTTCGAAATAATAATAACTTGCAACACTATTCAGATACAATTTTAAAGCAAATTAAAGCCAGACAGTATCCAATTACAGTATCCCCATAGCCTTTGAACTCTTGAGCTCTTGTGAATGACTGAATGAGATCCCATACTCCACAGACTCTCTGGTCTTCCTCGTCACAGCGTGCACTAACGTGTCCTGGCCCGTGCCGATGGCATGCCCATCTCCCCTGGCACAGTTCTCGGTCTCCTCATCAATCACAGCGCCCAGGCTGCTGTCCACATACTGACGCAGGTACTTCACAAACTCGTAGCTGGATCGCAGACAGAGAAGAAATTAAATCAATGCTTCCCGAGCCAAGCAAATAAACCCTCAGATGATAGGGACAAATTAAAAAGAGCCAAATGAGAGTGTCAGACATTCAAGACACTTCAATTTTTAAAGGCAAACAGCAGCCAACAACACCATGATTAAAAACCTCAATAAATGTATTAGCCCTTGTATAAATGAATGAAAGTTTTGCATGAACTAATTAAAAGATTGTGAATGATTTGGCATTTTTTAAATACAGGATCCAAGTTATACTTTACTGGCGTTAAAGAAAATAATGAATGTACTACACAGCACAGTTGGTTTCATGGTCTTCTTCCCCCTCATGCATGTATGCTTTAATGGGTGCTCTGGCTTAAACTGTCAGGCTATCTCTCACATTTGTAAAAGTTGAATGCTTTCACTGCCAGTGTCTCTCACTTGTGAAAGTTCTTGTCAGTCTCCTCCAGGTGCAACAGGATCTCCTCAGCGCACTCGACAGACGGGGCTCCAGAGATGCGGTCCTTGGTGGTCTTCAACAGCTGCCTGAGGAGAGACTGCAGCTCCGCCTCATCCTCCACCGAGAACTGAGACATTGCCTCTGCCTGATGCTAAGGAGTCAATAGGCTTTCTGCATAAAATGAATGCAAAAAGAAAGAAAGGAAAAGAGATTAACAATGTGAAACCATTTGGACATAGAATAGGGGGACTGTGGGTTGCAGGTTGCTGTAGATGCTATGATGGTGAGACCACAAGATTGTAAGATGGGTAGACAAGGTTCTTCCAAGACGTTTCTAGACGTACAACACAATTTCTATTTGCAGATGGTCTAACCTCATAAGCATCACTAATGTATCAGACAGTCAACCATATTGGTCAGGACATTAAGCAAGTTTATATCTAGGATCTAACTGACTTATCAGTTTGTATTATCTGACCATGTAATTGCATGTTTACATTATAGAGAAGTCTGCAGAGGACTACAGATCAGACACAGAAAGTTTCCCTATGTCACTCCTATGTTTGTGCTGCTACAAACGAAGGAAGGATAACGTTAGCATTTTACCATTAGCCACCTACCAAACATTTGCTTTCTCGATGCATCTAGTAAGTACGATTCTCGACTCAACTAATCTGGCAAGCAAATATCAGGATCCAGATTGCAACTACTATAATTAACCTGCAACTAACCGATAGGGTACGTTATTTAGCTCTAAATATGTGCAGCTATCCTAGCCACTTAGCTAGTTATTTTCTCCCAGTTTATTTTCTCCCTGTCTAACTTGTAACACGAACTATAACGGACAGCCAAGATAGGACGTTCCGAGCAACAAGGTCAGATGTTGATGCTGTGTTGAATGTCAGCGAGCAACGACTACTTCAAAGGCGAGAAGACCTGGACACTAGTAGGTACCATTAGCTTGCTTCAGGTACCACTGGCTTGTATCAACTGCAGTCTCTATGGAAACAGCATGGCACGTTGCACTATGGGAAACTCCAAACTGTCCAACTTAGATGCTAAAAGTTGAATTAAGAAAGCCATTCAAAGCGAAGAAGGGCATTACAGTGACGTAATACGGTAAACTAACAATGATTCTGCAATGAACTGTGTGGGATAATAGTTATTACAACTGTTTGATATGGCGCTATTACTGTCTGCGACTTTAAGTAGATGTCATCTAAAGGTCACGTGGTTCGTTGTACCCAGATCTCTTCCGGCATCGATGTGTAAGCCTCTCTGGACTGTAGCTACTGTTTGTCATCTAATATTTCTTACATTATAACAATTGTTTTAATTCGATATTGAAATACGTATATGTTGAGTGTTCGGTTGATGAGCTTATAGGACTTAACATAGTCTTAACATCGTAGAAACTCTGGTGTTTACATTTCCTAGCTTGCCACTTAGTTAAACCTAAACTCGTGACGAGTATGGCTGCGGTGGACAGCTTTGACCTTTTGTACAGAGAAATTGCGCGGTCCTGCAATTGTTATGTAGAGGCGCTAGCTCTGGTCGGTGCATTGTATACAGCCAGGAAAGCAGCCATTGTAGCTCGGGACTGTTATGGGCTGCTTAGGCTTCATTTCATACCTCGACTTTTCAATAACAGAGACCTTGTGCGGTCATATGGAGAATGGGCTGTCATTTATGGTGAGAGATTATTGTTTTTCAAACTGACTTGATGACATGTGTTTCATGTTGGGTGTATAGCATGTATCTATATGAATCTGTTTTTCTTTTATTGTTTTTTGACATATAGGATCATCAGAGACTGTGGCAATAGCATATGCCGAGGAGCTGGCCAGGCATGGCATCAACATCATTCTGATCAGCCCTGACATCAGAACTCTTTCCAGCACAGCCAAGGGCCTCTCTGAGGTTTATGGTGTGGAGGCCATCTTGGTTGAGGCAGATTTCTGCCACGGTCAGTCGGTCTGTAAACCCATCCAGGACGCCATTAGGGACAAGGAGGTAGGCTTTGTGGTGAACAGCCTAGACACCTCTCTGGACCTCAGTCAGAGCTTCACTGACCTGTCAGAGGGGAGGCTATGGGACCTGCTGAACAGGAGCATCACGGCAGCCAGCCTGGTGACACGCCTGACCCTGCCTGGGATGGTGAAAAGGAGGAGAGGGGCGGTGGTGAACATCTCTTCGGGGGCCTGCATCCGACCAATCCCAGACAAGACCACTCTCGCAGCATCCACGGTCAGTTTCAGAAGCAGATTAAAGTCACAGAAAATAGCCATTGCTCTAAATCGTATTAATCTAATGTAACAAACTGTCCAAACAACAGCTTCTCCAAATTATTTGATGAAACATCTTATGTTGAGTGTGTATCATGTCTCATGAGTTATTGTTGCATTTTTGTTTGACCAAGTGCACCAACGCAGTATTCAGAGGCAGATTCAGAGGCAGATAAGTCACAGATAACGGCCATTTGCTTTCCTTTCACCTCGTGCACATTTGAGTGGCACCCTTTGCAGAGTCATTATTCCAAACATTCTATTCACGCCACAGAATGTATACAGAGCGTGAATTCCCATAGAAGCAAGGGCAATACCCTTCTAAACTTCCAAAAAGCAATCTAGGTTCAAATTAGCTTGAAGAGTTTGAACGCAAAAGGTGCAAACTATTTATTTTTTTACTTTTCAAGGGACAGGCAAGGACAGCCAAGCACAAACCCTTGTTTGCTGTTGAAGTCTAGACACAAACCCCTGTAGATTGCCTCTGCTTCTCATTACTGTGTTGTACCCCCTTCTGACAGGCTTACTTGGACCAATTCAGCCGTGCACTACATTATGAGTATGGCCACCGGGGCATCTTTGTCCAGAGCTTGGTCCCTTGGCGCGTGGCCTTGCAGGGGCCCGATGAGGGGGGTCAGGTGGTGACAAGCAGCTGGCTAGTTCCTTCAGCTCAGGTCTACGCCCGGCATGCGGTGTCTACCCTGGGCATCACTCACCGAACCACAGGCTACTGGCCACACTCAGTCCAGGTACAGTGCATTTGTTAAAAGGCACCACAGACACATACCTTGACCACTTAGACATGTAACAAATGGGTTGGGTTTATGCTTTTTGGAAAGGAATCTTATTCTGCTTCTTTTATTTTTTTCTCTCTCCCCCTCTCTCTCTTCCTCCCTCTTTTCCTCTCTCTCTTTCCCCCTCTCTCTTCCTCCCTCTCCTCCCTTACACTTTCCTGCAGCTTGGACTGGCCCATTGGATGCCTGAGTGGATGTGGATGTTGGGGTCCCATATGCTGGCTACTGCAGCCTGACACAGACATTTCCACCCATCCTCGGATGACCTTGCATGATTCTCCTTATTGTGCTGCACTGAACCATTAGGTTTAAACCTCCCTCAAGTTTATGAACACATTTGAGAGCTGAGTCAAATGGATTCTGGTGAAGAAATATCTCCATAAAGGAGAAGCTAAAACGTTCATTTTCTTCATCATGGATCTTTTCATAGAGGTTGTTGTGACGCGTTATATCTATTTTTAAACCCACTATGATTTATGTCTTAAGGATGTGTTAGTATTCAGTGTTCATTTACAGCTGTACTACAACAATTATTTTCTCTCATGCTAAAAATATACACAAAATACCTTTGGCATCAGAGACCATTCCTTGGAGGTGACGTGTTTATTTCCCTGTAGATGTGGTTTGTGGGAATTGATTAAACGATTTAAGGAAGAGTGTTTCACTCTTTAGATGACTAAATCGTTTCAAAGAATGATCAAGTAGATTTTCTTTGGATTGACTGTGGTTTCTTTGAGAAACTGTATTATTGAAGTTGGTTTGACTTGAATCATCTACATAGATTCAGTTGTGTTATAAACAACTATTTTTGGAGACAGACTTGGGTTGACTTCACATGAATAGAAATAGCAGTGCCATACAAATTAATAACAATTTTATATTTATAGCGGAATGGTGTAATAATGTGATACCAGTAATAATTTCATAGAGAGGCTCTGATTTGTAGATTGCTAAATGCAAAAGATCCCTAGCAGACTGGTGGGAAGGTAACTCTATCTTTACTGTGCTTCTGTCATGAGTATTTGAAGAACTTCAATAAAAAAGTTTGATGCCTCACATGTGTTGTGGATGTGAATTGTTTTGTTATGTTCCATTGAGAGTGCAATTTGTGATAAAGCGATGAAAATTTACAAATATGGCTCCAAGCATGGTATGGGAGTTGTAGTTTTATATTTTGTTTTGGCTGGAGCCACTGCAAGAAAAGTTGGAGTCACTTTATTCCCTGCATCCTCGAGGTCCTGCTGCCACACTGAGATCGCCTGTGCCAAGACCTGGCACTCACATTTCTCTCTTAGGTAAGTGTAACTCCAAATATTGCAAACCAGTGCATAACAGTGTTTATAATAATGACAATTTTTACACATTTACAGCTGTAAATAGTTGTATGAACAACTGTGTTTGAGTGTTTTGGTAGCACAGCAGCAGGTAACTATTTTAGGCTCTGAAATATATATATATATATATTTATATAGAATATGTATGTTACTCAAGCCATATGTTCATTAATGTTTTTAAACAGATTGTTGAATATGCAGCCAAGTAGATCAATAACTCATTAAATGTCCATTTCTCAAGCTTAAACCAAAGTGGATCAAGTGAGAGCTTGTTTTCGCATAAAAGTAGCAAAATTAGCACCCCTTCCCTTTTGGATTAAAGTCATCTACATACCCTACAACACAATCAACTGGACTGCCAAGAGGGAGATGTACTGGATACTTAAGAATCGACATGTATTACTATGCATCCTAATTAAAAAATGGCCACACTTTTTGCTTTTTAAACTGAGTTTTACTTTCAAATATACTTTTAATTCAAATGGTTTGTAAAATATTTCAAATCCCTTGGCAGTTTCTGTGAAGTTGGAGATAATGTTAACCGTATAAAGAAATGTTTGGGTTTCATCAAGACTAAAGCCTTGATTTACACAGGAACTAGCTGTTCTTAAAACGAGATAGAGTTGTGGATCCTGGTTTCATCAATCAGCAGAAATGTGTTGGTGCAACAGACTGATACTGTCATCAGTCGACAGAGCTCAAGTACAGAACCCTCTAAGTAAAGTAAACATGAGATTGTAGGTCATTGTGTTCCCAGTTGCAGTCCCTTATTTGTTGAAATCACAACATTTTCTTTCTGTGTCTGAAGATATGCCTCCCTCTCCCCTTCTTCTTTCCCTCTCTCCCCTCAAAACCCCTCCAGGTTCCTCCACATTTAAAACAGCTAAACTGGATATGGGTGAGTGGGACTTCCTTGGCCGGCTGCTAGATAAAGTGCAGTCCCATTCCACGGTGATTGGGAAAATCTGGCTGACTGTCCTTTTCGTCTTCCGCATACTGGTCCTGGGAGCCGGAGCAGAGAAGGTCTGGGGCGATGAGCAGTCGGACTTTGTCTGCAACACCGAGCAGCCGGGCTGCGAGAATGTGTGCTATGACGATGCCTTCCCCATCTCGCATGTGCGCTTCTGGGTGCTGCAGATCCTGTCCGTCTCCACGCCCACGCTGGTCTACCTCGGCCATGTGCTGCACGTGGTCCACGTTGAGAAAAAGGTCCGCGCCCAGATGAGCAAGCAGATCCCAGATCAGCAGATGAACATGTTCCTCCTGAAGAGCTACAAGGTGCCCAAGTACAGCAAGGACAATGGAAAGGTGAGCATCCGCGGACGCCTCCTGAGGAGCTACATCATCAGCCTTTTTATCAAGATTCTGCTGGAGGTGGCCTTCATCCTGGGCCAATACTACCTTTACGGCTTCACCCTCGATGCACGCTACGTTTGCAGCAAGTCCCCCTGCCCGCATCAGGTGGACTGCTTCCTGTCAAGGCCCACAGAGAAGTCCGTCTTCATCTGGTTCATGCTGGTGGTGGCCTGCGTCTCACTGTTTCTCAACGTGGTCGAGATGGGCTACCTGACCGTCAAGAAGGTCAAGGAGTGTTTGAACCGGCGGCAGGACTACACGGTCACGGCTATCACTCCAGTTTTGGAGCACCAGGATTTCAAGGCCAAGGACCAGGTGATCGAGAACTGGCTGAACAGGGAGGGGGAGCCACAGAAGAAGGAGCAGGTGACCAAGAGTGTGGCGTCTGAGGACAACAGCGCCAACATGGAGGAGGTACACATCTGATCCAGCCTGCAACTAGGGCAGCCTCTGCAAACACAGGGATCTCCCATGCACCCTGGCCAGTTTAAACATTGGCTGAGAGGGGTCGAGTGTCTGGCTTGAGTGTGTCCAGGGGTAATGTCTCAGTGGCTTACAGTGGATTGTCAACATAGCCTTTTTGGTTTTCTAGCAGCTAGGATTGCATAAAAGCAGACATAACAGTTTTTTCTTTGTTAGATTTGTGTGGGGAATCTTGTGTGTTTCAAATAAAACTCATGTATTTGATTGATTATAAACCTTGAGTGTGTGATTTCACTAGAAACCTTCATTGGCTGTGCAAGTGTTATTTTAAGGACTCTTTGTCCGTTACAGAGTCTGTTAAAGCACCCTGAATAGTGACAAGGCTTACGAAGGTAGTTAGGCCATGAGTGAACCTCTGTACAGCACAGAGCACATTATTACTAATCCAAAGGTGCTGAAGTGAGTGACAGTTTGCTTAATCAATGCCTGCGGTCCAAAACTCATAAATGACATTCATTTTTCTGTTATCCTGCTGAGATAAAGAGTATAGATAAATACCAGTGGTTTGGCTTTATGAAAAAAAGAAAACATACGTGCCCCTCTGTCAATCATTTATAGTCAACTGAATGACTGGTGAACAACTACGTTCAAAATCCAGCCTCTCTTTTACTGATCAGACGTTGCGGTTAGCCATATCCAGGGGTATTTCGCAATATACACAGGGGCCAAAAACTCAAGGTTCAACCCCAGCAGGTCATTAGTTGGGTTGGAAGTTGTTCAGGAGGCAAGAGTTGGTTTCAGCTCAAGGTAAGATACCAAAAATGTTACTTGTCTTATTCACTGGTAATTGAAGCTTGTTGATTTCTACAATTAAAGGAAATCATATTACTATTGACCACTGACAATGTGAAAAGAATCTACATGAAGAAAATTAAAGTTTAGTGATTATTGTTCTTTTTTTACTGTCTTGTTCTGTCTTGTCTCTCATTATCCCATAATAGTGGAGCCATGGGTTAACATTTTCAGCAAATATATGATATTTACAAAAGCAACTGTCAAAATCGATTCTGATCTTCAGGTTAAATACCTGTAAGGGATTTGTTAAAAGCTTTTATTGATACTGAGGGTTTTTTTCTCATAAAAATGGAGATCTCTAATTCTTATTTTTTTGTGTATTGTAGAATTATTTCTGTCTTCTTTTAAGGTTAGATATATTAACATTCAAAAAGTGTGTACTTTGGTACTGCTCTATAAGCAGCACTTGATACCACACCAACGTCTTTCTATTTTGTTTGTTTTTACATAGGAGAAACTGAACATCACAGAAAATGGGTGGAGATCTAGGATTTCTTTCAAAGCTGCTGGAACAAGTCAATTCCCACTCCACAGTCGTCGGGAAAGTATGGATGACCGTCCTCTTTTTGTTCCGGATCATGGTTCTAGGAGCCGGGGCAGAGAGTGTGTGGGGGGATGAACATTCTAACTTGGTGTGCAACACGCAACAACCTGGTTGCGAGAACGTGTGCTATGACTGGCAGTTCCCCATCTCCCACATCCGTTTCTGGGTGCTGCAGATCCTCTTTGTGTCCACCCCGACCCTAATGTACCTTGGCCACGCCATGCACATCATCTCCAAGGAGAACAAGCTGAGGGAGCGGATCGTGAAGCATGAGGAGAACGTGAAGGCACCCAAATACACAAATGACAAAGGGAAAGTGAAGATCAAGGGACAGCTGCTGGGCAGCTACCTCACGCAGCTCTTTTTCAAGATCCTCCTGGAGATCGGCTTCATCGTGGGCCAGTACTACCTATACGGCTTCGTCATGATGCCCATGTTCTCCTGCTCCAAGGATCCCTGCCCGTTCACGGTGGCCTGCTACATGTCCCGGCCGACTGAGAAGACCATCTTCATCATCTTCATGCTGGCTGTGGCCTGCTTGTCCCTGCTGCTCAACGTGGTGGAGCTCTTCTACC
This sequence comes from Sprattus sprattus, assembly GCF_963457725.1. Taxonomy (NCBI): domain Eukaryota; kingdom Metazoa; phylum Chordata; class Actinopteri; order Clupeiformes; family Clupeidae; genus Sprattus; species Sprattus sprattus. The sequence goes on from NC_137921.1 coordinate 21,616,300, forward strand.
TGCTCTGCTCCAAGGTAAGGTGTCGCCGTGGCGGCCGTAACCAAGGCCTCCGCAGCACCACACCCCCACCCAGCTGGACCCCCCATGCGGATGTGGACACCGTGGCACAGAACAACATTAACACGCACTTTACTGACGGCCAGAGCCTGGGAGGGAGCCTGGATGGGGCCAGGGAGGAGAAGAGGCTGATGGAGCGTCACTGAAGTTTATGTGAATGTGTGTGTATGTGTTATGTACGTATGAGTTTATCACCACAAGATGTCTTGAATTTTGTATCTATTCTTCTTTGAGAAGAGACTTTATTTTGTATCTTAGTCCCTATGATATCACTGAGATGTAAGACGATTGTTGGTATTAGTGTTAATAAAGCCTTGTATTTTTGATTATATGCTGCCTGTTGTAAATCAGTTTTAAGTTATTAAACATGTGTAAGTAACATTTTTGCACAGTATTTGTATTTAACTCACAAGATCATGTCTGGAACATAAAATTTAGATCTGTGTCAATTTGGAACTATTATGCTAGTTGTTGTTACGATGTAGAACTTGTATAAACATTCAAAATGAAACCTTATGGTGATCTGTGTAAGTTTGAAAGTATAATGTGATACTGTTTTCAATAAATAAAACATCCAATATGAGTTCTGTTGTGAAGCCTTTTTAAATGAACATATGGAGATCAATCCACCTGAACATGGTCTAATAAATCTTTCAAACTTTCAAATAAATCAGTATAGTAGATATCTAAAAATACCACGTTAATTAGAAGACAAAATAATGTTCAAAAACGTTTTTGTACGTTGATGTTTGTAATAATCAAAATCTCAGATACAATAAAAATGGTGATATGCAAAGAAGCACAACAAAGAAATATGTTTCATTGCAGGATATTGTTTTCAAACATGGCATGCATTAAAATACATAGCATTGCATGTAATAGCTAAAACACATAAAGCATTATGGAGTGTTGGTTTAAAACTAGTTAACTGCCTGCCTAAACATGCAAAAACCTTGCAAATACTACCAACAGCACTGATGACACTGATAAAAGCTTGCTGGCATGCAATATTCTTGGTAATATTGTGCTGTGAAGACCTCTTTAAGTGTTCCTACCCAAACAACAGAACTACATATTGCATAATTCACATGACCATATTCCATCAAATATAATTAAAACATTATGCCAAATGTAGTTGTTAATACAATACAAATCTCAAAAAGTAGCAAATGGTTGCTTTAATAACTAATATTATAAAAACATATGCCTATATACAATAAAGAAATCCACTGTGATAAAAATGGGTTCTCTGAGAGGTATGTTCTAAAGGCCAGACCATTTTTAATGCGTTCACTAGAACCTAATTTATTCTGACTGATGTAGAATTAAAATCTCTGATTTAAGGCAAAATTCTTGCTTATCTCAGCGCTGTCAGTCATTGACTAGTGTAGGTACACATACTCTTGACACAGACCCTTTTCCTCGTGTTTCTGATTTATCATTTGTAGATGTCAACGTGACAGACTGCCTGTGCGCAGGACTTGTGCAACTTCTTAGGTAAAGTTCAAGGTAGACAACAGATACGGACATTTGATCATTCGGGCATCTGACTGCAGTGTCAGATTTTTGATGGAAGCAAGCAGATCATAAGGTAAGGCATTACATTTTTCTTCATTTCCTTCATGCCGTCTTTGCTTTTCTTACACCATATAGCTCTTATGTCTAGGATACTTAAAATATGTGTCATTATAGTTGAATTGTTGAATCGATGTATTCAATTTACCTGTGTAGCAAGGAACAGACAGTGTGGGAAAATGAAGATGACCGAGAGTCTGGTATAAAAAACACTTATACATTTTTTCTTGGGGTTTCATGTTTTTGCTGTTGAAGGTTTTAGAAAAGTGTTATGTGTACCTTTAATTAAGATGACACGCACAGATAAGTAGTTTCAATATACATGGTAAAATGTACTGTACGTGTTGGTCTTGAGTTAATAAATGCTAACAAACATACAAATAATGATAGTTGTATGGTATGTTCTAATAAAATGTTTTTTCAGATGTTTCTCTTAGAGCAGAAAACTTGTTTTAGCATATCTGTTCAATTTCAAACCCGTGTAACCCATGTAAATAGTTGTCATTATTTCACCTGACTATTCCAAAGACTACTGTATGTTAGGATGTGCAGCAATAGGATAGTATTAGGGCATTTAATTAGCATTTTAATGAGATGAAGACAGAACCATCTAAGCAAACCTTATCTTCCTCCATACATCTTTATCACAGCACAATATTTCTCTGTGAGCTATTGCCTGTGATTTCTTCCCTAGTTTCTCTAAATATACATTTTGTTTTGTTTCCCTTCAAACAGGAAAGCCTAGTATATCAGACAAAATGGGAGAATGGGGATTCCTGTCAAGTTTACTGGAAAAGGTGCAATCCCACTCCACCGTCATTGGGAAGGTGTGGATGACCGTTCTGTTCGTCTTCAGGATCATGGTGCTGGGGGCTGGCGCAGAGAAAGTCTGGGGTGACGAGCAGTCCAAGATGGTTTGCAACACAAAACAGCCTGGTTGCAAAAATGTGTGCTATGATCAAGCCTTCCCTATCTCCCACATTCGACTCTGGGTGATGCAGATAATCTTTGTGTCCACCCCAACCTTGATATACCTGGGTCACGTCATACACATGGTGCACAAGGAGGATAAACTCAGGGAGAAGTTACAGAAGGAAGCCGGGAGGCAAGGGTTAAAGATGCCAAAATATACGGATGACAAAGGCAAAGTTCACATCAGAGGCAGCCTCTTGGGCAGCTACATGACCAGCCTGGTGTTTAAGATTATTATAGAGGTTGCATTCATCGTGGGCCAGTATTACGTCTACGGCTTTGTGTTCGTGCCCCGAATAGAGTGCGAAGGGGACCCTTGCCCCTTCAAGGTGGAGTGCTTCATGTCACGGCCCACAGAGAAGACCATCTTCATCATCTTCATGCTGGCGGTGTCCTGTGTGTCTCTGCTGCTGACGGTGGTGGAGATCTTCTACCTGCTGTGCAGAAATTGCAAGAAGAAGCCCAACTACAGTGGAGCACAGCAGATGATCGCTATGTCAGGTTACAGTGCAGGGAAAATGTAACATTGCACTCGACTTCAGTGGTCACACAAGAGAATGCAGGCAACGCCGACACAGTAACATTCATCACATATAGTGTATTGAATGAGACAGCGATTTACATGTATTTGTTTACTCAACTGGGTATCCAAAAAAGGATTAATGTGGATAAGAAGAGAATGGATAGAATGAACAATTTAAAGATTAATGTATTTATTTGCTGTTTTTTACCTCATGGGATGTCTTGTTTCACATTTTTGGTCTGTCGACAGGTTTCGAGTAATAATAATGGTCCTTGTGCATCACATGTCTGTTTTTCATTGAGGAAACACATGGTTTTGTAGCTGGTGGCATCAAGATTATTTTGTTTATGTTGATAATATGATGAGACTATTTAGAGAGGCAAGACTACTGTATTTATAAATTAAATTGTATGTGAAACAAAGAAGAAAGTCTTTGTTCCTTATGAAGGTCTGAAAGAAAAGTCACATATGAAGTCAAATATTGATTTGCCTAGCAATTTAGCCAACATTCTGCTGATATTCAAATAGAAATATTATCTTTCACACATTAGAATACCTTTTTTCAGTTTGTGTGCACCTTGTTGTCATGATCACTACTAAACAGTAATCATTAATTGTAAATAAAATGTAACATTTCAAACAATTACTCAAATATTCAGACATTTAACAATGTTAATCGAAAATTGTGATGCAAATACATTGTTTTGTGTTGTTATATTTATAATATTTTGTTTTGTCATTTGATATTTCTTAAATAAAACAGCCCATTAGTTAGCAACTTTCTTCTTTCTGTGTCACTCTTATCAGATTATACAATGGTCACATCTACATTCCCATAGCTGTTCATACATTAGCATCTCACGCCATCAGTGTGTAGTGCCCACAAGTGGTGACACAATGGCAGCCATGGTTACCCAGTATATCCACCATAGATTGGCTGTCTGGTGGGAAGGTGACCACCCCCCCACTTCTGTACTGGCCAGATCCAAAACGACTTAGCTTAAGTGATTTCCAGGAGCTATAAGATGATCTCACTGCAGTCAAGGAGTTCAGTGTTATCATACTCATTATCTTATCATCCATGTGATGTTCTTTTAGAGTTTGAGTGTGTGCCTCATTTACTGCAGAAACTGTATCCTCATAAAAATGGTGGCTTGAGACTTTGATGGCATTTCAAACTTAAATTTTATACATTCCAAATGTTTTTGTTTAAAACTAGCGAGCTAGTTCACAGATTTTTCGTCAGCGTATCATATCAAATACTTAGACTTCACCGATCCACATGTAACTTAGCATGATTGTAGCCCCATAGTCTGACACAGAATATATGGTTTGTGGCCCTAGGTGGGTGTGTCATAGCGTCCCCTGAAGTGGGGTAGGCTAAAAGCACTTTTTGGGCAATAGCTTTGGATTTTGGAAGGTGCATCACCCTAACTCATTACGATTCATTTGTGGATTGGTTCTACCTAGTGAATAATGTTCAAAGCTAAAACCTAGCACCTCACTAGCTAACATCTTGTGATGTAAATGTTCAGACTTCACACAATTTCAAGCTCTGCATCAGTACCACATTCCTTGGACGCAAAACTAATTTGTGAAATCCATTCTCTTTCTCTCACTTCGTGCGGCAGTCTTATATTATACACCAATACGCGGTACGGTACGTGTAGTTTGTTTCTGTGGCTCTCTTAGACTTTTCCTTTCATTGGCCAGTCTCAAGTATTATTTTTCTATAAAACTTGCCTAGCCAGCATTCCAGAGCTTATTCATTGCTGTTGATGAGATGTATGTGGTTTATGAACAAAGTGAAAAAAGTGTGATTAACTTTACTGAAGGAAATTCCCGTTATGAAAGTTTAGGCAGCCTTTGCTATTGTGGACAGAATTCCTTCTATAACTTCTTGTGTCACAGAATGTACTGTGCTAAATCCCTATTGTGCACATCTGTTGTTTGCCATTAATGTGTGGCGAACATCACACTGTCAAAGCTTTTACTTTGTCAATTCACGTCAGTGGCGAATCTGACATAATTTAAAATGCTTTCCTCAGCAAATTGATATCTGCGAGAACTTTATATGAATTAATAACACAGCATGACAGCCCTACTTTAAAAAGTGTACCTTCACCATGTTGTTAAATCTTTTAAATAATAAAGAAATATGTTCATCACAAGAGTACTTCTCTGTGGAGTTTCTGACACTCAGTAATGTGCACTTGGGCGACAGTGGTACAGGAGGTAGAGAAGTTGTTTAGTAATCAGAAGGTTGCTAGTTCGATTCCATAATGTCGAAGCATCCTTGAGCAAGACACTGAACCCCTAATTTCTCCTGATGTGCAGTGTGTCATCAGTGTAGATGTGTATGTATATACATAATTTTAAGTCGCTTTGGATAAAAGCGTCTGCTAAATGTAAATGTAAAAATGTTTTGTTTTCATGGCAGTTCTTCTTCCCTGCTGAAGCCCAACAGGACCCCGGCGAATCTCAGGCTAACTAGCTGAACGTGCATGTCGTGCCTGTTTCACTTCATGCAGGCCCTTTGCAATGTTTGGGGAGATAACTCGGGCCGTTCCCATCGGATAGTTGCACTGTCAACACAGCGTTAACAGATTTTATTATTTCTGTGTGGATGTGGTGAAAGATAAAGTCTTTGATACATGATGTAGTGTTTTCACTGTGGTGTGACAATCAGGAAACATGTCTTATCTGATGTTTGGCCAGGCTTGAGCCAACATCATCCCAACTCCTTGGGTAAGGACGTGTTCTCATGCAGCAACGTCACGTCACCACCAGACAAATAAGCCAAGGGGTCACTGTGTGGTCTTGTACGGGCAATCCTGAAGTATGAGTAAATTCCCATCTTAGATGTCATCATGTCAGGAAAGACTCAGTGGTTACAGAAATGAATTACTCATTAACATTTGTCGAGAGGTGAAACAATGAAGGTGTGAAAGAATGATGATACAACTGAACCTTTACCTTGCCATACAATTCTGTTGGATTTCAGACATTTTTCACTCAATTTAATAGCTTCAAATAGGTAGAGGAATTTCCTTAAAGGTACAGTGTGTAGTTTTGTAGTGGCATCTATAAGTAGAAGTGGAATATAGTATTCATTTTGATGTTTTCATCAGTGTATACTGACCTGTAAATATGAATCATTGCGTTTTCATTAGCTTAGAGTCCACCATGTTGTACTGCCATGTTTCAGTAACCCAAAATGGACAAACCAAAACACTGGCTTGTGATAGGGCTTTTTGTGTTTTTATAGCAATTGATGGCCACCCAAAGTACTCGCAATTCAGCAACCTTAACACTACATGCCACTAAAAACTACAAACTCAAACTCCTAAAGGCACCCAGTGCAACTTTATATAAACATTCAATGAAAAATAAACATTCAATTTCTAGTCTTTTTTACACGTAGTAAGTTTCAATAACTCCATACCATTACATATCGACATTCAAGGAGCAAAGATGAGATGTCGTTGTGTGGTGAGAACTGATAGAAAATCGTAAACAACAACAATCGCCGGTGGGGAGAGGCCATTTTTCCATTGACTGGAATCCTGCTTTATTTATTGTAGGTTACAAAAAATAAAGAAAATGGCGGCGATTGTTGTTGTTATCGATTTTCTATCAGTTCTCACCACACAACGACGTCTTTTCTTTGCTCCTTGAATGTCGATATGTAATCGTATGGAGTTATTGAAACTTACTACGTGTAAAAAAGACTAGAAATTGAATGTTTATTTTTAAGCCTCGAAAGTTGCACTGGGTGCCTTTAAAGAACATCACATGGATGATTGGATAATGAGTATAATAACACTGAACTCATTGACCGTAGTGAGATCATCTTATAGCTCCTGGAAACCGCTTAAGCTAAGTGGTTTTGGATCTGGCCAGTATAGAAGTGTTGGGGCGGTGGTCACCTTCCCACCAGACAGCCAATGTATGGTGGTGGGTATACTGGGTAACCATGGCTGCCATTGTGTCACCGCTTGTGGGTGCTGGGCGTGAGATACTAATGTATGAACAGCTATGGGAATGTAGATGTAAACAGGGTGCGATTTGTTCGGGGGGTTGGGGGGGATTTACCCACCCTCTGTTTTTTACAAAAAAAAAAATTAAATAATGTATCAAATCAAATCATTAGTTTGTATTAAATGTTCAACTGTTAAAAATGTAACCTAATAGGGCCTATAATTAACTTGAAATAATAAGTCCTACTTAATGCTTGTTTTTTCATGATTAAAAAAAAAGTCATGTTTTTTTTTCATTACAAATCGCACTCTGGATGTAACCATTGCTGAGGTATAGTATATGTTCCTGCTATGTCTATGGTTAAAGGCACTAACTATAAATTATCAAAATATAACATGAACATGAACATGAAATTGATTAAATTAAGTAACTGATGTGTTAAACCCATAGAAGTCTCTGGGAGTAATGAGGACTGGAAACAGAGAACACTGTCAGCATGAACCGCCTTGTTCTGTGATGTGTTTGTTTGTTATGTGCCATTGTGAACCCTGGACTAATGAACAGTGGTCGATCTGTGGGACAGCAACTTCTCTGTTTTGTCAAGTTGAACACAGAGCTGATCATGTTCCATTCAAGCACTCATAAATTGTGCATACATGGAGAAGCCAGAGCTCCTATTGGACATCTACTCTTACACTTAAGATTGCAACCGTTCAATTCTACATATGACTTGCCAAACCACCTTCAGGGAACACAGTGTGTATTATTAAACTAACGAATTAGTTGTTTGTAGGGTAAATGGATACTTGATAAAGTGGACGTCATGAGTCACATGAGTGAATGTCCGCTTTTCTGACCCGCAACAGAAATCATTAAGCAAGCACATTATAACTTAGAGCGAGGAGTGCCTTCTGTTTTTCAAAGAGGAACTGAAAGAAACAGACTAAAAAATAACACAATAGGCCTATACTCTGCACTTGCAAGAAAGCATTATTTATTTTCCCAATGCTTTGATCATCCAATTAGAGAAGCTTGATTAGCATCTGAAGCTATAGCTATAGATGTCAGTCAATTCATTTCAACCACCTCATGGCGACTCTGTATATCATAAAGCAAACCTTAAACCTTGATGTTTATTGAATGCGACTGGTCATATTACATCTCATTCACATGCAGAGCTCTGGGCTGCTAATAGTAGGAGCTGCTGATAGATTCACCTGCACAAACAGCTTTAACGCTGATGCCATCTACTGGCCAGGAAATGGAAGTTGGGTACGGACTTTCCCATTTATCATAGATGTTGTTTTCAATGACCAATCAATTGTGGGACAATAATCAATTGTTATTTTTATGATGCTCTTTACGTAAATTAAAGAGGAATATCAACAGACATGCAATACTGTAGACATTAGATATTTTCTCTGGCGATTAAAAGTATGACATTTCAAGTTGCTACGCATCAATATCATTGATTGTCACACAAAATAATAGCCAAACAGAAGCATGTAGCAAGCCTATGTGAAGCGCACATTTTAAGGGTTCTCTTTGAATGTGCGTGGTTACATTGAGGCCAATGTATGTGTAATCCATGTGATTACAGTGCCAAATTAGAAAGGGAAGTTAGAGGAGGGAAATTGTCTCTGGGAAACAGAACTAACAATAACCATGGTTGATGAGCCAAACAGAGGAGTGGATGAAAGAGATTGTAGCTCTGAGGTCGCCGTTGCTATGCAGTGTAGCTCGGAGGAACCAGTCACTCCTTTTTTCAGTTTGCAGAGTTTGTCGATTCTTTTTCTCAATGTCAGGGTCGACACAAAGATTATCTGCATCACCCAGAGGCGATTTTGGGGAAGGCGTTTTTGCTCCTCGGCCTTTGCATGTCACAGATCATCTTGGACTGCTCATCGCCCCACACTTTCTCTGCGCCAACCCTGAGCACCATGATCCTGAAGTCGAAACAGGATGCTCATTAAAACCTTTCGGATGATGGTGGAGTGGGACTGTTCCTTGTTCAATAACTTGCAGATAAATCCCCAGTCTCCCATTTCATCTGATTTTCAACAACGTTTTGCATGCAAACAGATAAAAAAATGTTTTCCGTATTAACAGACTATGTGTGACGATGTGATCGTCACTAAAGATGAGTATGTGCTCTGATTGCCATGCCATCGAGCCTGGCTCTTTGGCGTTGCGGTCAGGGTGCATGTATGGCCCTCTGTAGACCCGGGTTTCGAGTACGGGTGGGGTGACCACCCTCCCCCTTTGCTACAAATGGTGTCAGAAGTGGGATGGCTCGCTGTGAGGTCATCGGAGGCGTGCCCGTAAAACTGGGTGAGGGACCCCCAGGAAAGTTGACCCCTGTGTGACGGACCCCATAAATCGGTGAAGCACTTGTGTGTGGGGCGCTCTGGATGGGAGAAGTACAGTTGGTTGATGCACGAGGAATGCCTGTGTGCGTGAGGCGAAAGGGTGCGCTTCCCGAAAGTTAGGGCTGTGTGACGATGTCACTACAGATGAGTAGGCCTATGTGCTCTGACTACAGTGCCATCGAGCCTGGCTCTTTGGCGTTGTGGTCAGGGTGCATGTTTGCACTTTGTAGACCCCGGTTCGAGTCCGGGTGGGGTGACCACGCTCTCCCTTCGCAACACTATGGAATTAGGCTGTGAAAAGATTGAAGCAGAAGTACTGCTTAACTTCATTAAACAGGTCTGACGTACTTACAGTAATCTTTGCTGAAGAGCTAAAACAATATTACAGAAATTGAGCACCCTACAGTCTATATAAATAACTGAATTCCATACAATTCATTTTATCTTGTTCAACTCACAAAAAAAGTCTAGATAACCTGGACAGTAAAAGTGCACTCGCTAAGACACATTAACATCATTTAACATCTTATTTGAAAAAACAACTCTATCAAAAAGCAGCTTACCTTAAAAGAAATTGTACTGGCCCAAATACCTCTTATCACAAATGGCCTGCAAAAGCAATGAGGATGGTCAAACCTCCCCTGGGTGACTCTCATTTAATCAAATGAAGGATTCTTAGAGCACTGGATGCATCATTAAATCCATTGCACTGTGTGTCATCCCCTAGATGTTGCAACACTGGAACTTTACTCCACCTGCACGTACTTCATCAACTTGCCGAGGGGACACAGAGGATTTGCGAAAAAATCATTACATATCATTACCAATACAGAGAGATTTATTTGATTTGGATGTGTAATTTATAATAATAAATGATACGGTGGAGCTAAAACTCATAGTTTTAATTAAGAGCTATTTACATTTCCTCATTCAGCAGATACTTACATCCAGAGATCATTACAGTTTGGCACAGACATAGACTCTTTGTATGTTCCCAGGGTATCAAACTTTGGGCGTTTTCAGCCCTTTGCTCAATCAGTTCGACTTGAAGCAGTTTGCACCTAGTGATGAACCAGATAAATATCAGAAACAAAGACCCACATGAAGCAAATCATACCTGTGACACCTGGCTCTTGCCCACCTCACGCATATGGTAATTAACTATTGGTTGGTTGAATATAAAACTAGACGTAACGCAAAGCGTTACAAAATATGACCGCCAAACTGTTCAGTAGGTTTTGGCAGAGAATGAGTCATGGTTGTCAGTGTGTTTGTGTGTTTTTATGTGTTTTGTGTGTGTACATTGGTTTGTGTTTAATTTTATGTATTAAAGGAATTATTTGTGATAGATTTTGATGATTTGGTTATGTAATGTTTTGTGTACTACTTTTTTGTGGATTGTTTTGGTATATTTTTCTTTTGCAATGTAGTTTGTTAAAACAGGTCACATAAAGAGGTGTGGAAACAAAGTTAAGTTTCCAACCACCAACAGGTGGCGCTATAGGTGATATCAGTCAGGCATATGTACGCGTTCGGGCCGGATCCAGCGTCAACCCTAAGACATCTTCTCTGGATCAAGCAATGTACGCAAGACTTATAAGAGACTTTGTGTTTTGTGGTAAGCACTGGCAAGTTGGCAAAGTTTGAGGGTCTGCCACGCCCACACCTTCCAACTAATGAGAAAATCTTCTATAACTTTTAGTCGCCCATGGCTGAAAAGTAACCTGACCACATTTCAAGGCGTTACCATTAAATTTGTCGGAGGAGTTCGATCAGATGCGAGGTGTGCAAACGCCGTCAAAACGCATCTTCCACTCAAAATGGCCGACTTCCTGTGGACCTGCCACCATGGCGTCAAGAGACTTTTTGGTGCGTCCAAGCATGATGAAGACGTGTACCGAATTCTGTGAAACTACGCCAAAATAGCCCCAATGCGCAGGTTTTTTTGCAATGTTCTAGGGGGCGCTACAGAGCCATTTTGCTCCATCCATGGACAAAAACTCTACCGAAGATGGACGGTTACAGGCTTGATGTCCCTGGCAAATTTGGTAATTTTTTCGAGCACTTTGACATACATGCGATTGAGTTATAAGAGACTTTGTGTTTTGTGGCAAGCATTAACAAGTTGGCAAAGTTTGAGGGTCTGCCACGCCCACACCTTCCGACTAATGAGAAAATCTTACAAAACTTTTAGTCGCCCATGGCTGAAGAGTAGCCTGACCACATTTCAAGGCGTTACCATTAAATCTGTCACTGTCGCACAGCGGTCATAATAACATTTCGAGCATTAAATCACCCATGCACAATCATTTCCAAAACCAACCCACTAGGTCTGAAACCATTTTAAAGAGTATGTTTAAGTGTGATGATTAATTTAAGACTAGTTTTATTACTTTATAACTTTATAATGATAACTCAAGTGTTTGACACACTGTTTGGCAAACCAGGAAATCTTTTACGTTATGCCAGCTCCAAGAAGTAAAATAGCAAGCTCAAGAGAGAAAAACTTCAAAAAAGACTTGAGAAATTGAGTAATCAGAAAAAGGGAAATGTGAACAAAAGCCAATGGTTAAAATCAGACGTGTGTGGGGGATGTCGAAAGGCGTCCTCAGAACTGACTGAATCACTTGCTCATATGACCATGTCTCAATTGTTATAAGATTCGGACATTTCTGTCTTGGTGTCCATTTCCAGATACAGTGCTTATAGTGAAGTGTCTGAGCTTACTTTTAAGTCAACCAGGTAGGACTTACTTTCTTTTGAACACTTTTTCACAAATTATTATCATATATTAGGCTATGGTCACGTCACTGTTTATTCGGTTTTAACTATTAGGGGTTAGCCATATCTTATTGTTCATGATTATGCTTTTATAATAAGACTTTTATGGCTTTTATTTGCTTTTCTGACACAGTGAATAGCTTGGGATGTTAGTGAAAATGATAGGTGTGTTTCTGTCTCCTTCATATCCCAATATAATATCTGAGAATTTATTAAAACACAGCTGCCTACAAAACATAAAACAGTAAAAACCAACAAAATGTTAGTAATATTTACTACGATTAACCTTTTACTAATTTACTACGATTAACAAAAACCTTTTGAGATTTGCAAGGCTATATTAAGAGATCCATGCTGACATACGTGTTTTACTAGTCAGAGGCTACAGCTATAAGAAAATGTAAATGCTGGTTGTTCAACTCTTTGCTAGGCCTTGACCAGACAACATGGGAGACTTTGGGTTCCTCTCCAAGTTGCTGGACAAAGTGCAGACTCACTCCACAGTGGTAGGGAAGGTCTGGATGAGCGTCCTCTTCCTTTTCCGTATCATGGTCCTGGGGGCCGGAGTGGAGAGCGTGTGGGGTGATGAGCAGTCCAACATGATATGCGACTCCACACGGGTCGGCTGTGACAACGTCTGCTACGACTGGAAGTTCCCCATCTCGCACGTGCGCTTCTGGGTGCTGCAGATCATCTTCGTGTCGACGCCGACACTGCTCTACCTTGGCCACGCCGTGCACGTCATCCACAGGGAGAAGAAGCTGCATGAGCAGATTAGGAAGCCCGTGGAGGGCGTGGTGTCCAAGGGGCCCAAGTACACCGACGACCGGGGCCGGGTGCAGATCAAAGGCGTCCTCCTGCGCAGCTACATGGCCCAGCTCTTCTTTAAGATCCTCCTGGAGGTGGCGTTCATCGTGGGTCAGTACTACCTGTACGGCTTCGTCATGGACCATAAGTTCGAGTGTGAGCGCTACCCCTGCGTCCGCAAGGTGGAGTGCTTCATGTCAAGGCCCACGGAGAAAACCATCTTCATCCTTTTCCAGCTAGTGGTGGCCTGCGTGTCCCTGTTCCTCACCATCCTGGAGGGATTCTACCTCCTCTGCAAGCATCTGAAGAGGAAAGATCGCCACGTACACCAGCCTGCCAAGCCCTTGGCCATGCACTCCAACAGCATCCCACTGACCTGGCAGCTACGTGCAGACATGACAGACGCCATAAACCAGAACAAAGCCAATATGTCCTACGAGGGGGAAAAGCACCTTTGATTGATCTCAAAAGGTGAATTGGACAGGTTTTTTTTTTAAGTTGTAAAGAAATGGTATTTCATATTTAAAGATGTAATCTCTCTAAAGGGAAGTGTAACTTAAACTGAAACTTACCTAAAATGTTACATACTGAAACTTACTTAAACTGATTCATGTTTGTTACTTGATGCACTTTATGAGGTCAACATCAGCACTTAAGACATTAGTTTCTGTGCTTCTAACATGTTTTCATTGGTTTCATTTGGATTTGTATATCATTTAATACAGATAGGAGACTCTCATGGTTCAGGCTCTGGGCTCTGTTAAGCGCCGAGAGGCAATTGTATTGTTATGGCGCTATACAAATAAAATTGAATTGAATGGCAGAGATCTTGTCACATTACAGTAAAAGGGACTTTTTGAGATAAAGACAATCAAGTACTTGTTCTACTACTTTTATTGTCTTGTTTGCAACCATTCAGCAATAGGAGCTAACGTTCCAATGTCATTCTAATCAATGAACCACAAGGTGGCAGCACAACACAGAGAGGTGAAATCCACGCAGGGCACAGAGCTCTGTACTTCTCAGTTTCCTCTCCTATGTGTTCATACTTCAGCACTGACATCTATCCCTTACAACAATCCCTACCGACTTTTCACCCCATCTAAATGTCACGTGGGATGAGGTTTAGTTATGGGAAACATCACAGAAAACACATGTACATACAAATACAGACAGACAGACAGACAGACAGAAAGAGGAACAGGGAGAGAGAGAGGGGAATAGAGAGGGAGGGAGGGAGGGAGAGTAGCCAAAACTAATGAGCTTCACCCAGTATAGCCTTCAGCAGATATGTCCGTGCACACGCACACACACACGTGCGCCAACTTCCACTCAATAAAGAAACATGGCTCATTGTAAATATAGCATTACACTCTAAAACATGACATGTGTCCCCAAATACCGGACATCATCAACTACACAGTTGGAAGAAAACTAACAGCTCCATTTGAATAAATATTGGTGAGTAGACATTTCTCTCAGAGCCAATATTTTGTTGGTCTTGTACTTTTTTTTCGTTCAGATTACCACTGAATCATTGCTTCAAATGGGCTCACAGGATTTTCATTACCCAATGGCTACAGGATTATGGTTTGTCCGGACACGGAATATACGGTTTGTGTCCCTAGGTTTGCTCGTCCCTTTGTGCCAGGAGCCTCTGGAGAGGGGTAGTCTCAAAGCACTTTTTGAGCAATAGCTCGATAACAGTGTCACCAAAAATTGCATTGATTTTTATGGCAAGTTGGCCTCTACGAGGCGCATGACATAGCTCATTACAACTCATTTGTAGAGTAGCGCGACCTAGTGACTATGTTTAATGCAAAAATGTAATGCTTCACTAGCCATATATACTATAAATTGTAAAGGCAATGACTATGCTCACAGCTCATCTCATGTATATAGCCAGACATGTATATATCAGTTCACCCTGAAGCTTATATGGTTGGCCATTGTTGGCCAGTGCTGTCTCATAAGCTGTGTGATTGGTCCTCTGTACTACTACTGTAAATACACTTTGCCATGTTTTGTGTCCTACTCAGTTCACAGCACAGTCTTCAGATTGAGCATCTTCATGGTTGTCCTAGCATATTTGTCAGGGTTGCTGAATAGCTCCAGTGTCATTCACTCACTTTGCATCAGAAAACGAGTCAAACAAAACAAACATCACAACTCACAGTTGGAATAAAGTCCCCACCAAACCCCAACTGTTACTGGTAGTCCATTGAATAATGTCGAGTAGGAACGAGAAGCAGGATGTCCTTTTGCTTTTAAGACGTTTATAATGCAACAACATAGGGATATGCTGGAATAACTGATACAGACTAGGAGAAACAGTAGGAAGTTCTAACTTTGACATAACAACAACACTGACAGTGCACAGATACGCTACAGACAACACTGACAGTGCACAGATACGCTACAGACAACACTGACAGTGCACAGATAGGCTACAGACAAACAAAGGTACTGTACAGTCCATTACATTACTGTGTTTTTTCCCCACATAAGCGGTTAAAGGACAGACAAACACATTATGTGTTATTTCAAATAAAACATAGCCTAGGAGCCTTCATTTTTACAGTATTTGTTTGCAATGCTTCTAAATTGGTAGAGTGTAGACCTGGTTAGGTAAATCCATAGGATACTTTGTGCCAATGGAAACTATGGAGTGGTCATTAGCAGAAGTGAAAGACCAGTCTCTTCCACAATCAAGTTGCAGGGAAGAACATGTGCTGGTGGAGACATGACTAGACAGGAGTCATGTTGAAAAACCTTGAGTCTCACATATAAAACAGGACCTGACCGGTATGGTCCTGGTCCAAGATTACAGAGAGGAAGAGCCAAAGGGAGAACAACAAGTCAATTTGAGTCAAATGTACAGTTCCTGTCATATATCTCTGTCACGCTGGTAGTGGTAGTTAACAGCCGTGGCCATGTAAAAAAAAAAATGCCCATTCCTACTATAGCCATGATAAATTAGTTTAAACGGTTAAGGCATGCTAGGCCATCTCCCATGTCTCAACCCCAAACCAACTTAAAACTGCATTGAACTTAACATTAAACAGACGTTTGCCCAATGAAATCGAGCTCCCAAGTAGCCTAATGGCAGTTTTTCTGAATTAAGAAGGTCATAAATTCAGGAAATGTGTCAGAAAAACCATTATGCTTCTGTACAAATGTGCCTTTTTGTTGAATATGCATTTTCCAAAGGGTAAGCAAATCACAAATAAACACATCACAGTGATCAGTGATTAAGAAAACAATAGTTTAATGTTTAAGTAACATATCTCTGCAATGGAGGATTGATTGAAACACTCTAAACCTTCAGGTTAGACAAATGTGCTCAGTAGAGCACAAAGATGGAGGCCATCGGCACCAGCAGGAGCAGGAGGTTCTTCCCAATGGTCCCAGCGCCGTTACACAGATCATCCTTGCAGCATTTTACATTCAGATGTTGTGCACCCTTGACAAATGCTTCAGTGCCACATGCTTATAAATACACCAAGTGACTTGTCAATTTCTGGAATAAAAGGATGCTCTGCCAAAAAAAGATTTTTGAGAACTCAGTGATGTCAGAGAATCAAAAATATAGATTTAATATTTGGGTGTAGTGCCGCAGACTCACTATATTTCATACAGCAATCAAACCGTTGAGGGCAAGTCAATGGATTATCAGAGCATTGTTCCCCAGCACAGTTGTAACACTTGAGGAATTCTAAGAGAATAAAACTAAAGAATAATAGTATCAATGTAGAAAACAGGAAAGCGATGGAAAGACCTACCTAAAGTCAATAGATAAATAAATCAAGAATCACACTTCCACTACTAGCATAACTTCAATATGACAATAACAATAACAATAATTATAATAAAAACAACTCTTTATTTAATCACCATACCCCATGATATGATATGTGCTAAAATATCTTTCCTTCCCAAACTGTGCTGTATGCTGTATTTGGTCATAAGTCCAAAGATCCAGTTTATGACACACATTCATATTTACTGGAGCTGAGAAACCCTTTTCAAATGAAGTCATATGGAGGTACATTACAGGTGTGTGTTACCTGCAGAGGATAGCATGCTGGCCAGGACAAGTGCGATGAGTGCAATCTTCAGAGACATGTCGACACGGATCACCAAAGACAGTGAAGCGTTAGATGTGTTGTACCTGGTTATATAGCCCATGTGCTATAAGGAGGAGGAGATCTTGATACCATGAGTGAAAAACGAACAAAAAAAAAACAGGAAACCGGGGAACAGGAAACCTTAGCAAAAACAGAAGTTCAAAAAAACAGCTCAGTTCTCATTAGGCTATTTGAGACTCTTTTTCATGGATGCAACATGTCTCTTCCAGTTAAAATTTGGTTTGGTTTGAGACATCGGGGGATTTATTTGAGAAGCCTAATAGAAGTAGCCTTGTGTGTTACTTAAAAAGTCCCAATCTTCCTGTTGTTTCCTCTGGGACAGCAAAGAGTTGTGGTTTGGTGCACAGGTGGAGGGTGAACAGAACACAAGATGTGTTCATCAGTTTTTTTGTTCATTTGTTATTTTATGTGAAGTAAACTAACCAACACAGACTCATTGTGTGCTTTTAACGTGAATTTGTTATTCCATGTAAAGTAAGCTATTTGGATGAAAACAAGAAACATGACTTCAGTGAGTTTGGCCACAACATAGTTTTTTTCAATTTAGCATTGAAAGTCAGTAGTTGCAAATGAGTCCACATTAAGTGTATCTTCAATACAAATTAGTATTTAGTATAGACACACATTACACATTACTGTCCAGTTTTAGTGCTGTTGTGCTACGGTTGTCCAGTTTTACTGCTGTTGTGATAAGGGTGTCCAGTTCTAGTGCTGTTGTGATAAGGGTGTCCAGTTTTGATGAAGTGGGTGCAGCTAGAGATGGAAACTTTCAGCGTTTACGAGGGTTTCATGTTGAATGCCTCTTTAAACGCTGCACATCGTGGTGAGTGGTCTATGTTTAACCCTTTGTTGCCAGCACCTAAAATGACCGATTTAGGGTGCTTTCAATTAAAGCAGTGGTGTAAGAACAGTTTGTAACATATATTAATGTGTGATACATCATTTTAAAGCTAAAAGTATGGAGTACAACACAGCACACAGTTTTTTCATTTTTAAAATATATTTGTTTATTAAAAATAGCATTTATGCAAATGTTGTATTAATTATGCGCATAAATTATGTACAATTTCTCATCTGAAGAGCAAAGTATACATTTTTATTAAAAAATTTCAACATCAAATCAAAGCATAATCAATCAGCCATATCACTCTAAAATTTCAGCTTGATCTGAGCAAAACCTCAAATGTTACAGCCCAATATCTGGCGTCCTCCACATTATGTACATTTCAAAATTCCAGTATAATTCTGTGTGATCAAATATGGGAGATTGCGTTACCCCACACATAGATTTGAACCAGGGTCTACAGGGTGCCAACATGCACTCTGACTGCCATACCAATGAGCCAGGCTCCATAGTGTGGCAGTCAGAGCACTATACTCATCTGTAGTGCAGCACTCCGTCACACTGCCCTCCACTTCGGGAAGTGCACCCTTGCGCTTCATGTACATAGGCATTCCTCGCGCATCCACCAAGAGTACTTCTACCATCAAGAGTGCCCCCCCCCCCCCACCCCCATACACACACAGACATGTGCTTTACCCATCTACGGGGCCCCTAACACAGGTGTCAACCTACCTGGGGGTCCCTCATACAGTTTTACGGCCACGCCTCAGATGACCTCATGGGAAGCCATCCCACATCTGACATAATTTGTAGCAAACAGAGAGCATAGTCAACTCACCTGGCCTGGCTACAGGGTGCCAAACATTCACCCTCAAAGCCCTTATGGCCATGTTACATGTAGTAGACCCCAGTGCTTAGGATGGAAATGATAAGCTCAGAGAAGTCAGAACTTTCCTTGACCATTTCAAAGAGCGCTGCAAAGCTCTGCATCAGCCCTTTCAAAATGTGTCCATTGAAAGAGAAAGCCCAGATCTGGAATTTGTCAATATATTAAAAGGTCCAACTATCCTGGCTTGTAGGCCTCTTGGCCCTTTCCCTCTTGGTCTCACACCTCTCCCTCTCGCTGGTCTTGGGTTGGCTGGCGGATTTTCAGGAACACCATCATCGCTTCTCTCCTCGTGGCTAATATTCCATTACCTAAGCTGAAAATCAAGTCAGATCAGAAAAAGGAACAGTTAATTTTTCTATTCTTCATTTACACACACACACACACACATATATATATACAAGTTATTATTAATTATTGTACAGGGCTGAAATAACAAACACACAAAACCTTGAGGTCTCAAATCAACAACGAAATATTGACAGAACTACACTAAAACCATAAGTAAGTCACATTTTTTTCATGAATTAGGTAAGAAAAACATATTGAAAGGAAAATAAATACTGCTTTATCTTTTCTCCCAAGGGTTAGTCCCTGCTTGCTTATGCCTTTCAAATGCTAAAATGTAAACCCAGTAACATGTTGTTTGCTATTAGTACAAGGTGCGTTTGCGTCAGCGGTACTTTGCGGTAAACGAAACATGTGAATGTTCGCCCTCACAAATGTCTTATAAATCTAGCCAAATTGATAGCCGAACACAATACTAAATACAAAGGTTTGATAAAGTTAATTATTTACTCCGAGAAACAAATGAGGAAAGCTAGCATGCATTTCAGTGACTACTTGTTTGGTGTGTGTATGATGAAACGTACCTTGTGATAGAAACGCAGTCGGAGTACTTTTCTCCGGCGGTTTCTCCTTCCAATCCTCGGTAAAAGTTCAAACTTTTTCTCCACTAGAAATCCATCCAGGACCACTGTGTACATTAGTTTCTTGGCCACTCATCATTCATTAGAAATGCTGCTTCTTCTTGTGCTGAAAATTGCTGTTTCTCTCTGAGGTGTCGCATACTCGCGGACGCCATGTTTGTTTTTTCTAACCTCATTCACGTCACCACTGTTGCCAACTTTTCTGTGAGGAAAGTAGCTGTAACGGTGCAAACCCATGCCACCGTTGTGAGCGACGCGATATCTAAACCCAATGCATTTCAATGGGAGCCAATCCATTGTGACATAAATTAGCGATCTGAGCGACGCGTCCGTTTAAAATTCGAACATGTTGAAACTTATGCAAATGAGGAGCGATATTTCCCGGCAGCAGCCAATGAGATTGTTTGGTGTCGTCTTTGACAGTTGGACTGTATGCTATTTCCACACGCTACACCACGCCCACTCAAAGCGATGGAAGTCGCTCACAACGGTGGCATGGGTTTGTACCGTAAGCTCTCTGAAAAGTCGCCAGAAGTCGCTAGATGACGTAATCAACTAATTTGCATAATATGTAAATAAGCTGCGGATGCGCACAATATGCAATTCTGACGGGGTAACACTAATATTTTTCCCGCGAATACAAAGTTCTAATATGTTGCTGTTATTTCGTCAGACTGCGCTATGTGAGTGGAGAGGAGACCATGACAGCCCTCGCTGTTCTCAGCTCTCGTGAGATCAGTTGTAACATGAACTGCAGAACAGGATATGTGAGATGCTTTTTCAGTGCTTTGTCAACACAAAAATCCACCAAATGACAAAAAAAAAGTCGCTAGATTTGTCGCTAGTCGCTTTTTGCTAAAAAAAGTCGCCAAGGGGGTCTGAAAAGTCGCCAGATATAGAGACAAAGTCGCTAAGTTGGCAACACTGCACGTCACTTGCGTAGCTTGATTTGACGAGCTCTGTGGGACTAGCCAATCAATAAAATGGATTTTAAAAGCATGCAATATGATTGGATGGGTCTTGAGGTTTTGTAAAAAAATGTTTTTTTGCAAAAATATGTTATTTTCCGTTGTCATGGCACCAAAACGTCATCGTTCGAATAAGAACGATATTAACACGGGGCGGCACCGCCTCACATCGCGTGCAACATGGTGAGTGGTCTATGTACCAAACCAAAATCCCCCTGAAAGGTTTGTGCCAGATATATAGAAATGTGACTTTCAATCTCTTCTTGTCTCTTCTTTTGTTTTTATGCCCATACTTTACCACTCTCTTCTCTTTCATCTATTTCTCCCCTTCTATCTCTTTATATCATTCACTCACTCTTCTATCTGTTTATGTCACCAAGCAGTAGCCTACATACACTAGGCCAGGGGTTTTCAACTGGTTTGGTCCCAAGGACCACTATTCTGACTAGAAAGTAATCCGCGGCCCACTGATGTGCCTGCGCCAGTGTGCGTGCGTGTGTGTGTGTGTGTGCGTGCGTGCGTGTGTGTGTGCCCGTGTGTCCATGCGTGTTTGTGTGAGGGGAGACCTGTCAGTGTGATATCTGGCCATGGTGAAGTCCACACAGCCTGTTTATTTGTGGTTAAATGGTAGACAGCAACAGTCTCATATCATTCTCTGGTTCAAGCCTTGCCCTGTACTTATTCTTAAAGTACGCCAGTGTAGAAAAAACGCTCTCACACAGGTAGTTGGAAAGGGCAAAAGACACCTCATTAGTGTGCTTGCCCGAAGGGAAGCACAGTATTGTTATCGTCAAGTTTTCTTTATTTATTTATTCCGTACGTTTTTCTTGCAGCTAACTACTCCTCGCCCGATTGAGCTAGAGACGCCATTCAAACACCAAAACGTCCGGCCCGATCCGGTGCAAGCTGCTATGACTTTTCGTGGCGGTACAACTTGCCAGTCCTTTTTTATTCCTCTTTTTCATCCCCTTTTCCTCTCATTGACTAACATGGTGGAAGGTTGAGCCATTGTGACGTCACACACTCTGAGATAGGAGAAGCTCTCTTAAATGCCATAACAATCATGCTAATCGAAAACCACCATCAAGGTTTATACCTCTTAAATGCCATAAAAATCATGTAAATCGAAAACCACCATTACGCTTTATATCATGATACAGTAGTAGGTATAACTAGCGAGTTGTTTACGTTCACAAACCTCAGACAGTTAAAAAGGCCCGACAACAGTCACCAAAGAAAACCTAGATATACTATTGATACTATCGTGAATAGAGTGATGATAGCTAGCGAGCTATTTAGCCTTCACCCAGGCTCAGGTTTATTTTGCTAGGTATCTCCGATATCGACGCAGAGACACAGTGTGAAAAAGGATGGAAAACTTAACGAGGAAAAGTGGTTCGGGAACTACGTATGCAGTAGTTGGCTGTACCAACTCAAGAAAACACCTGAACGAGTGGTTAGATAGAGAGTGCAAAATATTAAAACGAATGTAGTGGCAACAGTTTCAGGTACAGTTTATACACCCGCTCTAACAGTGTTAACCAGTATGTGAGTAACGTGGGTTTTATTAAGGCATAGCGTGTGTAATGTGTAGCTATTTCATTCCGTTTGTTAACCTTTCCGGCTGTCTGTATACCAGCAGCAGAGCGGAGCATTTCACTCCCCTCCCATCTCGGAATGAAATAGCTACACAATACACACGCTATGCTTTAATAAAACTCACGTTTTACGAGACACCAACAGAGGCACAATCGACAAGTCTTACCAATGAAGATCTTTGACGTTCGGTCTGAAACTACAACCAGCCATCCAGGTTAATCCAAGTTATTGTGGAGAACGACAGTTGCATCAATCATTTCATTAAAACTTCACACTTATTACATTGGACATATCCACCAGCCTAATTAGAATCTGCATTGTCTACTGAGCAGAAATATCTCCATACAGTAGATTTCCCTTCGTTTAGTATCATTTTAAACTTTCCAGATGACTGTATTGCTCGTCAAGTGATACGTGTCCAGAAACAAGGCCCTTTGTCTGGATAGCCATAGCTAGCATAACTGCCATTGAAATCCAATGGTAATGCTACCTAGCTAGGTATGCTAATTGTCGGTATCCATCGTTAACTCGTTAATCGTTAACCATCATGTCACTGGCTTTAGTTTAAGAATGGCATGTTAGTAGTACATTTAGTAGTACATATAATATCAGCACACTTGATTCATTACTGCTGATGTGTTACTTATATATGTTACTTATTAGCAGCTAGCTACCTAGCTAGCCACTATGAGTTCCAATGTGTTTTCAGTTAGTGTTAGCGGCAAGCTAAGCTAGCTGCTGTAATAGTTGAGTTGAGCTTCAGTTAAGACGCTGCGTACCGTACTTCATCATCACATTCGATTATTTATTACAAACAAATTCGAATTCAGCTGTAGGCATGAGATCTGTATCTTGGAGACTAATTGCATCCACAATTTAAGTACTGCAAGCTAGACTACTACAGTTGACACAACACAGGAGGTCCCTGGGCCTGAGAAGGGAAGGTAAGGTAAGGAGTTTAATGTGGCTATAATATGGAATTTTAAATGTGCCTAAAACTAGACTAAATTGTAATGAGTTTTCGAAAACTAGACTGAAACTAAGAAGGATAACTATGACTAAAACTTATATGCATTTTTGTCTTTAGACTGAATCTAAAAATAGCTGCCAAAATGAACACTGAGATAGGGGACCCCTTAATCTGCAATTCATGGTTGCTAGCTCTAATCAGATGTACTACCTAGGCTTATAAGAGAAGACAAACTTTTTATGCCAACGAACACCAATAACTAGAACTAATTTGACAGACTATAAACCAATGTGATACACGTGCTCTCTATCTATACAGTAAAAGTGTTGCTTACGTTTGATACTAGACCTACAGTCTAACTCTAACTGCATTAAGTCTAACATAGGCCTATCTTACAATAAACTTTAAGTAAAGCTGGCTATGTAACCGCATTCATTCCAATATTGTTGCACAGATGTTTCCTTTTACCAAGATAACAATTTCAACAATTCACTTAGCTCAGTAAGTCAGTATAACGAAACTCTGGAACTATTAGGCTATGACCAAATGTAACACCCTTTCACAATAAACAAGCAAACAAACAAACAAACAAAAACAGAACAACAAAGATACCCTCATATGTCTAAACGTCAGTGGAGCCAAAATATAATGGTTGAGCTTGGTTGCTTGCTAAAATATATTGGAAGAAGGCCCCACTACACTGATTGAGTAGATGTAAATACATGTTAATTCATTGGCACTTGTTCTCTCTGTCACAGAGCAAGCACACTCTCGCAGTTCGTTCACGAAACGCATTCTAGTTTATTACAGTGCATGAAATGCCCTGTATTGTTATTCCTAGGCTTCTTCTTCTTCTTCTTCTTCTTCTTGTTACCTTTTTCTGCGATTAATTCAGCCCGAACCACTTAACGTAGAAACTTCATTCAAACTTTGTCGCGTAGGTCTTGTAAACGACACTTATGCTATGTATTTTTCACTTTTCTAAACTTTATACTTTTTAAGATGTTAAAGAAAAACGAATATAAATTTCTCCCATTGACTTACATTGGGCCATTATGACATCATAATAGGGTCTTTAAACTGGCTTGCACCTGTGGTTTACTCTGCCGTGCTAAGGCAAAAGACCGTAACTTCAAGTTTGGTCAAAAATGAGTTTTTGACGTATTTGTAAAATATCAGCAGTAATTAAACAAATGTACTGATATTAAATGTACTACTAACATGCCATTATCAAATTAAAGCCAGTGACATCAGTATTTTGGTTGATTTCACGATGTATAGGCTACCGACAGTTAGCATACCAAGCTAGGTAGCATTACCATTAGAATTGCATGGCAGATATGCTAAGCTATCGGGCTATTCCCCCACCCAGTGCCTGTGGCTAGTCCGAAAAAGGTGCATCTAAATCGGGTAACTTCGCTTGGCGAGCGGGGGCATGTGGAGGGGGAAAATGGGCCTCAATCTCTATCGTTCTCTCTCTCTCTCTCTCTCTCTCTCTCTCTCTCTCTCTCTCTCTCTCTCTCTCTCTCTCTCACACACACACACACACACACACACACACACACACACACACACACCCCAATGGACTGACATAGATGTTTTATGTGTTTCATGTGACAATTCAAGTTCATTGTTTTATGTGCTTAATGTGATAATTCAATGGTGTGTGTGTGTGTGTGTGTGTGTGTGTGTGATAATCATTGTATTGGTAATTGTGATAAATGAAATAGTATTACTACTGATTAATTAATAGGGTCATTATTCCATTGTTATCATACCACTGAGCTTTAACATAGAAGTTACTGCCTTCTGCCTTAGTATGCTTCACTGACACCTGTGCCAAATCCAAAGAACCTCTTCTCTCTCTGTCCCTCTCAATTTAACTGTAACTAGGAACATTAAGACACCATCCATTCTCTATTTTTTTTTCTCTCCATCTCTCCATCTTTCTCTCTGTCAACTTTCTCTCACACTCAATCTCTCTTCTTCACTCCATTTTTATCTCCTTTTTTCAATATTTTCACTCTCTCTTTATCTCTTCATCCAGAGCCACTCTTGTTCACTCTTCTTTCCTTCTTCCACTCTTCTTTCCTTTCTTATTTTCTTCTTCCATTTTTCTTTCCTTCTTCCACTCTTCTTGCCTTTCTTTTTTCCTTCATCCACTCTTCTTTCCTTCTTCCACTTTTCTTTCCTTTCTTCACTCTTCTTTCCTTCTTACACTCTTCTTTCCTTTCTTCTTTCCTTCTTTCACTCTTCTTTCTTTCCTTATTTCCTTCTTCCACTCTTCTTTCCTTCCTTCACTCTTCTTTCCTTTCTTCTTTCATTATTTCACTCTTCTTTCTTTTCTTCTTTCCTTCTTCCACTCTTCTTTCCTTTCTTCACTCTTCTTTCTTTTCTTCTTTCCTTCTTTCACTCTTCTTTCCCTCTTCCACTCTTCTCTCCTTTCTACACTCTTCTTTCCTTTTGTCTTTCCTTCTTCCACTCTTCTTGCCTTTCTTTTTTCCTTCATCCACTCTTCTTTCCTTCTTCCACTTTTCTTTCCTTTCTTCACTCTTCTTTCCTTCTTACACTCTTCTTTCCTTTCTTCTTTCCTTCTTTCACTCTTCTTTCTTTTCTTCTTCCTTTCTTAACCTTTGCATTTCATGCACTGGTATTTCCTTCAGGAAATGCATTTTCTAGTTTATTTATTTATTCCGTACGTTTTTCTTGCAGCTACACTGTAAAATATTTCACCGTAATTTTACAGTAAATTACTGGTTCCTAATTGCATTCATTTCACGGTAATTTTACAGTAATTTATTGTAAATATTTCACAGTAATGTACTGTACATGTTTTACAGTAATGAACTGTAAAAATTTCACAGTAAAATGCAATGCAACTACAGCAGTATATTGTAATTTCACAGTTTAATGCCATTGGATTACTGTGATTTGGCAGTATGTAGCTGTGGAATTACATCGTCTTGCTGTATATAATTTACAGTATTTTTACTGTAAAACTTAAGTTATGCAACTAGTACATTATACTGTACATTTACAATTTAGGTACTGCACATTTGACTTGTTAACTGATTTTACCACACAAATGTGCTTTGGATTTGCTAAATTAAAAGTCAAAGCAAGAACAAAGACAATACTAATTTTAACTTTTTAAATTCATTACTCAATACCCAAATACATACAAATTCATGAAGGTTTAAAACACGTCATATTTATTATTCAATACCTAAATACATTACAATAAAAAAGGTTTAAAAACACGCAAAAAATCAATACCCAATTACATAACAATTACTGAAGGTTTGAAACACGTCAAATTCATTACTCAATACCCTAACCCTAGAACTCAAAACCCAAATACAAATAGCAAAAGTTAAAAACACGTCAAATTCATTAATCAATATCCTAATACACAATGAAAAAAGTTTAAAACACATCAAATTACACACAACACTCCAGAACGTAGACTCTCCTAAATAACTGTCTGTCTTCAAACCATATCAAATATAAACAAAACTTCGGAACATATACAATATAAACAAAAATGAAATGCAATTACAAAAAAAAAATGCAAAAACAATTAAAAATGTACAATGACCACTCGAAGTCGACAAGCTTTCTCTGGAGTGTGCTGACATTTGCATTTATCCCTCCACGCCTCTTCTTCGAGCCTTGCTCTGGGTTGATGCCCAAGAAGCACCTGTAAACATTAAGCAAAGACAACTTTCAGTTTTACAGATTTAATATGGCATTGTTTATCCAAGGCACATGCACCAAATAAGTTAGTATTGAAAGCCAAGCAAGATTGATATAAGCAACGCAAATCAGGAGGCTAAAATTAGCTCCTTTGAAATGACATAGCCTAGTTGCTGCATCTGGAGGCTAACGTTTACTTTAACTTTCACGCTAATTTGTGTATTCTCAGTCGAATAACACACTCTATACCTGGACACGTGGAGAATATTAATTGAGAACGCATCATTTGAGCTTTCCAAAACAACTATACATTACTTGTCTGTGAGGAAAATCTTGGCGGGGAAAATGGCTTTAAAATTACTTAGCTGGAGGCTAACGTTAGCTTACTATAACTGTCACGCTTATTTGTGTATTCTCAGTCGAATTACACACTCTATACCTGGACATGTGGACAGCATTAAATGAGAACACATCATTTGAGCTTTCCAAAACAACTACACATCCAAAACAACTATACATTACTTGTCTGTGAGGAAAATCTTTACGGGGACAAATTGTTTAAAATGACCTAGCTGGTTGCTGCAGCTGGAGGCTAACGTTAGCTTCCTTAAACTTTCACGCTAATTTGAGTATTCTCCGTCAAATAACTAACACACTATGACTAAAATTGACATGTGGAGACCATTAACGTTGAATGGAAACCCACAATTAGAATTTTACAAAGATATCAAAGCAAAGCTTCACGGAGAAAACAGCTTTTGGAATTTCTTAAAAAGTGGTTCTTTAAGTGACCTGACCTTGATCCAAAAGATCGTTAATTTACTAACCCAGACAACGAACGTTATTAAAACGTTATTATTATAGAGTTGTGACAAGCGCTCTGTCAACCTTACCTTTATCTTCTATCTAGCTCATGTGCTGTATCCACCTTCGCGCTCTTCTATGTGCTGCCTGCGTCTGTAGTCACCGTGGATCCAACTGTCTCTTCTTGAGCCCACAATACAGCGTAGTTCAAGTGCAATTCAAATTTACAGTAATGTATTGGGTTATCTCAAAGGATGATTTGAATAGAGTATTTTACTGTAAAATAACCCTATACAATGCTGTGAAATCCCGGTATCGTTTTTTTCACAGTAACTTACTGTGTCTACATTGATTTCACAGTAAAGTCTACATTACAACATGACATTGTGATTATTACAGGTAAAGCCTGTAAAGTAACATTACGATGATTTATTGTGAAATATATCAGTAAAATATTGTAAAACTCTGGTAACATTTTACAGTGTAACTACTCCTCGCCCGATTGAGCTAGAGACGCCATTCAAACACCAAAACGTCCGGCCCGATCCGGTGCAAGCTGCTATGACTTTTCGTGGCGGTACCCCTTGCCACTCCTTTTTTATTCCATTTTTTCATCCCCTTTTTCTCTCATTGACTAACATGGGGAAGGTTGAGACATTGTGACGTCACCCGCTCTATCAGTCGTTCTCCATTCAACTGTAGGAATATTAAGAGACACCTTCCAGGGCTCTACAGTCAGTGCGAGTATTTCACTCGCATAAATAGGTACGTGCAAACTTGAAAAATAATTTACAAGCACAGTGTGCGAGTGACAGACAGTTGTCAATACGGCGCCAAAAAGTGAAGCATTCCATTGATTTCACATGGAAACAACTGACGGGACCAACAGCAGCAGCAGCATAATCATCATCTGGATTTACTGACATTTTCGGTATATATAAACACATAATATCAATTGGTAACTGGTGTGTTGTATCCTGTTTATGTCTGATACTTTATAAACATTTATGTTTTACGTTAACTTATTACACTAGGCAGCAGTATTGTGAAGTAGAGCTAGAAATGGCTTTGCTAGCTCCCATATTGTAGCTCACACCAGCAACTGCTCAATTTAGGACAGAAAGGAGTTTGGTAAATTAGCTTGTAACTGTCAATGATAACTAGTTATTAGAATATATTAGCCAACGTTAAGTTGACTTCAAAGGGGCAGTCGAGTGTTTAGGTTGTGTCAGCTAGCTTGGAAAGCTAGCTAATAATTTTTGATTGAAGCTTCACGTTAGCCTCTGTAAACGTTTAGCTAGCTAACGTTAGCTAACTATGAGGTAGCATATCCCAAGTAACTTGTTGTGACCGATAGCGTGAGTTAACATTAACCCGTGTCCTGGGAGTAATGATTCATGAGAGACCTTGAATCATTAGGTTAACTGAAAAACGTTTGAGGATGTACACACAGCGTAGCTGTTGTAGTGTGCTCAGTTTTCGAAAACTAGACTGAAACTAAGAAGGATAACTATGACTAAATGTGACTAAAACTAATATGCACTGAATCTAAAATAGCTGCTGAATCTAAAATAGCTGCCAAAATGAACACTGAGATGTATTCATTTTGGCAGCTATTTTAGATTCAGTCTTAAGACAAAAATGCATATTAGTTTTAGTCACATTTAGTCATAGTTATCCTTCTTAGTTTCAGAAGAGGTTTTTCATGGTTGCTAGCTCTAATCAGATGTACTATAGGCTTATAAGAGAATGACTAACTTTTTATGCCAACGAACACCAATAACTAGAACTAATTTGACAGACTATAAACCAATGTGATACACGTGCTCTCTAGCTATACAGTAAAAGTGTTGCTTACGTTTGATACTAGACCTACAGTCTAACTCTAACTGCATTAAGTCTAACATATAGGCCTATCTTACAATAAACTTTAAGTAAAGCTGGCTATGTAACCGCATTCATTCCAATATTGTTGCAGAGATGTTTCCTTTTACCAAGATAACAATTTCAACAATTCACTTAGCTCAGTAAGTCAGTATAACGAGACTCTGGAACTATTAGGCTATGACCAAATGTAACACACTAGACCCTTTCACAATAAACAAGCAAACAAACAAACAAAAACAGAACAACAAAGATACCCTCATATGTCTAAACGTCAGTGGAGCCAAAATATAATGGTTGAGCTTGGTTGCTTGCTAAAATATATTGGAAGAAGGCCCCACTACACTGATTGAGTAGATGTAAATACATGTTAATTCATTGGCACTTGTTCTCTCTGTCACAGAGCAAGCACACTCTCGCAGTTCGTTCACGAAACGCATTCTAGTTGCTTTTGCAGCTAGCTTTGGAAAATCTATCTGGCAACTTATCCAGAACTTAAGTCATATGAACATCACGCAATATCTGTTGCATGTACTCAATAGGTTTGGCATTCAAGAAAACGTGATGCATCTCCATGTGCCGCAATAGATTTGACGGCTTCATTAGACAGTAATGTTGAACACTCGAAACACAGTGGTACCTCCTTTTCAGCTCTGTCTGTCGTCACTGTAAATCCGTATTTGATGTATTCCTCATAGTATTTTCTTTTTTGACTTTGTTTCCCTGTATCCTGTGAAGGTGTAGCTTTGTTGGAAGCCTGTCCTTGTCCCTCTTTCGTGGCAACCTGTCCCTCTGGCATGGCAGTCTGTCACTCTGTCACTCACCTCACTAAAAAACGATCCATTGGTGCTTTTGACCAGCTAACTCGACGTTGGAATGAAATGTTAGCTTAGGACAGTAGATAACTTCAGTCGTTTACCAAAAGTATTACGTTGTCAACTAAACTTTAAAAGTACCCGTAGGCTATGGTTTACTGCTGATGCTTGTCAACTTCAACTTCATAATATGCGTATGCTGTGAAATATCAAAGCAAATGTATAGATATATTTTTAATCAATGGTGAACTGATCAACATATGCTCATGTTTCGGACCCCCTGCAATGTCGTTCGCGAACCACCGGTTGAAAACCCCTGCCCTAGTGTACGTACTGCTTGGTGACATAGTGCCCTAGTGTATGTACTGCTTGGTGACATAGTGCCCTAGTGTATGTACTGCTTGGTGTCATAGTGCCCTAGTGTATGTACTGCTTGGTGAAATAGTGCCCAACTGCTTGGTGACATAGTGCCCTAGTGTATGTACTGCTTGGTGACATAGTGCCCTAGTGTATGTACTGCTTGGTGTCATAGTGCCCTACTGTTTGGTGTCATAGTGCCCTAGTGTATGTACTGCTTGGTGAAATAGTGCCCAACTGCTTGGTGACATAGTGCCCTAGTGTATGTACTGCTTGGTGACATAGTGCCCTAGTGTATGTACTGCTTGGTGACATAGTGCCCTAGCGTATGTACTGCTTGGTGGCATAGTGCCCAACTGCTTGGTGAAATAGTGCCCAACTGCTTGGTGACATAGTGCCTTAGTGTATGCAGGGTTTTTCCTGCATAGAGAAAATGTGGGCGCGCGCCTAAGCCGTTTTCCCGAACGCCTATGAAAAATCCCGAGCGCCTAAAGGCAAAAAAAAAGAGTCTGCCATAAAAAAAAAAAAAACTCTCATTCAGCTTAATGGTGTTTTAAGCGCTCACGTTGAATTCAAGCAGCAGCAGCAGATCCCGCCTCCTACAACCCCCTCAGCCAATCATTGAACAGAGGCGTCTCCAAGTTTGCCAGACGTTAGACACTTTAATTTGATTTTTTTTGTATGAAGCAGAGCGAGCAGTTGCCTACATTATCCTAAAAAAACAATACTTTGATAGTAGGCTTTAAGTTTTATTAAAGCAGTGTGTGCGTGAACGTATATATCCTATGTGTGATGGTAAGAATAATATTAATGCCATATATACAATAACTGATTTATGAGAGCTATCCAAAGACTGGTGGCTGCCGATTTAGCAGTCAACCTACCTTACTCTGTACGTTTAGATGCTTTACAGGTAGCTTTAAGCCATTAGATGCCTGAGAAATATTTAGTATCTATAAATAGCAGCTCACCTTTATCTTTTTAACCAGATTTGTAAACAGGTCGCGATCAACAGGCTCAATAGGTACCTTGGTTAAAAATCGAATTACGGTAGAGTCATGCTAGCATTGCGCTAAATAATTAGGCAGCTAACATTTAATAAGTGGTGTTTACATAAAGTCACTTATTGTATATGGCATAAATATTATTCTAAAACACCTTCACTAGTTGTTTTAAGCAGATTTGTGAGCAATTCATCACGTATGCGATGCACGTCAGCGAATATGTTCTGAATAGTATGTTTCAAGTAGGCTACAGCCGAACTCTCGTTCTGTTTTGATCAATATCCAGTTGCTAAGTCTGTGAGGTGCGCGAATGGACAGAGCCAATCCCAATCACTTAATTACTCAACCTGCGGATGCATCCTGACTTCATCAGTCGGCGGTTTCAATATTCATGGCTTTCAATTTATTAAAATATCTGCTATGTTGTGAACTTACACAGATGTAGGCTATTACTTGATTTGTCTACGCGTTTGAACGAGTACCAGTAGAACGCGGGGCCTCGGGAAGACAGACAACAGCATTGGTTTATCAATGAAAGCTCAACTCGTTTGTGTTGCATCTCGAATATAATAATATTAATATTATTATTGATAAACCGGTGCGGTTGAAAACTGTCGTTCCACTGCGAGGGCCAGCCCAACGTGCACGAGTACACCTGTACAAATGCACACTACATTTCCACTCAAAATACTGTCAAAAGTTTGATTATTGATTTCCAACGCAGCCTCCATTGGTGAAAATAATGGTATGTAGGTTTGTATAATAAACATGAATAGTAATAATAGATAAACTTGACTTTCATAATTCGTGTGTTCCATTTCTGACCACTGGTTAGTTCTAGATTCTATTGATATAGATTTCAGCAGTTTGCATATACGAGGTAAACCTTGATAATCTTTGAACCATACATGATAGCACCATGGGGCTTGGACTATTGTCAATATATTAGCCTATCTATTTTAATTTTAAGTGGAAGCAAAATGATAACCTCAAGCATAGCCTCCATTATTTATGAAATGTAAAAAAAAAAAAAAACATTGATTTCTGCTGATAGGTAACACAGACTGTGCGCGCGTAGCGCGCAATTTTTTTTATTGGGAGCACCGAAGAGCCATTTTGACCCAGGAAAAACCCTGTGTATGTACTGCTTGGTGTCATAGTGTCCTAGTGTATGTACTGCTTGGTGACATAGTGCCCAACTGCTTGGTGTCAAAGTGCCCTAGTGTATGTACTGCTTGGTGACATAGTGCCACTAGTGTATGTACTGCTTGGTGACATAATGCCACTAGTGTATGTACTGCTTGGTGACATAGTGCCCTAGTGTATGTACTGCTTGGTGACATAGTGCCACAAGCGTATGTAATGCTTGGTGACATCGTTGGTCATCTGGTCTGTCTTCACTCTAGGCTTCTGCTGTAGTCTCTCCACCTGACCTACTTGCAGAAACCCTTGGCCTACACCTTACCACGACCACCACACAGTCATTCAATCATTCTACCCCATAACCTGTGATAGCTTTACCTGCAATGGAAATAATTGCCACCATCGACAGAGTTTTCTGTTCTATTACTCTACATACACTTGTAATAGCAACTTACGAGCACACTGTATACACACACACACACACGCACACACACGCGCGCACACGCGCACACACACACACACACACACACACACACACTCTCTATACCAACTAAGCTGTTCTACTCACACACACACACACACACACACACACACACACACACACACACTCTCTACCATCTTAGCTGTTCCACACAGACACACACAAACACAAACACACACACACACACACACTCTGTACCCACTAAGCTGTTCAATATACAATACTTGAACGCTCTTATGCTCTGTACTGCCCTGTACTTCAGTGAGTTGTGCTACAAGATAGTTTGGACCTTGGGATTCAATTTATCAAAGCACATTCAAGAGTGGGCTATTACGTAAATATATACTTCAGATGAATTAATTTAACCACATAAGAAGCGTTGCATTAGGCCTACAAAAAAAAAATCTAAATTAAGTAAAGAGGTGGAAACTTTCAGCGGTGAGGGTTTCATGTTGAATGCCTCTTTAACCGCCGCATATCGTGGTAAGTGGTCTATGTTTAACCGCCTCACATCGCGTGCAACATGGTGAGTGGTCTATGTACCAAACCAAAATCCCCCTGAAAGGTTTGTTCCAGATGCATAGAAACCAGACATCATGTGACATTTAGTCTCTTCTTATCTCGTCTTTTGTTTTATGCCCATACTTTACCACTCTCTTCTCTTTCATCTATTGCTCCCCTTCTGTTTCTTTATCTCATTCACTCACTCTTTTATCTCTTTATCTCAGTCACTCACTCGTTCAGGTTTAGGCTCTTTACATCTGATGCATTAGGTATATTTTGATCATTGTAGTGTATTCAGTTGATATTATTTACACTTGTACTTCTCAGTTTTTGTTTTACCTTGCATTCAGTTTGTCTTTGGTGACATAGTGCCCTAGTGTATGTACTGCTTGGTGACATGGAGCCCTAGCGTATGTACTGCTTGGTGCCATAGTGCCCTAGTGTATGTACTGCTTGGTGACATGGAGCCCTAGTGTATGTACTGCTTGGTGACATGGAGCCCTAGTGTATGTACTGCTTGGTGACATAGTGCCCTAGTGTATGTACTGCTTGGTGACATGGAGCCCTAGTGTAGGTACTGCTTGGTGACATGGAGCCCTAGTGTATGTACTGCTTGGTGACATGGAGCCCTAGTGTATGTACTGCTTGGTGACATGGAGCCCTAGTGTATGTACTGCTTGGTGACATGGAGCCCTAGTGTATGTACTGCTTGGTGACATGGAGCCCTAGTGTATGTACTGCTTGGTGACATGGAGCCCTAGTGTATGTACTGCTTGGTGACATGGAGCCCTAGTGTATGTACTGCTTGGTGACATAGTGCCCTAGTGTATGTACTGCTTGGTGACATGGAGCCCTAGTGTATGTACTGCTAGGTGACATGGAGCCCTAGTGTATGTACTGCTTGGTGACATGGAGCCCTAGTGTATGTACTGCTTGGTGACATGGAGCCCTAGTGTATGTACTGCTTGGTGACATGGAGCCCTAGTGTATGTACTGCTTGGTGACATAGTGCCCTAGTGTATGTACTGCTTGGTGACATGGAGCCCTAGTGTATGTACTGCTTGGTGACATGGAGCCCTAGTGTATTTACTGCTTGGTGACATAGTGCCCTACTGCTTGGTGACATATGTTATGTGCACAGCTCACATGCATGAAACATACTTTTAAAACGATACCGGTGCCTAAACGGTGCCTGAACCGATACTTTTTTTTTTTTAAAGCAAGAAAACATCGATTGACGACATTTAAGAAAGGCTTTTGTATTGCCAAGGCAATGTTTTTTCTTCAAATTGAACAATATATTAACTTTTAAAAGTAAACTATAAATATAAATACATACAAAACACACACACTCTGTACACACTACAGCTTCAAACTTCTTTTGCAAAAATATGAGCATAATTGCCTTTTGAGTCAAAAATGTATTATTTTGTTTGCATTTATTTAATGAAATTTCACCATTTTCTGATTTGTTTATACCTATCTTTTCTACCTTGCTTAAAGTTAAACTTGTTACCTGAACACACTGAGTACAAGAAAATGTGTACTGCCCCTTTAAGATACTAGGAAAAGTTCTGCTTATTTGTCAGTCTGTCTGATCTGCTGTTGACTCTCACCGTTGATTCTCTCCCCTCGTTACACACGCAGTTGTTTTGTTGCATTTGCTGCACATAGTGATGTTTGAATCTTTTTGTGCTAAATATAGCAACACTTTTGCCCGTTTACCTTTCGATTTTTCTCTGTTAAAAGGTTGATGGCTAGTTCTGTTTGTGCTTGCTCTGTGAAATGCTGCCTGCTCTTCAATTGTTCCTATACAACCGGTACCTACCCGGACCGAAATGTCACGCATATTTTGGTGCTTCCTTTCGGTGCCTGAGCCGACTGTCATAAGCATAGACATGTATAGGTAGACGCCGCCTCCACTGCTTCTCGGCGAAACGCGTCGCCGCCATTTTGGGAAAGGAGCTCTCTGCCGTCAGAGGAGTGTCTCAAACAAACGCAAGTTGCCAGGAGCTGCGGTTTATCTGGATAAAAATCACGATAGCCTTTTACATTTCGCAACCAATTTCATGGAGTATTCAAGGGTTTATGCTCTACGTGAAGTGTGTGAAAAAGATTTGCCTCTACGTTACTTTGAATCTCGCTAGTTTAATCGCCAGTCATACATGTGCATGGGTCTGATAAACGCTCACTTTTCTTGCAAAGCTTGTGCATTTTGAAAATACTGAGAAGATCTATAAACTATCGAAATAGTGCTTCTTTAGTTACTACGTATTGACCATCATTAAGAGAAAGAGCATACATCAAATAGTGAGAAACTGGCAGTCAGTGTTTTTCATAGTTTAATAGTTCCTTTTCAAGTATGTGCATTAAGAAACCTTGAACAGTGCAATTGGCAATACACAGTTATTTCACAATTATATATTGTGTCAATTGCACTGCATAGATCTGAAAATGTTAAGAGCATGATTGTATATTATGTCAAATTGTACAAATGTACAAATATATATATATATATATATATATATATATATATATATATATATATTATAATATGAATATATACTTATACTTAAAATATATTATATTGTATCATTAAGAGAAAGAGCATACATCAAATAGTGAGAAACTGGCAGTCAGTGTGTTTTTCATAGTTTATTAGTTCCTTTTCAAGTATGTGCATTAAGAAACCTTGAACAGTGCAATTGGCAATACACAGTTATTTCACAAATCAACATTACAAAAAAAAGCTATATACTTCTATAGCAGTAAAAATATACACATCTCAATATATACATAGCCTACACATCTCAATAGTTGAACTGTAATATAAATAACATAGCATATATATAATACAATATAATATAATGACTCAGTATAATGTGCAATGGAATAACATATATATGATATATATAGTATGTGATACAATATAATATATTTTAAGTATATATTCATATTATAATATATATATATATATATATATATATATATTTATATATATTTGTACATTTGTACAATTTGACATAATATACAATCATGCTCTTAAAGGGATAGTTCGGTTTTTAAGACATGAATATGTATGGCTTTCCTCGTCAGCAGTGTCATGCAATCATGCATCACTTACCCCCGACAGCGTCCTGTGAGCAGAGTTCTCGTCCAGTTTTGGTCAAACCGAAAGTAGTCCGGCAGGTTTGCTAGACCCAGCAAAATAAAAAGTTTCTCTTCCCAAAACATTATGTGTTCAAAAGAGTGATATATTTGCATCCCAAAAATATTGTAGTGGAAAAAGTCACACCTCGTTATCACTTGGCCCTATTTTCAATACGCTGGATACTGCAGAGTCTACGGCAGATACTACTAGAGAGTCTACCTGTTTGATTCGCGAAAGTTGATTCGCGAAAGTTTGATTCACCAAAGTTGCCTGAGAGAAACGTCCATCACAAAAAAACGATGCTTAATGTCAATTTTATCAAATGTTGTCTCAGTTTTCATCGTTTTCCTGTGATGGACGTTTCTCTCAGGCAACTTTGGTGAATCAAACTTTCGCGAATCAACTTTCGCGAAATACAACATTTTACGTAACTTTTGTTGATTTAACTGCATGATTCGTTGCGGTTATTTATTTCAATTGGCTCAGGCACCGAAAGGAAGCACCGAAATCTGCGTGACATTTCGGTCCGGGTAGGTACCGGTTGTATGGAACCGGTGCCATACTGGTTCCGGTTCTCGGTACCCAACCCTACCTATTTCCCTTTTCCAATTCACCTATTTACCTATTCACCCATTCACCAATTCACCAATTCACCTATTGTAAGAATATTCAAGAGTAGCAAGTTTTAGTGTGCATAGGAAGTGCAGAGGCAGTTGAGACCTAGAAACATACACCAGGTGCATAGGAAGTGCAGAGGCGGTTGTGACCTTTCTAGAAATTGGAGTTTCCAAACCAAAAACTGTCAAGCAGACAGTTCTTGTCAATAACTGTCTTAACGTTAGACACGTGACACGGGCGGACCAGGTGGCAAGGATGGAGACGGCATAGCAACCAAAAGAGGACCAATCCGGAGCAAGTGGGAAACCACTTTCTATATGTCACTCACACAACCGTATAAAGAGGGCCGCCTAACCGCTCTCTGGTCAGAACGCGCCTTCTCCGACTTTACTATTGTATCGTTGTACTTGGTATCTCTCAGTAAACTTTTTTGCTTTTACCTTTTACTCGACCGTGTGAGTCTCTGCTTTACTCCTGACCAACACTGGAGATCATTTTCCTACACTATTCACCTATACACTCAAACGCTCACCATTCATCAAGCTCACCAGTCACACAACCTTTTTGCCCCTCAGCAATTCCTGGGCCTTGAAAAGCAGTCTAAGGGGGACAGGGGAGGAGACAGGAGAGGAGAAAAATGTGTTAATCAGGCAAGCACAATCACCGCACAACCTATCCCCACAATTGCAGAGTGGGACCACGCCTTAGTCCATGCAAAAGTTCCCTTTCATTGTGATGTGTAAAACCACTGTGGAACAGTTTAGCCAGGCCATTCTCCAATAGATACTGGGCCTTGCCCACCAGAATTTTCTCTTTCTAGGTCCGTAGCTTTGTATCCCGATCCTCAATCTGAATGTCTTTTTCTGCTTTCTTGATGTTAAGCTCATAGTCAGTCAACGTCCATGAGAGAGCTCTGCTTAGCTCCTGTGCAGTCTGCTGGAGATGCTGCCACTGTTTGTGCAGCTGATCGTGAAGTTCCTTTAC
Organism: Sprattus sprattus; assembly: GCF_963457725.1. Taxonomy (NCBI): domain Eukaryota; kingdom Metazoa; phylum Chordata; class Actinopteri; order Clupeiformes; family Clupeidae; genus Sprattus; species Sprattus sprattus. Next base: position 21,655,150 of record NC_137921.1, read on the forward strand.
CTCCTTAACCCTTCAGGGACAGAGGCCTGTTTGACTTTTTTAGGAAGTCTAACATGCCTTGATGTTTTTGTATATTTTCCCTAGCTTTAAGTATTGATGCACAAATGGCTTATATGATTATGTTATAGAGGACATCAGCAATAACAACATTAGAGTAAAAGGAAGGTTGTAAAATAAAATTGTATCTAAATCAAATGTAAAATCACCCTTACAAATACCTTTATTCAGAGGTGCTCAGAATTTGTACAAAAATATATATTAAAAAATATATTTAATAGCAGAGTGACCTGTTTCTTTCCTAAATGTGTGTCCCTACAAATGCATATTGATGAGTTACCTGGGGCACCTCAGGACAAAGACAATGGCCATTGCATAATGGCTCTGGAATATCTTTGTGGCTCACTACCCCCAAAGGTTTTCATGCCACACCATGGTCCAATAGAGATCACTGAATCACCATTACTTATCATATAAATAGCTGTCATTTGCTAATGGGTGGGTCCTTAGGAGCAGGAATAGGGATGGGAACCGAAACCCGGTTCTTGTTTAGAACCGGTTCCTAATGAGCCGAATCTTTGGAATCGTTAGCCAAATTCATAACCGGGTCTGTTAACGGACCTCTGTGCCGTTTGCGCATGCGCGAACTCTCCCTTTAAAAAATCAGACCGCAGCAGAAATGGCAACTAGACAGAAGCGATCTAAAGTGTGGCTTTATTTCACTCGAACAAATGCAAACATGGTCACTTGTAACGTCTGTACAACATGTATTTCGTCAAAAGGAGGAGGCACATCTACTATGAATAAGCACTTGAGCACACAACATGGTATTAAATTACAAGCTTGTCATGTTTTTGATGCCTGCAGCAGCTCAACTAACGACGGCGCTTCATCCCTAACTTACCAAGGTAAACTCCTCAAAATGTTTTATCATAACGGTGTTACTCGTGTGTTATCAGCAAACGTTTGCGTTGTCGTGTTAACCATAACTAAACTTAGCATTTAATTGCTTAACAGAATGGGCGATGTTGGACATTGTCATATAACTTAGGCTAGCTTAGCTGTAGAATCTTCTATTTTCAGCTGTTGGCTTGAGGCAGAGGCAGTGCTTGCCTCCCCTCTGTTGGTTCTAGAAAGTTTGCTGATAACACACGAGTAACACCGTCATGATAAAACATTTTGAGGAGTTTACCTTAAGTCAGGGATGAAGCGCAAAAGACTCCGTTAATAATGGCGTTGTCTAGCAACGCGTGCAGCTCCCTAGATATGGATACGTTTCTCTTTCAATTCAGTGGCAGCAATAGTTAAGTTTTAAATATACTGAATGCCTAGTTTGCGAATCATCTTTGTTCAAATACGTATGTGAGGCATTGTGTGCATGATACAAGTAAGTATGTTTCAGTACGAAACAACAAGAAACCCGTCAGTCTATTTCGAGTGTTTACAACGCAAAAGGAACACTGTGTAGTGATCCACTTAAGATTAACAAAGCATTTACTGAATACTATAGTGCCTTATATCAATCAGAAAGTTGTGGCGGGGGAGATGAGATGGATGTCTTTCTTAAAGATATCGAACTCCCATCTATCTCGGCGCATGAAAAAGTTCTGCTGGACAACTCGATCTCTGAGAACGAAATACAGCAGGCTATTAAATTATTGTCTACTGGGAAGAGTTGTGGCGAGGATGGCTTTAGCAGTGAATATTTTATATGTTTCCAAGGAGTTTTAACACCCATTCTGGAAATGTTATTTTCGGATATTGTTTCAAAGCAATCCATGCCGTGTTCAATGCGCCAGGCATCTATATCTCTCATCCCTAAACCAGGGAAAGACCACCTGCATATGGGAAATTATAGACCCTTGAGTATCTTAAATACTGACTATAAAATATTTGGTAAAGTCCTGGCACTGAGAATTGAAAAGGTCATCCCCTCCTTGATCCACGTTGACCAAACCGGGTAAAAGGTCGCTACGCAGCCAACAATATGCGAAGGTTATTCCAGGTCATGCACTCTGCGGATACCTCACAACAACCAGCGATTGCTGTGTCATTAGACGCAATGAAGGCCTACGACTATTTGGGATGGGAATATCTATTTTATGTATTGCCTAAATATGGATTTGGTCCAATGATTATGAACTGGATAAGAGCATTATATTTTAAACCAACTGCCACAGTCAAAACGAATGGTATTAAGTCCAAACCTTTTGAGCTCCATCGGTCAACTCGCCAGGGATGCACTGTGAGCCCCCTTATTTTTATTCTGGCACTGGAACCATTAGCGTGTGCCATACGCGCCCAAAAAGACATATGTGGCATAACTATTTGCCACCACGAGTTTAAAACCAATCTTTTTGCGGATGACATCCTATTAACACTAACTAATCCACATCAATCAATTCCACAAGTATTAAAAACCATAGATAATTTTGGTAAATTGTCTGGATATAAAGTAAACTATTCTAAAAGTGAAGCTATTCCTCTTAACAATTATACATTTCAATCACACCTTGGCTCCGCCCCCTTTAGCTGGAAACCAGGAGGAATGAAATACTTGGGAATCAGGATACAAGCCCCTATTGATAAAGTGGTTGAACTAAATACCTCAGCGATACTTAAGTCTATGAGAGATGACACCAAGAGATGGACTGTGTTACCTTTATCTCTCTGGGCCAGAGCGGAAATTATTAAAATGAATCTTTTACCAAGACTGACTTTTATAATCTCGTCCATCCCACTCAAGTTCCCCACTAACTGGTTTAAGGAGGTTAATAAAATATTGCATGGATTCCTATGGAATTACAAAAAGCCCAGGATTAGCCAGAAAAAGCTGAGTGAACCACGGTTTAGGGGTGGAATAGCGTTACCTGACATCTACCAGTACTATATTACATTTAATTCACGTTATCCTTTGCAGTGGGCCTATAATACAGAGAGAAAAACTGGAAGCTGGGACTGGTTGGAAGAAAAGATAATCTCAGAACATAATAAAGAGATGACACTAGATAAACTATGGTATAACCCAAAGACTCGAATGAATAACCCAATAGTCAAGTTTTCATGCGAAATTGTGAGAGTATTACAAAAATGCTTATCATTTACTGGTTATTCACTACCATCTTGCCCACTGTGGCGAAACTGTTTGTTTGAAGCTGGTGGTGCAACACTTAAAGATAAACAGTGGCAACAGCATGGTTTAAAACAGGTGGGACAAATAATACGGAATGGAAAAATAGTAACTTTTAATTATTTGAAAGCAGAATTTGGGTTGACAGATGTACATTTTCTAACTTATAATAGACTTTATTCCATAGCAAAAGCATTATTGTCAAAGGGTATACAACTGGGAACACACAATGATCTGGAGAACAAATTAATTTTAGCCATAAAAGGAAAGGGCACTGTGTCTTTCATATACAAGCTACTGTCCTCAGTGAAACCATGTGTAAATATACCTATAAAAAGTAAATGGGAACGTGACCTGGGAATGCCCATCTCCGAGTCACAATGGAATGCAGCACTTAGAAAGAGCACCACAAGTTCAAAATGTGTTAGATACAAATTGATCCAGCTAAAAATAATCCATAGAGCCTACATGACTCCAGAAACAGCGAATAAAATAGACCCTTCTGTGTCAAATAAGTGCTGGCATGGTTGTGGCTCGGTGGGGACACTGGCACATATGTTGTGGAATTGTCCTGCTGTTCAGCAATTTTGGCAGGACATTGTTAATATCTTGAACTTAATGTTTAATATATGGATTACCCCTTGCCCAATTGTGTGCCTGCTTGGAAATGGGATAGAAGGATTACAAGCAAGGAAAACACAACATGTACTGTCTCTAGCATTCCTAGTGGCAAAACGGACTATTCTCTTGAATTGGAAAGAACGCAAGAACAACTGCTTTAACATGGACCACTGGAATAATGAGTTTATGGACATACTTGCCATGGAGCAGGCTGCCCTAATTCTGGACCCAACGGAGAGGCCTGGTGACACTCAGGGCCCTTTGGACTTTGTGAGGACTGAAATGATATAAAACCCCAAATAAGAACACTGCAGCACCCCCCCCCCCTCCTTTTGTTTTTGTGTCTATGAAAGTATGTGTCTGTGTATAAAAGTAAAACATTTAAATAAAAAAAAAAAAAAAAAAAAGTATGTTTCAGTACGTTATTGTGTTTGTAGTGGGTTCTACATTGCTATTAGAAGCGTTAAGCATAATAGTTCGCGATTAGCCAAACAACCAAGCAACCTACAAAAAAATATACAGTCCTTTACTCAATAACAAGGGCTTCATGTCAGATCAGAAAATTCAACGATTTTGTTAGTGCCATTTTATTGCCAGATTTAGTTTATCTCAAGAGTGCAATGAGGGAGGGGTTTAGATTGGACTAACTTAAACTAAACCTGGATGTATTGTAATATTCCAACAATTATGAGACATTTCCTGAGGTATATCTGCTCTGGAAAAGAAAGATCAGTAGGTAGCAGAGGAAGGGTTGTATAGGGGTTGTTTGCTATTTCACTCATACACTCATCTGATACAGTATAGATGAGTGTATGAGTGAATGAGTGAAATAGCAATCAACAGTGCTCTGCAATGTCAATGTATAGCTTTAGAGTTGACACTCTCACCACATATGCATTTAAATATTGTTGTTTTATATTTAGTGGCAAGAATGTCTGTTTTTTTTAATAAAAGTTTTTGGTTATTTATGTAAACATTCTGTTTATGGTGTGTGCAGCATTCTAGATATTTATATAAAAGAACATTAATGTAAAAAAAATCCGTTTGTGCTCTTTTTTCACCCCTTACCCAATAAGAATTGATAAGAGAATCGATAAGGAATCGAATCGATAAGCAGGAATCGATAAGGAACCGGAATCGTTAAAATCTTAAAGGTTCTCATCCCTAAGCAGGAACCTCACTGACAGACTGAAATGTGCATCAGCTCAGCTATATTCTCCTATTCGCCACCGACCCTGCGAAGATTGAGGCAGTTAAGGAGTGGCAGTGCCCAGGTCACCTGGCTGAATTGAGGTCCTTTCTTGGCTTTCTATCGGCGGTTCGTCGAAGGCTTCTCCAAGATCTCAGCCCCGCTACACCATCTTGTGGGGAAGCTCAGTGGACCACGGAGGAAGGGGAAGACCCCTCCAGTTCCCCTAACAACAGCATGGGATGAGGCCTGTGAAAGGGCATTTGAGTCATAGAAGGAGAGACTTACCTCTGCCCCAGTTTGGGCCTATGCCGACTTCAAGAAACCCTTCATTCTGGAAACCGACGCTAGCCATGGAGGCCTTGGGGCTATTCTCTCACAAGAGCATGACGGGAAAGTACGCCCTATCGCCTTTGCCAGCCAAGGACTGAAACCCACCGAGAGGAATATGGAGAATTATAGCTCCATGAAGCTCGAACTTCTCGCCTTAAAATGGGCAGTGACTGAGAAGTACAGGGAATACCTGCTAGGGAATCACTTCACTATCTTGACAGATAACCATCCTCTCAGCCATCTGCAGACTGCCAAGCTGGGAGCAATTGAGCAGCGGTGGGCTGCTCAACTGGCATCCTTCAACTTCACTATCAAGTACCGCCCGGGGAAGAGCAACCAGAACGCGGATGCATTGTCCCGTCAGTACCTGGACCGGTTTGCATTTGGGACAGAAGTCCCATTGCCGGGAGCTCTAGCCGATATGGGCCAGCCGCCCGTTGACGAGGGTTATTGTGGAGAAGTGGTGGTGCTGCCCAGTGGCGGCGCCAGGGGGGGGCTAGGGGGTGCTAGAGCACCCCCTAGATTGGCCATAGCACCCCCATAGCACCCCCAAGAAAATAATGGTTTATTTAGGCCTATTATTGTTATTTAATTTCATTCTGAGTTCTTAATAAAATGTATTGTGTGATAATAATATTTTAATCACAAAAGAAAATAACAGAAAATAACAGATTGAAATAAACAGATTGTTCACGTAGCACGACACAGACACGTTGCGCATGAACGTGATTGTTCAATGAGTAGGCTAAGTAACAGTAATCCTCGCGATCGGTCAATTCTAAGTAAAGCGTTCACAAAATCACGAAAATAGATCGGTATTTGATCCGCAAATTTCCTCGAGTTGAATAATATGTTCAAGAGGAAGAAAAAATGCAAGAGGGATTGCAATTGGATTCTGATTCTGATGTAGAAGAAGAGGAACGTCCTGGTCCAAGTTAACCCTTCACCTCTACTGAGGGCGCTGCTAGCCATGCTGCTAGCAGCACCCTGGGTGACTTAAGCATGAACGCCCAGGATGGTCCGAAAAGACCAATATTACAAAAATGTTGTGGAAAGCTTGCGCTACACTGCTTGTCAGGGGATCTCACAGCGAGGCCACATTGAAGATGAGGATTCAGCAAACAGGGGTAATGTCCGCGAGTTGCTGTCTGTAATTGGAAAATTTGAAAAAACCGTTCAGAAAAAGTTAGATAACAACCCGTCAAATGCAAAGTATGTGCACCATGACGTGCAGAATGAGATCATCAATGTAATGGCAGAAATGATTAGGAAACAATTAAGGGATGTTTTAAGCATAGTTTTGTGTGCACTTTTTGATACACTTTTTGATCTCTTATTATTGTGGTTTTGAGTGCCTACTGTTTGGTCTCATTCATGTTTTTATTGATTGTGACTTAAAATACACTTTTTGAAAGCATTTCTGACTCTTTGCCTGTTTAAGTTAATACTATCTGATATTCTAATCTGCCGTCTTTAGTTAGAAGTGTATTGAACTTGGTATGTTTAGTTTAATTTGTCACACATGGTAGTGGTGACCTGTTAGTCATCTGGCGCAAACTTTAATCCACACACTGAAGTAAGTGAAGTATTTGGGATAACGTTATCTATAACATGCTGCATCCATTTTGACCGTCGGAGATGAACGCGGCTTTGTGCGCGTCCGTCAGAAGTAGCCTAATGATAATAGTAATAATACGATCGATTTGAATGACGCTTTTTATGTACCCCAAAGACGCGTTAGAGATCAAACGTGTAAACATATGTGACGATATGGTGGGGAGGTGTTGTAGTAGAGAAAAATGAGACTCATATGCTATCACCCTAATTTCATAGCACCCTCAGTAAAACGCCGAGCACCCCCATAGCACCACCAGAAAAAAATCTCTGGCGCCGCCTCGGCGCTGCCTGGCCGTATGCCTCAAGACCTGCGCCTATTGCAAGAGGCTGACCCAGTCATCGGGCCGGTGCGCAAATATCATCAAGCCGGCATACTGCCCCGAGCTGAAGAGCGGGCGTCATTGTCCAGCCCTTGCAGGGCACTGCTGCGGCAATGGAGCCGTCTGGTTGCTCAGGAGGGGGTATTGTACCGCCTTGTCCATGCCCCAGGTGGAGGCCCAGACACTTTCCAGCTGCTCCTTCCCCAGTGCTTGCAGGAAGAAGTCCTCTGTAGTGTCCATGACCACCAGGGGTACCAGGGCACTGAGAGGACCCTCCAGCTGTTACGGGATCGAGGTTTCTGGCCGCACATGACCAAATATGCTGAGCAGTGGTGCCAACAGTGTCAAAGGTGCATACTGGGGAAGGCTGTCCAGCCAAAGGTGCGTACGTATTGGGGAACGTTGCAGGCGACCCAGCCAAATGATATTCTAGCGATTGACTTCACCTTGTTGGAAACTGCAAGTGGTCGGGAGAATGATTTGGTCTTGACTGACATCTTTACAAAATACTCTAAAGCATTCCCCACCAAAGACCAAAGAGCCCCCACAGTGGCCAAAGTCTTGGTCCAGCAGTGGTTCCATCGCTTTGGGCCCCCCGGCCGTATCCATTCAGACCAGGGGCGGAACTTTGAAAGCATGCTGATTCAACAACTCTGCCAGATGTATGGCGTACAGAAGAGTAGAACCACACTTTACCACCCACAAGGTAATGGACAGTGTGAAAGATTTAACTGTACCTTGCATGACCTGTTGCGCACCCTGCCGCCAGCTGAGAAACAGCACTGGCCCGCCACTTGCCACAGCTGACCCTCTGGGACTGGAACAGTGTACACTGTGGCCCCTAGAGATGGGGAAGGGCCGATCCGGCAGGTCCACCGACCGAGCTGAGGGCTGTTCCAGAAGGGTTGCAGTCAGAGGCAGAAGCGGCTACTCCTTCTACAAACCACACTTGCCGGCCCGTCGACTCCCAATTCTGGGAAGATGGAAGGCAAGAAGATGTGGTCATTATGCAACCAGACCGGACTCAGGAGGTCCTGGATTTCCCCCAACCCCTTGCTCCCGTTGAGGTGGACACCATGTCTGGAGAGGAGGCTGAAACCCTGCGGCCCTCAGCCAGGTCGAAGAGGGGTCACTTGCAGGACTGGAGAATGTGAATTGCCATCGTCGGGTCACCGATTCATTTGGAGGGGGTGGATTGTAGCCTGTGCCCCAGGTTAAGACTAGGTTCCCCTAGGTTCTCTCTCTGTCTCTCTCTCTCTCTCTCCCTTCTGTTCGCTCTCTTCCCAGTGCAAGCACGTCATTAATTGGGGGGTGGAGTGGGTATCTAGTTGGCCACCTACATGACGGAGGTAGGCGTATATATATAGGCACCTGGGGTCCTTACACCGGTCTGTTGTTACTCTGTTGCTGGCACTCGGGTGAGGAGGCCAGGACGTGGGTGCGCTCTTGAAGTGCGGAGTGTGTGTGTGTGGGGAAGCAGACGCTGATTGAACCTTGCTGTACCTGGGATTGCGTGATCATTTGCGTTTCAATGCACCCACTGGGTATTGTGGCTTGTGTGGTGTACCCACTACCAACATAATGTACTTGCAACAGGAGCGGCAGACATTGATCAACTGCAACCAGCATTGCTAGGGTTGTTGTTCTCTATACATATATGATTGTTATGTTGTTTATAGCCTTTGTTACATTTTTCCTCTAGCCTGTTGATTGTAGTTAGGATTGTAGTGAGAGTGCATTAATTGTACGTCGCAGGCTAGAGTGGTTTCTTTATTTTCTTTATTCCTTTGTTTTGTCCCCCCCCCCCCCCCCCCCCCCTCCCTCTCGTATAGCCAGCCTCGGTGGTGGTGGAGCCAGGGAAGCTTATAGGACCCTATTGAGAAGGCAATCTCCCTAGTTCCCCCTTTTTCACTCGAGGAGTAGCCTAGACATTGGAATTTGCGGTGAAGTGAATTCTCAAGTCCTCATATCAAGTTTATCAGAGTGGCATTTATTTGCAGTGTGTCTTTTGACAGTGAGCACGTGTGATATTGGGACCCTTACCCTTCCATGGGTGTCTCTTATTGGCTCCTCTGGCTCCTGTGCCGCTAGCCTGGCGATTCCCTCCCCTTTATTAATTTGTTTAGTTATCTGATCCTGCTGACCAACCAAACCAACCATTTTGACGTATTAATAAAGATTGTATTTTTATACTTTTGAAAGAACCTGTGTCTGTACAGATCATTGATACAGAGTTCCCCTTGCTCTTGGCATTAGCACAGACAAAAAGTAGTTCAAGGGGTGGCGTAGTCACTGTACCCTAGGGGGGCGCTACATAATATAAGAAAAGAAAAAAGTGCAAGTGTGTAAAACAAGACATGGAATTGAAAGACTGAACAGTTCTTCCTGAGGCACATGGTATGTCACTATTTCTTCCAAGAAATTAGATGACAGGAAGTATTTTAGCATCATCTAGAGGAGGCCTGTGCAAAACAACAACAGACACTAGACAGAGAGACAAGGAAGACACTAGAGACACTGCACAGGAAGGCTGTTTAACACAGGAGCACATCTTCTCGTCTCAATGTGAAGGTGATGTTCCCTAAAAAAAAATGCTAATGATGATTTAGAATGCTAGCATGTGATCATTTAATGGATAGTTGGGCAATAATGTCAAATATATGTTGCCAAGAAGTCCTGGAGGTGCAAGCAATATTTGTGTTTTTGCTGTTGGTGGCTTCATCAGTATGGAGTGTGCAATTCCAATGGACAGCTCCCTCTATAGCTATCACTTTATGAAACAGTCCACTATCACTTCATGAAACCAACAGAAAAGTCCTTGTTTAGCAGCTGGCCAGTAATAGGCTTGGCATGGCTGGCATTTGGAGCAATTCCACCTCATTCCTTAGTTAACTAGCCTGTTAGGTTTAATTTGTGAGTTCTGGGAGGGGTCATCTGCTCACAGTGCCTATTGTAAATGTTTTGGTCAGTTAAGTATTGTTTATAGCAGCTATATAAAGTCTAACTCTGCTTGTGGCATGTAACAGTTCACATTTGAGCCAGGAGATCGCCACCAAGAAGCTTTAAACATGGGGAGCCGCTCATACTTCTCAAAGTTGCTGGATAAGGTGGAGGGCCACTCCACTGTTATCGGGAAAGTCTGGATAACCTCCCTGTTCATCTTCAGGGTGCTGGCACTGGCGGCTGGAGCCTCACTGGTGTGGGGGGATGAACATGCCCTTTTCGTCTGCAACACACAGCAGCCTGGGTGCCTGAACGCATGCTATGATGCTGCCTTTCCCATCTCACTCGTCAGGTTCTGGATCATGCAGGTTCTCTTCGTCTCTGCGCCAACCCTGGTGCATGTGATGTTTGGCGTGTATTCTATCCATCAAGACAAGCAAGAGAGAGAGGACAACCAGCCACAAAAGGAAATGCTTGAATCACCAGGTCAGACAGAAAAGATGGCGAGTATGACACTGAAAGCCCCCCTGCTGCATCATTACCTTATCCGTATATGCTTCAAGATCATGCTGGAGCTCGCCTTTGTTGTTTGCCAGTACATTCTAATTGGTTTTGTGATGGAGCCTGAAATCAAATGTCCCTGTCCCATTTCGGTGGACTGTTTTGTGCCCCGTTCCACTGAGAAGACCATCTTCAGCATCTTCATGGTAACACTGGCGTGTGTGTCTTTGCTTTTGAGTGTGGCAGAGGTGACTTACTCGGCCTGTACCAGAAAAGAGCGCAAACATTTGAACCGTCAACCCAGCAGCACTTCAGCACCAGACAGTTAAACCTACTGCACATCCACTCCTGAAACAAATCGTCAAGGGTGCAGGGAGGGAGAGTTCAGCTAAAATGATAAATGTACACACTGTATGTGGATTTTCATCCTTTTTTCTTTTTTTCTATTGCGACATTAAACTAGATATATTTTAATGCAAAGGGTATCTCCAAGGAGGTGATATCAGAAATTGTATTTCATTCCAAGCCAGATAAACTGTTAATGTGAAGTTAATGTGCTCTTTGTTGCAGGGTAGAGTTTAATGACAATGCTTTGGGAGATTGGGCATTGTGTTTTATCTTTAGTTAAAAGAGCCACCTTATGCTGTTTAAGCAACTACATGTATACCCTACAGTGAAGTCAGTGTTACAGAAATGGTCAGAAATGAATGTGAACAGCGCCTCTAAATCAGAACCATGGGAAAGAAAACACTCTCAGAATTAATCATATCTGTAATTTTTTTTTTTTGCATTTCTTTACCGGCAATGTTTATGTAAATGTATATAATATGAAGATGTATTATGCATTAATTCCTCATTGGCTTCATAGAATGTGTATTTTGGTGTAAGTTGTTGTCTAAATGAATGTTGTAATTCAATGTCCCGGTTTTTGATATCTACATGACTTGCCCCCATTGACCCCAAATGTCCCCGAAATTCCAAAATGCTTCATCATATAATCAGGATATAATATCCACTTTTTCTAACATAAAATAAAGTTTTTTTATTTCTGTTTATAGTGAAGATTTATTTTATATTTTATTTTCAAATGCCACATAAGCATATCATGATTACCAATATGTTACCATCCTTCAAGCTGCTGAACTTACTAGAAATATATATTCATTATATCCGTGCTTGCCTAATAAACATATAGCTGGCCTGAAATGTTCTCTCTTCCAATAAATGTGTGGAAACACTTTCCAAATGTATTTAATCCTGACATTATACTTTGCTGATTAGGCTGGTCACATGTCCATGTCCATGGCCATAACCACAATAACAATGCTGTATTGTGAATAGTTTAAAATGGCAAGATGGTGAAGTTTTCTTACAGACAGTTTTGAATATATATATGTGTGTGTGTGTGTGTGTGTGTGTGTGTGTGTGTGGGTATATATATATATATATATATATATATATATATATATATATATATATATATACATATATACAGTACTGTGCAAAAGTTTTAGGCAGGTGTGAAAAAATGCTATGAACTAAGAATGCTTTGAAAAATGTAAACAATAAATGTTTATTTTTTATCCATTTACATGGTAAGACTGAGCACAGCAACAAGACACAACGTAGTTATACTGCATCAGCAGGGTCTCTCCCAGACAAAGATTTCAAAGCAGACAGGGGTTTCAAAATGTGCAGTTCAAGCTCTTTTGAAGAAGACGTTGAGGATCGTAGACGCAGTGGTCAGCCAAGGAAACTTAATGCAGCTGATGAAAAACCCATCAAGCTTATTTACCTTCGAAATCGGAAGATTTCAAGCAGTGGCATCAGCTCAGAACTGGCAGAAACCAGTGGTACCCAGGTACAGACATTTACTGTCCGGGGAAGTCTGGCCAGAAGTGGTCTTCATGGAAGAGTTGCAGCCAAAAAGCTCTACCCCGACAAGGAAACAAGGCCAAGTGACTGAACTAAGCACGAAAACATAGAAACTGGGGTGCAGAAACATGGCAGAAGGTGCTCTGGACTGATGAGTCAAAATTAGAAATATTTGGCTGTAGAAGAAGACAGTTTGTTCGCCGAAGGGCTGGAGAGAGGTACAATAATGAGAGTCTGCAGGCAACAATGAAGCATGGTAGAGGTTCCTTTCCAGTTTGGGGCTGCATTTCTGCAAGTGGAGTTGGAAATTTGGTCAGGATGAATGGAGTCTTCAATGCTGAGAAATACAGGCAGATACTAATCCATCATGCAATACCATCAGGGAGGCGTATGATTGGCACCAAATGTATTCTGCAGCAGGAACATAACCCCAAACATACAGCCAATGTCATTAACAACTATCTTCAGCTTAAAGAAGAACAGAAAGTCCTGCAAGTGATGGTATGACCCCCACAGAGCCCTGATCTCTACATCATCGAGTCTGTCTGGGTTTACATGAAGAGACAGAAGAATTTTAGGAAGCCTACATCCACAGAAGATCTGTGGTTAGTTCTCCAAGATGTTTGGAACAATTTACCAGCCGAGTTCCTTCAAAAACTGTGCGCAAGTGTATCTGGAAAATTGATGCTATTTTGAAGGCAAAGGGTGGTCACACCAAATTTTGATTTAATTTAGAATTTTCTTCTGTTCCTTCACTGCATTTTGTTAATTTATGAAGAATTGATGAAAATAAACTGTTAACACTTCCATTTTTGAAAGCATTCTTAGTTTACAGCATTTTTTCACACCTGCCTAAAACTTTTGCACAGTACTGTATATGGCAACAATAACTGTACTTATAAATAACTGCATTTACTAATAATTTTGAGACATTTTTCTTTCTAAAGTGAACAGCTGTGGGATCCAAACCTAAGGGCATATTTAATGGAAACGGCTAATTCAATGGCAACACATCCAAATGTATGCTTATATTTTTAATTGAAAGTCGTGAAACTCCGCTATTGTGATTGTCACAATGCAAATTGAGAAAACAGTCCGAAGATCTATGAAGCCACCTACCTTCAAGATCATAGAAGGATGGATATTTCATGACCACTTATTTGTCTGAATATTGAAAAGTGAAAAAGAGTCCCCATCAGGTTGTCATTAGTGTTGAGGTTATACTAAACCACAGGCTGGATGCTTACTAAAATTCCTAGATGAAGTGAGAAAACACTTCACAGCTGATTGGAGTTTATGGATGGCATTCGTCGAAACCAATCACTGGCTTTGCTGGCCGGAGAGTCTGATGAACACTGATTAGCAGACCAAGTGCAGTTAGAAAGTTCCTGTAGAGTTGTATCAAATCAACTTCAGGGCAAATCAGTACTGCCATCTAGTGGACAAATTAGTATGTGTGTAAACGAAACTGAGGTGTGAGAGCTGTCACAAATCCTTCAACTGATGTTTTGGTTTGCCTTTATAATTTTCAGACACCTGCAGTTACAATTTAGACACAATACAAGACCTAAACTGGCTTTAGTATTCAGCAAAAAATTTAATCCTACTACCTAATACACAGTTACAATCAGGAGCGGACTGGGGGAAAAAAGTGGCCGGGGAGTTACTGTCAGACCGGCCCACTTAATACTCGGCGCGTTGCCCACTCAATGCATTGCACGTATCGACCAGTCAGTCGCCTATTTCAAGTCAAGTCAAGTCAAGTGTACTTTATTGTCAAAAATCTATGTAACAGGGTTAGCACAGAAGTTTGAAATTGCGTTTGACCAGTTTCCAATGTGCAGTTTAAAACATTTAAATAAGACATTGACAATAATCTCTCTCTCTCACACACACACACACACACACACACACACACACACACACACACACACACACACACAGCAGAAGTACAATCAGTGGTCACAAAGTGCAACAGTAAAGTGCCAGTGGCATGGTGAAGTGACTATGGAATGTTCATGTGGTTTTCTTCAGTGTGTTGATGATTCTGATGGCTTGTGGAAAGAAGCTGTTACTCAGTCTGCTTGTGCGGGCCCGCAGTTTGCGGTACCGCGGCGCTTCCCTGATGGTAGAAGGGAGAACAGACTGTGTGCTGGATGAGTTGTGTCTTTGATGATGTTCATTGCCCGCTTGGAACAGTGTGAAGTGTACAGAACAAACAGAACACAACAGAAAACAAAATGCTCAATGCCAGCAAAACTAAACATATCTAAGTACCGCAACATGCGACAGGCAAACCGACACACAGGTGACATGTCCCCTGGTTGGTGAAATGTTGCACCTGTGTTTTTGTTTGTGCTGGATGCATGTACGGCCCCGGCAAACAGAACACAACAGAAAACAAAATGCTCAATGCCAGCAAAACTAAACATATCTAAGTACCGCAACATGCAACAGGCAAACCGACACACAGGTGACATGTCCCTGGTTGGTGAAATGTTTCACCTGTGTGTTTGTTTGTGCTGATTCCTGACTGACAGACCTGCAGATTGACTCGTCATTTCCTGTTTGTTAGATGGATCAGGAGGAGCCTCCTGGGCCTGATGACTCCCCTCCTCAGCCCGCCCCGAAACGCCCCTGCAGACCGGCTCAAGAGCAACACCAGCATCGCCCACGCCGCCCTGCTCCCCATCCTGGGCCCTCAACACAGTCATCATCCCCTCGACGACTTCTCCCGCTGGATGTGACAACCACCACTCTGGTCATCGGCAGCTCCATGGTCCGAGATGTCCACATCCCCCCTTTAACAAGCGGCCCCTGGAAGGTCCACTGCCTCCCCGGAGCCAGGCATGTTCCAATCGCTGATGGAAGTGGAACTATCGCTCCTCACCCCCACCACTCCGCATCTACGCACATGGACAGTTGAACCCTCGGCCAATGGCACCCACCGCCACTGCATTGCCGTACATCTACTCTACCGAATACCCTATGCTAGCATTTATATACAATATACATTATTGCCACCACTGAAATGTTTCTTCGTCCCTACATCCCCTACCCCTCTAACAGTATCTCTATTGGCACAGTAATCTGGTCTTGCCTGTATCATGTATTTACCACCAGATGTCTGTATACTTATGTCCAGTGACTAAATGCTGGCTGTGTATAACCCCTGTTGCTTCCTTTCCCCTTCTGCCACACAACCCTTTCCCTTCCCCCTTTCCCCCCGTCCCACCTTCCTGTCTCCACCCGGCCGACCTCAAGCAGATGGGTCCCCCCTTATGTGCCGTGGTTCTGCTTAAGGTTTCTTCCTGCCTAACAGGGAGTTTTTCCTTGCCCCTGTTGCCGTTGTGCATGCACTAAGGGAGTTTAGGCTCTGGGCTCTGTTAAGCGCCTAGAGGCAATTGTATTGTTATGGCGCAATACAAATAAAATTGAATTGAATTGAATTACAGTTCCTGAATGGCTGGTAGGGGTGACCTGATTATCTTTTCTGCTGTCCTCACCACCCTCTGCAGTGCCTTCTTGTCTGCAGCTAGACAACTGCCGTGCCAGACAGAGACGTTGCTGGTCAGGATGCTCTCAATAGCACCTATGAAGAAGATGGTGAGGGCAGAAGTGGGGAGGTCAGCTCTTCTCATCCTTCTCAGGAAGTGGAGTCGTGTCTGCGCCTTCTTGACCAGCGCGGTGGTGTTGGTAGTCCATGAGAGGTCATTCGTGATGTGCACTCCCAGGAACTTTGTGCTTTTCACAGACTCTACTGCACTGCCGTTGATGATGAGTGGGATGTGTGTTGGTTGTTTCTTCCTGAAGTCCACAGTAATTTCTTTTGTTTTGTTGACGTTGAGAAGCAGATTGTTTCTCTCACACCAGTTGATGAGTAGCTGTACCTCCTCTCTGTATGCTGAGTCATCATTGTCTTTGATGAGGCCCACCACTGTTGTGTCATCTGCAAATTTGATGAAGTGATTCGTTTCAAATTTGGCACAGCAGTCGTGGGTCATCAGCGTGAACAGCAGGGGGGATAGCACACATCCTTGCGGCACGTGTTTATGATGGTGGTCGCTGAGGAGTTGTTTCCGACTCTGACTGCCTGCGGTCTGTTTGTAAGAAAGTCCAGCAGCCAGTTGCACAGTGAAGTGCTGATGCCTATTTTACTCAGCTTGTCCACCAGATGTTGGGGGATGACGGTGTTGAACGCAGAGCTGAAGTCAATGAACAGCATCCGCGCGTGACTGTTTTTGTTCTCCAGATGAGCCAGGCAGAGGTGGAGTGCTGTTGCTATGGCGTCATCAGTGGAGCGCTTGGGGCGGTAGGCAAATTGGTATGGAGTAGTGGGGAGGGTGGATGTTAGGTGGGCCTTTACCAGTCTCTCAAAGCACTTCATCAGTGGCGGTGCGTCAATACAGGGCGCTGGGGCGCCGCCCACCCTACAATTTTGAGATGAAAAAAAAAAAAAAACGTCAAAAACCACTTAAATGTAACCAAATAGAATATATTGCCATTCGTTATCACTGAGAGAGAAGCCACGCCTCCCTGTGGGCGCCGGCCAAGTGGAAGTCCATGGGAGCCAAAAAAAGGGGCAGGAACATTTGAGCAAGGACAGCTTCTCATTGGCGGATGACAGTTCGAGCCACCATTTGTTACTGAGGTTAAAAGACTGCATATTTCTGCTTTCACTACATGGCACTGCATGAGATGGTACATATGGGTGTGGTCTGCAATGGGAATAGGGACCAATCCGCACTGCACTATAGTGGGATTACATTGCTATTAGCAGCGATTTGCGATTGGCATAATAAATAGCATAATAGTAGCCATTAGCATGTTCTCTTATAGGTGATCTTATATTGACTGATGTAATAAGGATGAGTTCATACAGCTCATACTGTAAATATAATACGAATGAGACCTATGTTGCTTAGTGTAATGCCCACTATTATATGTGTCTTAATAATATGTGTAATTGTTATAGTGTAACAATCATTCATATTGATGTAATCCAGTGCAGTGCGGATTGGTCCCTATTCCCATTGCAGATCACACCCATATGTACCATCTCATGCAGTGCCATGTAGTGAAAGCAGAAATATGCAGTCTTTTAACCTCAGTAACAAATGGTTTACTCAAAACCTGTTTTTCTTCTCATTGTGGAGTGCTATTTAAACCGCGCCGCCGAACTGCGCCCCCCCTCAAAACAAGTCCGAGCGGACAACAAGACGCGTCAACTCAACTCTGCCACCTTGTGGACACAGGAGGGAATTACAATTGAAAGAATGCGTTTCAGACAGACCGACCGACCGACAGACGGACGGACATACCCTCTTATAGAGATGCCGGACGCATCTAAAAATTTCACCAGCCGCCACTGCACTTCATCATGATTGGAGTGAGTGCTATGGGTCTGTAGTCGTTCAGTGATGATGCCGGTGACTTCTTGGGTAGTGGTACGATGGTGGTAGCTTTGAAACTATGCCTATACAATTAACACTATTTTGGATGATTACAAAGAAATGACATCACATATGTTTTTTTTAATAACATTTGGATCCACCAATTTGACTGGATCGACACATGGAATAAAATCATACTGGCTATTGTAACACTCCGAAGTAGGTATAATTTGCTAGATGAATATGCTTAACTCTGGGCTAGTAATAAATGGTTATATGTATAACTACAGAGCCTTAAGGAATGAATGTCAGCAGAGAAAGACCACACAATAAAGAAACTAAAATCAGAGGGTAGAATAAGTATGACCCAGTGGCGGCTCTGAAAAGTTCTCAGGGGGGAGGGGGGCATATTTTTGATAAAGATTAAGGCGACCCATTCAGTAGTTTCATTAAGCAAGACAATTGTATCAATTTGTTGTTAGCTGATTAACTCATACAGCAATACCCTTTTGTCCACTAGATGACAGCACACAACAGAAATAGTTCCCCTCTACCTACACAGCTAGAGTAGCTAGTTACAGGTGGAAAGCTATGAAAGAAAGTTGCATCCAGCCTTCATAACCTACATATCCCACTTTTTCATTATCCACATGTCTCAAAAGTTGTATGATTTAACATAGCTTAACAGATCACATGCTATGTCAATTAACAACATACAGAAGGGGGCAACATACGTCAAAACCAACGATATTTATTGACTGATCTTGAAAGTATTGGCTTACAAAAGCTAAATAAGTCATCACATAGAATATAACTCAGACTGTTAGTGCAAGAAGCGAACATTCACACTGTAAAACCTATGAAAAGTGACAGTGCTAGCCTATACAGACCGCGTTAGCCACTTCAAAGCCTGCTAGCCACATTTGCCTGACTGTTGCCTGAGTGACAGTTGGCTGATTCGATAATAAAACTAAAAAATAATAAAAAATAAAACTCCTTTTCCCGTAGGCATTGCGTTGCCCTTATGGACAAGCCGCCCCTGGTATGAATGAACAGTACAGAACCTACGATGGGGTTTGAACATCAGTGGTATCAGCAGTGGCGGACCTAGTCATTTGGGGGCCTAAGGTGAAAACATAGCCAGGGGCCCTCTTCATCCGTCCTTTTAATGCAAAAAAAAAAGGGCCACCTCAAAGCAGGGGCGGACTGGGGGGAAAAAGTGGCCCGGGAGTTGTCTGTCAGAGCGGCCCACTTAATATACGGCGCGTTGCCCGCTCAATGTATGCAAAATACCCATACACTTAACATAATTTTGGATGATTACAAAGAAATAACATTATATATGTTTTTTAATAACATTTGGATCCACAAATTTGCCTGGATGGACACATGGAATAAAATGATACTGGCTATTGTAACACTCCAAGGTAGGCATAGTTTGCTAGATGAATATGCTTAACTCTGGGCTAGTATCAGATGGTTAGGCCTATATGTATAACTACAGAGCCTTTAGGAATAAATGTCAGCAGAGAAAGAGTACACAATTTTTTTGATAATGATTAGGGCGACCTACATTAAGCAATATCATTTTTTTTGTAGGCTGATTAACTCATACAGCAATACCTTTTTGTATAGTAGATGGCAGCACACAATCAAAATATTTCCCCTCTACCTACATAGCTACAGTAGCTAGTTATATGGAAGAAAGTTGCATTCAGGAGCCTTCATAAGCAAACATGATTTGGCTCCACATTAAATTATCCCACTTTTTCATTATCCACATGTCTAAAATGTTGTATGATGCAACATAGCTTTACAGGACACATAAAATGTGTCCAGTAACAACGTAAAGAAGGGGGCAACATATAAGTCAAAACCAACTATATTTATTGACTGATCTCGAAAGTATTGGCTTACAAAAGCTAAATAAGTCTTCACAAAGAAAATAACTCAGTGTTAGGGCAAAAAGCGAACATTCACACTGTACAACCTATGAAAAGTGACAGTGGTAGCCTACAAATAAAGAAATACAGACCGCGTTAGCCACTTCACAGCGTGCTAGCCATGATTTTCTTTCGTTCCAATTCTTGGATGTAGGGTTCCACCCTTTGTAGAAACCTGTTGAATCGATACATTTGGTGTAGGAAGTCCTAATTGTTTTGTTGTCAATTTATCTTAATTAGTACGCCGACAGAGAAAAAAAATCTCCTTTTCCTGAAAGCAGTTCGTCGCCACAATCGCCCTTAAAGGCACCCAGTGCAACTTTCGAGGCTTAAAAATAAACATTACATTTCTAGTCTTTTTTACACGTAGTAAGTTTCAATAACTCCATACCATTACATACCGACATTCAAGCAGCAAAGATGAGACGTCGTTGTGTGGTGAGAACTGATAGAAAATCGATAACAACAACAATCGCCGCCATTTTCTTTATATTTTGTAACCTACAATAAATAAAGCAGGCTTCCAGTCAATGGAAAAATGGCTTCTCCCCACCGGCGATTGTTGTTGTTTACGATTTTCTATCAGTTCTCACCACACAACGACGTCTCATCTTTGCTCCTTGAATGTCGATATGTAATGGTATGGAGTTATTGAAACTTACTACATGTAAAAAAGACTAGAAATGTAATGTTTATTTTTCATTGAATGTTTACATAAAGTTGCACTGGGTGCCTTTAAGGTCCGCCGCCACTGGTTTGAATTTTGTTGTAGAAATGAACAGAACAGAACATACGATGGGGTGTAAACATCAGTGGTAATGGTAGTGTTGCATGCTGGGTGTGTGATTATGTGTGTGTGTGTGTGTAGGGGTGTTAAAGGTGTCTACGAGCGAGACACGCAAGTATTAGGCTAGAGTGATTAACATTTAATAACAAATAAACATAGTAAGACTGACGGAGGAGATTAGAAAATAGTAAGAAAATAGTAACCATGAGTGTGAATACAGGTCACTAGGAGTAGTATAAATAGCAGACAGTGATTCCCATTGGTTATCATTAGAGGTATATAATGTATTCGGTGAAGCAAGGAAAACTGTCGCAACCGATGATATCTGCGGGAGGGCCGGTTGGTTATAGACTTGGGTCGGTGCCTGGGTGGGTAATTTATCGTGGACCTTCTGCTGGGTGAGGGCCTAAGGCAGTTGCCTAGTTCGACTTAATGGTAGGTCCGCCACTGGGTATCAGTAATGTTGCATGCTGGGTGAGTGTGTGTGTAGGGTAGTTAAAGGTGTCTGCGAGCGAGTGATGTGCAAGTGTTGAGTAGGCTAGAGTGATTAACATTTATTAACGCATAAAACAAAGTTAGACTGACGGAAAACATTAGATGAGTAAAGAAGCACTTCAGAACATTTTCGAAAAATAGTCACCATGAGTGTGAATACAGATCGCATGGAGAAGTATAAAATTCAGTCAGTGACTTCTACCTGTTACTATTATTAGAGTCAATTAAATCATCTTTGAGGAAAAGACTTATGTCACTGCTGACGATGACCAGGGAAGGGGCCGGTCAGACCCAATGAGGGCCGGTACTTTGGACCGTTCCAACCCCGTCAGCCCACCGTGGATTCTCCCGGTATCCCCGATGGCCATTCCACCCCTGGTTAAAATACAATTATCTGTTACCAAAGGCTGAACATTACTTGAATCGAAGTAACCTGTGGGATGACCTACCTAAAAAGCATTTAATAATTATAAACTATCTATTATAACACAAAAATGCATTTATATTAACTGTACAGATTAGCTCAAAAGGACACTTCACAGTATCTTGCCGTATGTCTATGTCTTCTTATCTATCTATTGGTGTATGTCTGTGTGTTTGTGCACAAGCGTGTGTTTAATGTTGTGCTATGTTTGTCTTCTGGTCTGATCTCACTGGCCCAGAATGACTGGAACTGCTGCACAGGCAATGGTAGGACTGGACAGAAGAGTCTGTTTACATGATGTGGTCCCTGATTGTGTGTGCATGGCTGTGTGTACTGCGGGGAAGTTATGTATGATAGGATAGAACTACTGAAGGCTGATTAGTCCACTATAGGATTTGTAGGATTAAGGAGGATTACAAGACAGCCTCTGTCCATCTGCGTGCAAAAATGCAAACAACCTCAGGTGAAGCTCTCTCTATAACTCCTGCCTCTCCACAGACCGTGTTGGTGTGAACTATGAATGCAGCCCAACAGACATATGTAATTGCTCCTATTCACGTAGTTTAAAAAAACATACATATTGAGAAAATGTAAAAGCTGTAATCTGTCTGCATTTCAGCTTGGACTTTGAAGCTGACCTAATCCTGCCTGAAGACATTACAGACTCAGACCTCTCATTTACCTTGTTAAATCCTCGAATGATGGCTTGCATCAACATCAAATAACAAAAACACCATTTTTAAGAGGTTAACAAGAAAATAAACACCACAATAGTTAAATAGTTTATTTATTTGTTTGTGTGTTTACATTTGTATCTAGTGCCTGAAAGTCTTCACCATTTTCAATTTTTTCTAGTATTTTCATTGTGAAAACGTATGCTGTATACTTATACTATATTGTACAGCTCTGAAGGCAAAATATCTTATTTGTCCACTGAAATGGAATTTATTGAAAACAAATAAAACGTGTTTCTCGTAGCGTGTCCTACTTCCGGCCTCTTGCATGTACGTGTAACTTAATATAAATTTAGCTGCCAACCAGAAACGCAAGCCCCCGCCCAAAAAGGGTATTTGAATTAGCTGTACCAAAAATGACAAATGTAAAGCATATTGAAGTGTACTAGACAGTGTTGTAATTCTGCGTTTACAAACCCGCATAAAACAAATAGTAGAAATTTGACTTTGCAACGAGAATTTGGTTCGGTGTTAAACATTTTCTTGTTGAGCTTTATCTCCAACGGCTTTTTAACGTTCATCTCCAAGGTCCTCACTGAGCTAAGGTGCTGATTACGTGGTGTAGTACAGGTCCTGAGAGAGATCAAACTTGATTTGAATGCTAACAACAAGCTAATAATAAGCTCTCTATTCACAACCACAGTCTTGAAAAAAGTAGTAGCACCAATGTTTCCATAGGTGGTTCGACCACCTCCTCCTCCATGCGAGGAAAGAGCCGGGGTGTTGTGGTGGAGGGGTTTAAGGAGTGTGGCATCTTTCCTCTAAACCGGGATGTAATCAACAATAGCCGCCACATAACCTTTGGAGGCCAAACCACCACTGCTACCACCAATGGACCATCCTGCTTCTCCCCAGAAAGGGCCGCTATACACCAGAGGAGGGAATGCGCCTGCAACATGGGCCAACAAGCCACCAGGGGAGCCCCCAGTTGCAGATGCAGACCCAGCATCTGCTCCACACCTTTCCCAGCCCTGTCCACCACCAACGGTCAGCTCACTGTCTCCTTCGTGGCCAGGCCAGGCCCCCCAGCTCGGGCCTCATCTGCTTCTTTTTCCTACCCCATGCAGTCACCTTCTCATCAACTGGTAATTACTCTAGATCCAAATAATATCTTAAAAAATAAAAATAGTAATATTAAGTGTTAAGCTTTCATATTAAATGTGAATTGAATTGCTGATATTACCTACCTACCGGTGTGTTAAATCATTGTTGTTTCGGTGTTGCTTTTCATCATTTCTTTATAAATATATATAATTTAAATAATCTATTCAAATATTATCTTTTGAATATTGAATAAATATTGTTAATAAATTAAATATAACTCTATTTTGTGGGATGTCTGTCACTGTTAAGATCATGTAACACTAACACTAACACTAGTGCTATCTAGTATTATTTCTTTCTGGCAAAAAAACAACAACCGGAGCAGAACAAATTCCATTATGAGGAAGAGTAAATCAAAGGGCGGACTAATACCTGTTCCACCGACATGGTGCTGGTGCCGGTGCCTTATCTGGAACCAGTTCTGCGCGTTACAACCAAAATTCTGCTGTGCTGGTGCTCAAAAACCTGCACCGGCATGGCTCCATGAAGTTGCTGGTCCCGAAATTGGGACCCACCAAAGTCACAGAGGTTATGCGCGGAGCTACCCCACCAGCAACAGAAATTTCCACCGCCATATTTTTTCAGCCGTCAAAAGCCTTTATTGTAATTTCTGTAAGCATTAGCATACCACAAAGTTTGTACAAAAGGATGAGCGAAAAATTTGACGATAAACGGAAAATCCATCCAGAAGTGGACCACGGATGAGATGAATATGTTAATAGTGATTTGGTCATCAGAAAATCAAGAAAAACAAGACAAGGCAATAAGGGGAAAAAAATGTATGAGGAAATACGTGGAGAGTTGGAGATGGGGGGGGGGGGGGGGGGTAAACGGAAAACACAACAAATAACTAACAAATAAAAAAAAGAAAGAAAGACTGCAGAGACTATTAGGCAGAATCATCAAGAAGTGGTGCTGGACGGATCAAGACTGTATTACATTTACAGCTCCTTGAATGGTTAGGGTAGCGAGAAGCAAATAATATAAATGGAGCTTTGCTGGAGGATATTTGTGACACTGACGCCTTCTCATATGAACAAGGTAAGCTTTCATCCATTAAAATTGGTGCTCTGACTGCCATGCCATCCAGCCTGTCTCTATAGCGTTGAGGTTAGAGTGTATGTTTGCCACCCTGTAGACCCGTGTTCAGTACGGTGACTGCCCGGACTTGAAACCGGCCTCGACAGGGTGCCGAACATGCACTCTGACCGCTGACTGTTTACTACTTGTACTGTTGTTTACTTTATTATACACAGTTAATTACAACTATTTATAATGATTATATTTATTAATATTCATTAACTATTTATAATATTTATACCATATGTCCATCAATATCTATTGCAAATAAAAATTGTATTAGTGTTCAATCATTCTTCTTGGGTATTGAAATAGCCCATTAATGCAGCTCGGACATCAGCTCATTCCTGTTGGCCCTGGTCAGGTAGAGCTCTTACTGGAGGTTGCATGTTCATGTGTATGTTTGTTTCTTCAGAAAAGGGATGTCAGCACCATTGTTTTATAACCATTTCCACTTAACAGTAATTTCTCTTCATAAGACACCGCCATCTTCCTTTAATACTTCAAAGGCAGTGTCCACAACTGATTGTGCCCTACTTTTACTGTAATAACATTTTTACTGCTCTGGCATTAGTCCTCCTGTGTCTGCAAATGGTTTCATCAGCCATCTTTGCAGTGGATAGGCAGGGTCTCCAATCAGGAAGTGTCCAACGTCAAGCCCTGAGATGGTAGCCTTGTATTCACTTAATATCTGTCCTCACCCAATTTCTCCCACAACTCGGATAGTTTATATACTCGCGTGTCATGGACATTTACCGGATACCCTACACACACAACCGAAAATAGACCTTTACCATCCTCAACTCCCTGTCGTATTATGGATTGCCATCCTTTTCTTTTAAAATAGTTACTTGGGTACTCCTTTGTCCTTTTCCTTTAACATTCTGCTATCCGGGACTGGTATGTGCTCGCGGAAGAAGCACCGCAATGACGGCGTCACAGGAATCTCTCACCGAGTGCAAGACCATGCTAATTATGACACCAAAAAGGTGACTGAGAGTCCTGTAATGGCTACTGGTAGCCAGCCTCCAAAACGGGATGGCAACTCGCTTTCTCACAGGTATGCAAAGGCGATAATTTGGGTCCATTCTACCCAGTCTGTGTCTAAGGCAGCGACACACAGTACATACTCAAAGGCTTCTGGAGAGACTCTGAAGTTCTGCATGAATTGAGTACGATTGAACGTAGGCACAATGGTATACCACCAATGGCTCATTTGTGGGTGTCTCAAAACTACAGGAGATCTTCGCCTGAGGTGCCATAAACATCTAAAAAAAAATGAAAGATGAAGCATAACATTGTTATTTATGATTCATCGTTTCTTTTAGCCTATTATAGAAACTTGAGGCCTATTTATACTGTTGTGGCGGGGTGCTGAGAGTTCCGACTACGCCACTCTCACAGATGGGGTGAGAGACCCTCAGTTAAGCACACTTTAATTAGGTCTAGGTTCCTACACAAGTCCTGTCCAATTAAATGAACTTAAGCAGAGGCAGTGGTATCAAAAATATAAATACAAAGTTTATTGAATACACAGTATGCACATCCTATTAAAATAACACACTAAAACAAGGGCGTGATTGTGAGCCTAATACACTTGGGCCTATGGCCTAAATTGACGTATGGTTGGGTGAACTCCCCACCTGAAGAACGTTACCACTCATGAATGAAGACTGCAAGGATATAGCCACACAAATTATTAATCTTAGAATCACAGCAACCATAAGGCAATGTATAATGCACACTCACTGCAAAACATATAACACGTGTTACCAGGTGAGCAAGCCCAGCACGACCAAGACTCCAAAATAGACGTCTAACGTCAAAGTAATAAACAGACAAAACAGGCCCTTTATCAAAACAAAACTGAGGACAGAAATAAACAAAACTATAGAAACTCTAACATGGGAAAAACAGTGGCAGTCGCTGGACTATACCTGTTGTGGAAATACCAAAATGAGTAACACAAAGCAATAGCATCATTATATAAATGTTCTCAATAACTCATTTAACAAACATACCGATTGCTGTTGAATGGTGACCTCGCTGCTTAACGCTTTTCCACCGTCACGCCAGAAGCTGAGGAGGCTGTTGCTATGTAGTAAAAACAATAGGCTACATCACACCAGGTTAAACACCATGCAAACGTGCTAGCTACTGTGGATGTAATGAGAGAATTGCCAGCCTACCTGAGTTACATGCATCCAATGCCTAAAGCATTCGGTGAACGCAGCAAACAATTGCCTCCAATACAAAACGCCAACTTGAACTAACGCGGGCCTCATATAGGAAATAGCTCGTCAGCCAAGGGCTACCTAAAACTCCTGGGTCCTAACGCTAAAGGGAATCACGTCAGCCATGGGCTACCTAAAAAGGTCCTGGGTCCTAAAGCTACCTGGTTACACTGTGTTTAGGCCAGGCTTTTAAAATAAATGAATAACCTCTAATTTATATTCATATGGATCTCTCTGGTCATTAACTGGTGTCTCGTAAATTCTAGTAGGCAAACATACATTCAGCTGGACACTACGTTGCAACATCAGCTGAACAATGACGAAGCTTACGCACCCTTCGTCTGGAGGCCAATCTCCGCCTGTAATTCATGCTGTCCATGTTCAGTACATGTTGTAGCTGCCAAATGTGAGGACCTGCCTGATGTGAGGCCGCATGCGCAAACTTTGCGACACTATTGTAGTACAACGAGCCAGGTAATGCTGGTGGTGTAGGCTACAGCATGAAGTGGAATGACAAGCGCATTTGTTTACGTTTGAAATCCACCAAGGTTTATGATGTTAAGCTTCATGTTTATTGAATTATTAGTTAAGCAGTGCATTCATTAGCCTACTAGTAACAGTAATACAACATAGCCCCATATGTTGACACTGAGCCTTATGCTGTAAACCGTTGACAAAATTATAAAACACTACGTTAAATAAACCTACATTATGCGTTAAGAGAAGCCAGATACGTTGATATTAAACCATGTATGAGAATGCACGTCTTGGATAGTTTGCTCCTGAGCCTTCTGCCGTAAACCGTTTGTGTTTGCGCATGCGGACTCACATCAGGCAGCGGCGGACTCTAGACATCCTATTGGCGGACTCACATCAGGCAGGGTCCTCACATTTGGCAGCTACACATGTCACAAGCCTTCAAATTGAAGTTGTTTCAACTTGAAAACTATGTTTACAATCATTGAAAGGAGTACCTTTCTGTTCGCCATGACGAATGCTCGTCACTTTTGAAATATGTAAGATTGATTACTTAAACACTATTTATATCGATAAAAAACATCTTTGTTAAGCGTTTTTTTTTTTGCCACAGGGCGGAAGTAGGGAGCGCTACGATAACCTACCAGCTCCCGAGCTTGACCATTTGCTGGCAACGTTTTTTAAGGACGTCCACAAGGTAAATGGCACGAGTATGAGCCTGATACTGTATTAGGCTTCCAGAGGAGTATCCATCGATTCCGTCCACACCAAAATGCCATATAATAAACAACTTACTAACCTCAACTGTAAATTTAACGGAAAATAATTGTAACTTGAAGTCAGCAAGTAATGGGTTACCACGCAACACCTGAAACTTATTTTTCATGAGGAGACTTGAGAGCTCAACAAAACTAAATATTTTCTATTAACAATTACCATTTCTTTTCATTTACAAAATGAAAGGAGAGAAAAATTCCATATAGTAATCAACTTACTAACCTCGACCGCTCGGTCATGCAGGGAAATATAAAACTTCGTCCTCACTCTCGGTTTGTAAGTAGTTATTATTATATGGCTGCGACAGTACTAGTGTTCTGATTGGCTAATGCGTAGTCATGTCTCCCGCATATTGCCCTCTCGGGAAACTCAGCGGGCAGAACGGAATTGCGACGGTTGGTGTGGTAGCTTCCCCAATCCGCTGCGGGCTTCCTGGTATTCCCGGTGCCTGAACCTGGCATGGCTGCAGCGAGGTCCCCAAGTCACAAGCCGAGGTTCCCCTCACCTTTGACATCCCCGTGAACCTCACCGTGGAGAAAACAGGGACCAGAACGGTGTCTGTACGCACCACAGGATACGAGAAGTCATCCTTCACTGTAGTTCTCGGTTGCCAGGCTAATGGCCAGAAACTTTCACCTATGGACATTTTCAAGAGGAAGACTTTGCCAAAAGAAAAGTTTCCATCTGGCGTAATCATCAAAGCTAACTCGAAGGGCTGGATGGACGAGGAAAAGATGAGTGAGTGGCTGAGAGAAATTTACGTGAAGAGACCGGATGGCTTTTTCTACAAATCTCTGTCCCTATTGATCTGCGACTCCATTCGCGCCCATCTCACCAATGCTGTCAAAAACCAAGTGAAGCAAACTAAGTGCTTGCCAGCGCTCCGGGTGGATTAACTAAAGAACTCCAGCCGCTAGATATTGGTGTCAACAGGGTGTTCAAAGTTAAACTGCGAGCTGTGTTGGAGCAGTGGATGACAGAAGGCGAACACACATTCACCAAGACAGGGAGACAGCGCCGGGCGACTTACGCTACTATCTGCCAATGGATCGTGGATGCCTGGGCTAAGGTATCAGTCTCAACTGTGGTCCGAGCTTTCACGAAGGCCGGAATCATCACTGAACTGCCAGGTATGCAATGACACTGACTCCACTGACTCGGATAATGATGAGAGGGATCCGGGCATGCTGGATGCCGTAATCGCCCACCTGTTAAACTCGGACACTGAAGATGAAGAATTTGAAGGATTTGTGGACGAGGAATGAACTGAAAAAGTGAGTGTATTGTGTTGTATTTTATGTTGCATTAATGTATCATTAACGTTTGAACAATGGTCAATTGTGTTCAATTGTGAACACGTTTAATAAAGTTTGACTGACTGACTGTTTTGTGTCGCTTAATGCGCCTTATAGTCCGGTGCGCTTTATATATGAAAAAAGATCGAAAATAGACCATTCATTGACAGAGCGCCTTATAATCCAGTGTGCCCTATAGTGCGGAAAATACAGTAATCCTATGGAATTCCCCATATTCCCCAGTATGAATAACAAGAGGCCTCGTAATGGTAAGCCAACTCAGGGCAGGCTGTTGTCGCGCCGAGAGACGACTCTTCTGCCCCTAGCTGGATGTCCTCAAGAGTGAGTCCAATCAGATACCAGTGGTGCAACAATCAGTCAGGTCTCACCTCTGTCTGCCCAGGAAAGATTCACCAGGTGCCCCCAACTCTGCAAACTCTGATGTTCTGTCTGCCCTAGACGGCAATAAATTGAAAACCGATGCGGGGGCACCCAGGGCCACCTCCAACAGCAAGCCTGAGGAGATCCGGAACTGTAAAAGGGCAGGAAAGAGCCACAGGAGGCCCCCTGTCCTGCCACCTAGCAGTTATATTGCGTCCAGCCGAGTGTCCTACTTTGGCACATCAGTTGGATGAGCGCTCGCCTTCAACAGCTTAGACCTTTTCACCCACCAAATCACAGAAGAACCCTCCTGCCGCTCTGTAGCTGCCCACTAAGACGGGCAAATATCAAAGGTCGTGCCATGGTTCCAGAGCAAGAATTGTGCCGCTTGAAGGGAATCCATATCCCCTTCTCTACTGGCGGTCACAATGACTACACCCATTAAGATGAAGATTTTTTTTTTTATGAGCAGTCAGTGTGAAAATAATTGACAGCTCATACTTGATTATACATCTAGGTTAATGTTCTTTTTGAAAATCACACACACATGGCAGTCTGGTTTTCATTTCAGCACACACTAAAACACTCGTGCATTTATGGCTGTAAGCTAGATCCTGGTCTGGTCAGGGTGGAGTGATAGGAGTCAGGTCAGGTCAGGTCACAGTCAAGAACAAAAGCCCTTCAAGTTGATGAACTGAAGTTTACAAAGTGCTGTGGAACTGGTCAAAAATACTCGCAATAATGGCTCAGTTTATATATAAAATACCAAGGTTAAAGTAACAGCACACTCATGAAACTAATAAGCTAGATTTCGTCCCAAAGGAAGGTAAACACTGATATGATTGTTTCTACTTCACAGTGAGTAAGTAGCTTTACATTAAGGCCTTCTGATCAAATAAGTAAGAAAAACAGCCCAGTGAATTAAAACTGTTAGAGATCTCACATGGAGGTTAAAATTAAACAGTGATGACACCAGAGAACCGATGGAAAGATAAATTAGGTT
Organism: Sprattus sprattus; assembly: GCF_963457725.1. Lineage (NCBI taxonomy): Eukaryota > Metazoa > Chordata > Actinopteri > Clupeiformes > Clupeidae > Sprattus > Sprattus sprattus. The sequence goes on from NC_137921.1 coordinate 21,685,803, forward strand.
TACAGGGGGTTGTGAACAGGTCATGAAATGTTAATTGTCAAATGCATTGTGAAAGGTGAGACTTGAACATTATTTCTGTTCACTAAAAAGTGATCACACTTCCAAACATAAGCAACAGCTCTGAAGGACAGACCAAACACTGGTTAACCGGCTGGGTTATGTGTGAATCAGTCAGTGCGTATATGTTTGGTTAATGCTGCTCTGTAGTGTGTTTTCCCAAGAGCAGTGGTGTGAAATGGTCACGGTAACAGACAGCGACAGAGAGAGAGAGATTTAAAACGAAAGTTACTATGATTTAATTATTTAATTGTTGCACAGTTATGCTATTAGTAGACACACCCCTGTAAGGGTCATTAATTGGGTACAGTACTAAAATTACGTCATTATACCTGTGTATGTTTGTGTTTAGGTCTGTTAACTGTTGCTGTGTGAGGGTGTGTGTTAAGCATTTAGATGCTGAGGCACAAACGTCTAAGGGTAGAGATGCTGACTGATATGGCCTAGTTCATTCTGTGCTGTGATTTGCGGGATTGCAGGGACCGAAGTTAAGTGGTTTCCCTGCCGGTAAAGAGAAAAGTCACTACTGCTCATCTCTGTGTGTAACCATGAATACCAGAACCCAGAGGTAAAGCTCTCTTTATGAGCCAACTCCATTACAGTGATGTTGTCACTATCTCCATGTCAACTGGACTGAGACTTGGACATATGTGGAATATGTAAATGGTATCTGTAACATTCAACCGATTTTTTTTAGGAAAAAATGCTTTAGATCACAGTTTTGCAACTTCAACATCTGTTTGTATTTCAGCCTGGATATTACAATTGCCACACAAAAGGTTGAAGCCACAGTCTCCCATATTTCACTTATCAGTGTAGACCAGTTTTGACTTTAAGGTCCTCCTTCTGAATTTTCACCCTTTGAAACGTTTAGACAAAATGTTAGAACCCAAAAGTACCCGATTAAATTCATATTACAATTCTAGCAGACTAAAAGTGTGTTATGAATAGGTTTTTCTTGAAGTCTTCCATTAATTCACTGCCTGGCTGGGCCTAAGAAAGGTAGAGCTGGAAGTGAACTGCCTGACTGTGAACTGGGCAAACATGATCCTCTCCCTTATTCACTCTCATCCTACTGAGAAATTACAGTCAGAACTGTCTGTTTGTCTGTCTCTCTCTGTTTGTTTGTTTCGTGTGGGTATTTGTGTGTGCTAATGTTGTTTTCTGTCTTTGTGAAAGTGTTTGGGTAAGTGTTTGTGTTGTATGAGTTGTGGGTTATGAAAGTGACTCTGGAAGCATAAGTTGGTGGAAAGCCACTAGATGGTGATATAACATTAGGGCAAAGATGCCACTGTTTTTGCTGAGATCCTAAACCTCAGAACCATTACAGAATCGTTACTATGAATCTGGCATCAACAGTTTAATTATATTATCTGCTGTACACAATATATTTCATCAATTTATACAACCGCAGTTAAAATGACTATGAATTTTCGAATTGAACGTTCCAAATCTAAGATGAGTCACTGTAAAGTGGAATTAATAATCGCCTACAGGGGGAGACATTGCCATTGTATCACTGTGTCCATGGTGGATACCTTATAACATTGCAATCACAACAATTAGCAAAGTAACAGATCAATAATGTGGTTGTCATACGTGTGACATTTATTTAATTGGGTTTGTTTCTGGACATTTACTTGTCTGTTCGTTTGTTCTGTCCGTAGCGAGTGTGACTGTGGTAAATACACATACAGTACATGCTGTCACAACTGTAGTCAGTAACAATGGCAGCCCAGTGTAAAACTATAATACAGTTCTATAACTCAACCTCCATTCCTGAACATATGTACAATCAAAAGTAGACCATTATCACAGGGCAGAAGTCTGAGTGAGTGTGTGGATTTGAGAATGGAGAACAGACAAACACTATTTTGGATTGTCCACTGAGATGCCACAACCCAGTTAAACAGGCAGTGCAGACCAAGAGAAAAAACATGGGAAGGCTGCTTATGTGTTCTTTTGAGTGACGTAACAGTGAGTAAAAAGTTAGAGTCAGTGTGTGTGTGTGTGTGTGTGCATGTGTGTGTTCCTGTCTGTGTGTCAGTCCTCCACATATCAGAAAACACTCTCTTGTGTACATTACTTTTTAAAGTTATAAGGCAACATTATGAACGCATCTCTAAAGCATTTAGTTTCGAGTTATCTTGCTGTTATCACAAATTGTTGAACTACATTAAATAATTTTTTGAATTATAATTTCGATTACTGATATCACATCAACATTACTAACAGAATATTATAACGTATACCAACCAGCTTTTAATATGATTCATAAAGCAAGAGTGGTGATATGATAATTCTGCACCTTTTATTTTCCTCATGAAGGAAGTGATGCAGCAAAGCTACCAGCCAGTGCAGTTAGGAGAAGGACTGACACTGAGCTGCAACCAAAAGGTGGAGATTACAATAAAAGGGAAGTCTGATGGACAGATAGAAAGTACATCGAATGGAGGAAGGGAATGAGACAGAGAGGAGAGTAGGGAAGCATGGGAGAAAGAGCAAAGAACATTGCTGTTCAGATGAAAAGGGCTTTATAGGAGATTATTCAGTGTAAGAGCAAATCACCAAGGCCTCTAGGGGCAACAGGCCCATGGTAAGGCCATGCTCATGTGAACGTTTTTAGACCCTTCCAAGTTTTCCACATTGTGTAATGTTTCAGACTCAATCTTAAAATGGATTCAAGTCATTTATTTGTCTTATCAGTCTACACACAACACAACAGATTTTTGGAGTGTTTTGTAAATGTATTACAAATAAAGACTAAAACAATCTGTCCTTGAATCCAGTAAAATGTGCAAGAACGTTGCTTCTGCAAGTCGCATGATGCCTTTGTTCATCAGTCATGTCCACTGTTTGCCTGTTACGTACAAGTCAACTATGTCGTGTTGAGGTTGCCATGTGCCTGGAGTGTTTGTGTGCTTTACATTGTGTGTAAAGTCACTCCAAGCTGTGACTCCAGTCATTTTCTTTAGGGAACAATTCTCTGTTTGTCATGTGCAGGGGCATGAAATAATTAATCATTTCAAAATAAGTGATAGGCCTACTTGAGACGTTTCACAAGGTCGTCTGTGTCAATCTCTATAGGCACTAGATGGCGCAACTCCCCATATTTTACATTTTGTATGAACTGTGCTCTGGTATAAAGTTTTATCTATCTCCTGTAAGAAGTTAAGTTTAAAAGGCCATGGATTTTTCTATCAACATTTAACTAAATGCAAATAAACAATCCACACTCTACATTAGCTTTACTTTTAGGCAAAATATCAATGATTACACAATATTTGGGAGAAAGACAAGTGACTTTGAAATCATTATGCGTTGCATGGTCTGAATAGAAAATATGATAAAAACATGCCTAAATAAAATAAAATGTATCACTTCAAAACCACTTTATTGTTTTTATGACTTTTTAATGATCACAAACTCATTTAGAAACTAGTGCAGAGGGTGAGACTTAAGTGTCTCTATGTACCTACGTAACTACAAAGAGTCTGCGGATTTAATATCTTGAAACTCAAAAATACGGAGTTTTAAACGTTCTGATATGCTTCCATGCGTTCAGATGTGTAAGTTTGTTAAAGAGTTCAGTGAAGAGTCCAGGAGGTCCGACACTTCTGACGTAGGGAATCAGGTGACAAAACTTTTCTCTCTCTAGATTCTTTCCCTCCTTCTCAACCCGCACGAAGACTGTTATAAGCAAGGAAAGTTTGACAAGTGGTGCTCAGTTTCTCTGTAGTCGCAAACTTGGATTTCAAGAAAGCGGAGACTGTTTGAGAAGAAGTTACGGAGAAAGTCCCTCCGGGCACTCTTCTTACTTCTCGGTGACTTTCCAGGTAAGCTTGAGATAACTATGACAACTTCAAATAAGAAAACAGTGCCTTTTATGTCTTAATAGAAGTTTTTGAAAACTTTGATTTGAGAGTGCATCTCAAAATGTTGTGTGCATAGAGACACAAACCTTCTCAACGAGTTGATTTTGGTCAAGAACATTTAAAATAAATTAATTGTAACTATATAAGTAGTTGTGTTATGAATCATTCAGGGTGTTACATGCCAAGGTTTTTAGATATTTGCTGCAGATTGGGAAAGGATTTTACATCAAAAGATTGAGCATCTGTAGCATACACCTCTCGCTTTCACTTGACGGCAAAATGAGACGGTGAATTTGCCAACAATAACAGTCTTGAGACCAATTAACAGTTCATTATTTTACATTTTAAGGGGTTCTCAGACAAAAAATGAATGGGGGGGAAAAACATATTTACACTTGGATCACTTTTCACCGTTAGATTGTAATCAGATAAAGCTCTTTCCCCTTTTTAGACCAGTCACACTTAAGTTGAACTCGAAATTTGTTTTAGTCTTGTCGCGCATCTGGAAGGCACACGTTTCACAGCTGTGGGAATGAAGTTTTTTTCTGGATGGCACTATTAGACCAGTGGTCTATCTGCAATCTTAGGCCTACCTGCGAACTTTAATACATAGTCAGAATTCGGTGTCTCAAATCGGGGTACAACGCACCTTTACACTATTTAGCCTATGGTGTTATGGGGGACCAGAAGCGGATTTGCTTTGTGTATTGTAAACAAATATGTAGTAGCTAAATTGAAAGAGAGGCTTTACCTAATAATTAATTAAAGTGCCCCACAAACGACCCAGAGTGATTTTTGTACCAAGAAAGAAGTTGCGTCCACTAAAACTGTATACCGGATTCAGCGAATTTAAGCCGTATTGTTTGCTATTTGCCCGATGCAGCCGGCAGTGCCTTCTCCTGAACCCCGTTGTGTGGTCCTGACAGCTTGATAAAAAAAAGGAAAAAAAATACCCTGTAATCTCGGCATTTCACTCCTTTAACAAGGTACTCTTGACAGCTTTCCTAAAAAAAAAAAAAATGGGCTCTTGGTGGTTCACTGATGGCATCCGTCCACGCATTATGTGCAGTCACTCGCCTCTTTCCTATGTGTCGAGCTGTGGGTTTTAATCGTCACAGTCTCCCACTAGATGAAATGTTTCAGTGATTTTAGAGCGGTGCTGGCAACTGCAACCAGGCCAGAACAGGGCTACCTGTTACCAGACTCAGTGAAAGATACGAGTGAAAACCAGTACAGCAACTACAGACCTGAGAGGGGAAAGTTTAGTATGTAGGTTTCATTTAACCGACTGAGTCGCCGTTGCATAGATACAAGTATGGCAGAGTCTGTGTTGCCAATTAGGAATCCATACAAAAGGATACAATCCATTTTAGGCATAATTCCTGCAGACTGGGCTAGGCATGGGTGTAAATACGTTTAGGTATGGATTGCTGCAGCTTGATGGGATCCTAGAGGAGTTTAGAAATTAAAAGTCATGAGAACCGTAAATAAAGCAACTTCTCTGCAAATCAACATGCCAACATGCTTGTCATCACAAGGACTTTCTTCATTCACCATATGGTTTTTAATGTTTATAGGGACTTCTTGAAAAATGGTTTGATAAAGAACAGGTCCACAGCGCAAATGTGCAGTCTTATAAAAGGAAAAACAAACAAACATGAAATTAACGGTCATACAAAACTTTGTCGACCACCTGAATGTGTCACACTGTCCAATTCTTTTTCAATGAACGCAGCTGTGAATAGAGTTCCTCTATCAGAAATCTCAACCTCATGGATGTCCACTGAGTCTGCAAAGCAATTTCTCGTGCCTTTGATGCCCAGATCTTACGCCAACTACTTGTGGTGGTTGCAATATCACAAATCACTGCAGTGTAGGCAGTTGATTATTATCCCCCATAGGACTTTGATGGGAGAACATTGATTTGTACAGGGTTGTGTATTTCAACAGCTTTGACTTTTTGTGCCATCTGGGATGCTTAAACAACTGTTTAATGTTTTTGATCTGTTTGCAGTTAGAACTCCCTCGAGATGGGTGACTGGAGTGCTTTGGGAAGACTGCTGGACAAAGTCCAGGCTTACTCCACGGCCGGTGGAAAAGTCTGGCTCTCCGTGCTTTTCATCTTTCGCATCCTGGTGCTGGGGACAGCAGTGGAGTCGGCGTGGGGCGATGAACAGTCTGCCTTCAAGTGCAACACGCAGCAGCCCGGTTGCGAGAACGTCTGCTACGACAAGTCTTTTCCTATCTCGCACGTGCGCTACTGGGTGCTACAGATTATCTTCGTGTCCACGCCCACGCTGCTCTACCTGGCTCACGTCTTCTACCTGATGCGCAAGGAGGAGAGGCTCAACCGCAAGAAAGAGGAGCTGAAGTTGGTGGGCAATGACGGTGGGGACGTGGAGATCCCGCTGCAGAAGATCGAGATGAAGAAGCTCAAGCACGGGCTGCTGGAGCATGGCAAGGTCAAGATGAAGGGCGCCCTCTTGCGCACCTACATCTTCAGCATCCTCTTCAAGTCGCTCTTCGAGGTGGGCTTCCTGGTCATCCAGTGGTACTTGTATGGCTTCACGCTGTCGGCAGTGTACACTTGCGAGCGCGACCCATGCCCGCACCGCGTGGACTGCTTTCTCTCCCGGCCCACGGAGAAGACTGTCTTCATCATCTTCATGCTGGTGGTTTCGCTGGTGTCACTGGGGCTCAACGTAGTCGAGCTCTTCTACGTCTTCTACAAGCGTATCAAGGACCGCGTCAAGGGGAATCAGGGGAACCTCTACCCAATCGCCGGCACCATGAGCACCACGCCCAAGGACATGTCCACCACCAAGTACGCCTACTACAATGGATGCTCATCGCCCACCGCCCCACTGTCCCCCATGTCCCCGCCAGGCTACAAGCTGGCCACGGGGGAGAGGACCAACTCTTGTCGCATTTATAACAAGCAGGCCAACGAGCAGAACTGGGCCAACTACAGCACGGAGCAGAACCGGCTGGGCCAGAACGGCAGTACCATCTCCAACTCGCATGCCCAGGCCTTCGACTTCCCAGATGGCACCCAGGAGCACCAGAAACTGCCGCCTGGCCACGAGCTTCAGCCGCTGGCGCTTCTGGACCCAAGGCCTTGCAGCCGGGCCAGCAGTCGCATCAGCAGCCGACCACGGCCGGACGATCTAGACGTCTAGCCCGGCGGCCAATACCCCACACACCCCTCTTTGTCCCCGCCACCTTCCTCGACCCCCCCACCCTTCCCTCCCTGTCTTTCTCTAGGTCCCCCACTCTCTCTCTCTCTCTCTCTCAATCTCTTTGTCTTCTGAAGAGCGGGGGGTCACCATGGCCAGAGAACCGAAGGCACAAAGAGGCCACCTCACGTGCTAGGAGCAAAGGGGAATAGGGGTAGGGTGGTAAGGCAGATGGTTCCTCCTCTACCCCCCTGACCCTCCCTTCCTCATCCACTGTTCTCACCAGACTATAGTCATCAGAGACTTTTAAAAAACATTTACTTAACACTGCTGGAGGTACTATCCATTAATGATGATGTTGAAACTAGTGGAGCTAACAAGCCTTAACAACAGAACAGCTATGGAGGAGGGAAGGACACAAGACTCTGATGTTCTGTTTGCTGATCCCCATGACAGTCCCCTCACTTCACAGTAGAAGATTATGCCTTGGTGATGTGTTTGGTTTGATCGACCTGTGTTGGTGTAATCCGGTGACCATACACACACACACACACACACACACACTCTAACACACACATGCACACACACACACATAGAAAAACAAACATTCCAATTTGAAAATGTTGCACTTGTAGTTCATTTACTGAAAGCAGTCTAACACGAACTTAAGAAAGAAAGGAAAACATAAAAAGGAAACAAATCACTTGGGTCTAGATCCCATTATGCGCCTTCTCCCACAAGACCTCAAGTCCATCACGTGAAACAGGGTTGTGAGTAAATTCTAATGCTAAATATAATGACATACTATTTATTTATTACCAAACATATACAGGACATCCACCACTAGGCGAGGATTGACTACTACCCAAGGTCATAATCATGTGAGTAATGTTTGAAGTCACTATACCCAACTGCATATTTATTGACCACAATCCAAATTTCAGAAATACACTTCTCAATAAGTGAAAGGACGCTCTTTTAGTTATTGTAGTGGACTGTCATTTCCTGATAAACTTTGAATTTATGTGCTGTCAGTTTAATTGATTTGTGTTTTTTTTTTTTTGTGGGATATGTTTGATGTCTGGACTTAAGCTGCTGTAAGATACACAGCTTGATTTTTTTGCAAAATTTTGTTTTTAAAACTTTTTATTTGAAGAAATGTTTTGTTTTTCTCTTTTTCTCTCAAAGGTGATATTTTATTTTGTTCTTTTTTTTATGGGAGAAGAAGGCAGTGGAGAGCGTTTTTTTTTATTCAATGTAATCTTGCTGCTTGAGAGATAGATTTTTAGTACTGTAAATCAAGCTAACTGTGTCACAAATGTGAGTTTTTAGAAGACTGCTTAGAGAGCTGGACTAATATTTAGTCACTATATTGAAACATGGTATACACCAATGTAGCTCCACAAACACCAAACATTAGTTTTGAAATTTCAATTGGACAATTATGAATTCCACAACTTTGCATCATAGATTTTGGTACTCGAACACGCAGGATCAGGAATTATGTTTCAGCTACAATGGTGTTTGCACTGAAATCCTGGCTAGGTTGTAATATGATGCAAAAAAAAAAGTGGCAAATGTTCTCTGATATGCATGATACTAATTTATTTTTACAACATTCAAGGCAAAAAATGACCACATTTACATAGAGCTGTACCTTTGGGTTTTGTCAGTTGAGGTCAATATCAGATTTTCCATCCAATGACAGACAAAAATGTGTTTGCATATTTGTTTGAAAGAAGTGTGATGAGATGAAGTCACTCCATGGAAATACACTGTTGTACAGTGTCCAAGTGCATGAGAAGAAAAAGAACAGAACAAAACAAAACATCATTAATCATATCTGTGAAAAGCTATTTTAACCAATAAAGATTTTTTTCTTTCTTATATTTGTTTTAATTCATTTTACATACATATGTTAGATAGCTTAAAACGTTTGCCCTGTTGCCACTAGAAAGCAAGGTACAGATAAAGTGTGTTGTATATATGTTTTAAAAGGCCCAAGAAAGTAAGAACATTTCACCATATAAAAATATCCAGTGTGCTCTCCCTTATCCAAGTTTCCTATTTAACCTCTCTACTAAACACTAAATAAAACCATATGCTGGAGCTGAATCTGTGGGCCACATGTGGTTGAAACAAGAATGGGCAAAAAAAACTTGACTTTGATCTAGTGTTAATTAATCCAGATTTTAAATTCTACATTCAGCTTTTATCGAGATTATTACAAGCAGTGGTTTCAGGTACATGAATGTTGAAAGCGAAAGCTATAAAAAGTGTGACTAATTGTTGCCCTGTTGTACACTTACCAAACAGAATATCATCAACATGACATGCACCTACCACCCGTGTGAAGCTGAAGACAAGCACTTTGTTCCCATTAAAATTAACTTGGGTGAAATGCGTTTGTTAGCAATTAGGAGTCAGTAGCAAAAAGCTTTCAAATGTTTCTGAGGCAATGGGTAGCCAACTGCCCCCCCCCCCCCCCCCCCGCCCCGTGTCCAATGGAACACCTGTATTCGTAAGTTCATAACATGTCATCCCCTTGAGCCATTAGTGAACCAATCAGTGACACCCAATTCCAGGGCAGGTCGGAGGAAGAAAGAGTCGGGTGATGTTTGTGCACGTCTCGTTGTTTATTTTTGGAAACGTGAGGATTCAAGTGAGGACAGTTTTACTGCACATAAAGCTTTATTTCCCCCACAGACTACTGAGAGAGTCTTGGCGTCTGAGTCGCAGCACCACCGCACAGACCACAGCTCCAGGGTGGTGCTATGAGTGTACATGCTAATCGCTGCCAACTCAGACTAAAAATGGCACATCATCCCGACGCGTCAGCCCCGTGCCCTAATAAAAACGGCTGGCGAGTGGTCCTCGTAATTCTTTTTTTTTCTCAAACTTTCGTCAGCACTCTGGCTATGGAACAAATTAGTTTTGAATTTTTCAACTTTCAAAATTACATGTTTCTCAAGTTCCTCTTTTTTTCTCCCACAGAAATCATAGTGTGCTACATGAGAGACTTCCTGGCCGACTCTTGAACTACCGGTTTGGGTGTGCGTGTGTAGGGGGGGTATTTCAGTACTGGAGCGGCTCTTCAAAAGGACACCAGTGGAGGTTAGGCTACCGAATATGTCCATCTGCTTTCATTGGCCTTACACATGAAAGCCCTTCTCTATGGCTTGTTTACCACCAAACTCTTTGTACAAAGGTCAGATGGGTGCGCTCTTAGACCAGCACAGTGGATCCCGGCATGGCTTCTTATGGGTCAGAGGAGAGTAGGTTAAACAGCTCATCATATTTCATCCTTGCAAGCAGGGCCCAGTTTCTCTCTCCCCCGCTCTGGTCTTCAGGCAGAAAACCCTTCATTCTGCGGGCAAATGTGAGAATGTTTCTCAGTTTTTGTTTTGTTTTTTTAACTGCGGAGAAGGGCACAGTCTCAGGCCTGCTGTTTTTGAGCCACACCGCAGTGTACGGATATCATGCTCAGTCATGTTTCCTGAAAGATACACACACACACACACACTCCCAACTGTTTACATGAGGATAAGTAAAGGAAAACAATACAATGCTTCCAACGCATTAACGTCAAAAGTGGCTGAGCACGAATGGTGGCTCAGTTTTCTTTGCGGCCGAATTTTTTTTAATTCAGACCCAATCCATTTTCTTTTTTTCTTTTTTCCACTCTCTTTGGGTCAGAAGGGGGGTTGCTGGGATGGCTGTGGCTTTATTAAAGATGGGAGCACAGCATTTAAAGGGCTCAAGAACATGCCACATGTTCTACTGTTACGCACAGAGAACACCACAGAAGAAACAGCCCACTTTATTAACACAGTATTAAAGAACTGAAACATTGCAACAACATAATGAAATGGAACGTCACACCCCATAGTAATACAAGGATACTAGAGCGAGGGGATGTTGAAGCACTGCAGTACAAATCACAAAGATATCTCTCCTCCTTTTTCCCTCTCTCTTTCTCTCTCTTACTCAGTCTCTATCTGGCTCTGTAGAAGCAGCAGGATACAGTATATGTTCAAGAGGAGCACAGCGACAGGCCCTCCAGCGACTGACCCAAGGTCTACCATTTCTTCTCCAGTGGAAAAATACTCCTCAGGAACTAATTTGAAGTGTACTGGTTCCAGCCACGTGCTGTAAATATTCAGTCGAAAAGTAGCACATGCCATCCTGAGATGTGTCACTCAGAGAGGCTCCAGATGCCCTAGACAAGGCATAAAAGTGTGGTAAAGGTTTTATGCAAAAAAATAGACGTTTTTACAATTGCCATGGACTAACCGCAAAACAATTTTGCTTCCTTGTATCTTTAGATCTCTCCTTCTCTCAAGGAACAGACTCTCATAAAAATACACAGTCTCTCTCTCTCTCTCTCTCTCTGACTCTCTTACTCGCCCACACACACACACACACACACACACACTCACACACACACACACACACACACACACACATACACTACCACAGTACAGCACCACACGCAGAAATTTCATATTTTATGTGCTTTCATTTCAAGGCACATAAACCACTGATTGCAAAAAGCTGCATCCCAGACATGGCTGTTTGAAGTCTAAGACGTGTACACACACACACACACAAACACACAAAATAACAGTGATGGAAAATTGAACAAATCATATGGACAAGCAAAGGGACATATCCTGAGGGACAAATTGGCAGTACTTTGTACGCTGTCTCCAACGACACAGAATAGCACCAGAAGTCACATGAGACAACAGTGAAACCCATTGTGGAAAATGTGTCCCAGTTTCTGTCATTCACGTGGAGATGACCTTCACTGTGTCCACATCTCTCTTCTTTAAATTTTTTGTTTAAATTATTATTCGTACAAATATACACATAGACACATATATACACACATGCATATATACACATATACATAAATGCACACATAGACACACACACATTTAGACAAACACATGCACTCATATAAGAACTTTATATATATTTACAGTATAGCTATATTGCGCCGCATCAGTAGACACTTACTATTACAAGGCACTGACATAATAGTATGTGTCCACATCTCTCTGACTTTCCCTGTGCACATCTGTATACGAGCGCAGAAATAGACTGGCTCAGAGAGAGAGAGATAGAGAGAGAGAGAGAGAGACTGGCTCAGAGAGAGAGAGAGAGAGAGAGACTGGCTCAGAGAGAGAGAGAGAGAGACAGACAGAGAGAGAGAGGATCCATACGGCGTAGGGAAGCTCAGTGGAATGGGACACGGGGGAATAAGTGAATAAATGCAGGAAATGAGTGTGTCTTGTTAAGAAACGTGAGTGGACTGAGACCACTGAAATATTATCTGCTCTCCCACATGACTGGGGTTTGGGTCTGTAGGCAAGGGAGTGACTGTGGAGGTAGCAGCAGAGTCACACAGCCCCCTAACCCCCAAAAAGAAAGATAGAATGAAAGAGAGAAAGGAAGGAAGAAAGAAAGAAAGAAAAATGAAAGAAAAGATCTGACATGTGGGATAGATTATCGAACAGTCCTTTCAACTACTGGATTTACCCTCTTGACCTCTGGTTTGATAGCAATCCTTAATATGCGCACACAAATGTACACACACACACACACATGTACACACATGTACACACACATGTAAACACATGTACACACACACACACACACACACACACTCACACACACACACACACACACACACACACACACACACACACACACATACACACACACACACAAAACACTGAACCCATGGTTCAACAATGCCTGATGTGCAGAAGCCAATCAAATATTTAAAATAGCAGCCAAAGGAGATGTTTGCCAGGAATCCTCCACACTGACCCGTGCAAATGCAGAGCAGCTCTCTGGGCCTGCAGGATATCTTTAGCAAATGAGGATTTATGTGTTTGTGTAAGCTGGGCCTTCAGCACAGGAGGTTACAGTAAAATGACCAGATTTGTCACCAGGTCCCAAAATGGCCAGATCTCTGAGAGGGTGAGTAGCACCTATCTAAAGTCAACAGATGGCATGTGCAAAGCATTTACACACACCATGAAGATGAAGAGTTTTGTGTGTGTGTGTGTGTGTGTGTGTGTGTGTATGTGTGTGTATTTTCCTCACACTTTCACGGCAATGCAGACTCACAGTCCTGTTCTCTGTGTAAGCCACAGGCTTTTTTTCACTCAGTTTAGCCAGATGCTTTGGTCCTGCTTTTCCATTGCGTGATCCAAATCTTAAAAATAAAAGAGACAAGAAGTCAAGCAAGGGGTATTCTAAGAATGGTGAGTACTTTATATCTTGAATCTCTAATTTTAACCAGCATTTCATTCAAATTAAGCTCAAGTCTGAAGCACATGTACTAGATTATTTTGGCAATATGTATTTGTCTTAGTGGGAAAAAGCGAGAGAGGCCTGAATTTCATGCAGTTTGCCGTTTGACTGAGAAGAGATGGAAGAATCTAGAGTTGAATGTGCGAAAAGCAGTACGCTAGCATGATAGCGTCAACAACAACAATTGTCAATCCTAGCCTTGTCACAGCATCAACAACATTTAACCTTTTGTACCCTGCAAACAACTTAATTCAATGATACTTTCCATCATCCCATCTAGATCTTTCTCTGTGCGAATCATTCTGATTACTTGTATTGTTTGCAGGGCCACGGAGCGCATCTGTTTGTAGCAGGCTAGCAGGACGTCCACGCACAGATCACCCAGCCAAGGAGTCAATCCAATGGAAACAGTTACGGGGTGTAAACAAGCCATCCCAATCGCTTCTCGGAAAAACCTGTTCCTGATTTCCAAATCCATTTTGATTGCTTTCTCAAACTTTGCTTGGTGGTGGGATGAAGTGGGATCAGTGGCATCATCACATTTAAAAACAGCCCCCAGACAATCGGTTCCGAGACCTGCTCGCACATCTCCAGCATTGGCATCATACTAATGTTCAAAGCAACACTATGCCACAAGTTTTAATATGCAACTAGTTTTGCAACGTCTTAAACTTAATTTTGATGATACATGGTCATGTAAAGAACAGATAAACATTCCCACTAGCCATCCAGGGTATACACAGGAGTAGTTCTAGGCCGGAAACACAAAAATCACATATTGCGAAGGTACCAGTTAGCATGCCACCAAACTTTTATCAGTCTATCGTGTGTTTTGCATGCCTTTTTAGGTAGATGTTTGCAAGTTTTGGATGAAAACTCCTCACTGTAGCTTTAATGCCAATTCCAACCGTCCTCGTCCGAACAACAGTGATAAGACTATTTGCACTTAAATAGCTGGTTGTCTGATCATTATTGTTTCTCTTGACATCATGGCTAATCTTGATGATATTCAGTTGAATATATTTCTCCAACTCAATTGGTAAGTCATTTGGAGTGACACTAATATTTGTACAAGGTCATCAGTTAAATTACCCATATGCATTTAGACTATGTACAGTATATGTATGTGTACTTTGTCCAGGTGGTTCAGGTTAGCGTGTAACTCAAAGATGGTTTAAGGATATTCAGTTGGATATTCCTACACATTCAATCAAACTCAACCCCACTTCTCAACATGGCTACAATCTCCTCCCACACCCCCTCCCCACTCGCAGCCCTCACCGTTCATCCATTCTGGTTCCCCCAGATAAATTCACGAGCATTTTTTACAATCGCATCAGGAATGCAAAAAAAAAAAAAAAAGAAAAAGAGTAGCTAATAACCTCATTAAAAAGCCCGGGCTGTGCATGCTCTCTTACTTTTCTCACTGGTGCACATGGTGCAGTTGCCAAAGCAGTAGAGGCAGGAGGAGAGCGATGAAGACAGAGGATCGGTTAGGGGAGCAGAGGAGGGCCTGGATCACGCCTCCAGAAGGGAGGGCGTTCATACAGCTGCCAGGGCTAATCACCGCGCCACGCTCGCAAGATGTAGCACCTCTCTAAACTCCACCGACACATTCAACAAACAGAGTTTAAGTATACAAGTTTAAGTCCACACAATTTCCAGGGTTTTTCCCACCCACTTTTCTTCCTCTGACAGAAAGCAGCGCTCCCTCCTATTGGGTCTATCAGGCAGAGATGCCGACTGAATGCTGGTGATCGTTGTAACAGGCAAGGGCGAGCCTGCGCTGGATTATTTAGTAAACTGCTCCACCTGGGAAATCACTCTGGGACGTTTGTGATGAATGGCTGTTTAAAAGGAGGACACTGTTTTAAATATCATTAAATTGGTTTACTCGAACCTCTGTCGGGAAAAACACATGTGTACCATGAGGGTTGATGGAGCCGGATCTTCCAAGGCACTGGAGCCGTCTTTCATGTCCCGGACCAGGTCTATCCTCAGGTGCATAGTCTGTCCCTCGTCTGAACAGCGCTTTTAGCCATTTCATTTTATGAAGCAAAAAAGAGTCGTTAAGGACAACTAGGAACATTTGTGTCATGCAGATGCAATTGAAAGGCCACAGAGACCTAACCTTATATGAACCAGGCTGGAAATTGGTTAACACCAGTGGTGGTCCGTCAGGGCCTTCAAGGCCTTCTCTGCTGGCCTAAACATCATCAGAAAATAAATATAATAAAATACATTTAATTTTAATATTTTCTTTTCATAAATATGTATTAAATTAGTCCATTATCTTCATTTCATAGCTTCCAGCGTTGTTAATTTATTTTAGAGCTTTCATCCAATCATATTTCAACTATCATGTGTTGCCATGCTCCAAGAAATCTTCCCCGAGAACAGAAATCTTCCCTGAGGCCTTCAGAATTCACATTGAAGGCCCGTGTACATCTGATTGGTTATCACAACTGGCTGTTTCAGTTAATTTAAGTTGAATGAACTGAAACAGACAGTTGTGACAACCAATCAGATTTCGAGTTGGCGACATTGGGCCTTCTAGAAGGCCCGGAAGATTTCTTTCCTCGCGTTGAACGTGACAGTGACACGTAAACGACCTTTGATTGGATACTGAGGCAGACCGGTGCAGTGCTTCAGTGCAGTGCTCAGTTTAGCTGGCTAATGCGAAGACAACGTACATCGGTTTCAATGCTTAGCTATTATGCTAGTTGTTTCAATTGGTAAGACTAAATATAATTACATTAACCAACTCAAATAAACTAGTTTACACCAACTTGATAATTCCAGTTTTTGATACAATTACAACGCCATTTTCAAGACGGAACTTTCAAGAAAAACTGGATATCGTGAGGATGGGAAGTTTAATGAAACTGCTTTGCAGGTGGGACAATGCGATGTTTAGTGGACAAACTTGTTAAAGCTCACATAGGCTACTTTCGGTGGACTTAATAAAACTTTGTAGACTAATCCCTGAAAATCGCCTTTTATTTTTAAGTTGTGACCGTAATATCCAAGCGATCATATAACTGAGAGTTTACTACTCTTAATGTATTGTTAATACGGGTGTATTGATTTTAAATGCTCCGGAAATATATATAAAGTCTGTTGTACTCGACTATGTTAAGGTGATGCAATGCTCACTTATACTGCCTTTCTGTATAAATATAATGGTTCGAGAGCCATGGCGTCGTAATGATGGTATTAGGAGGTGGATTCACTCAGTTTAACATCGTGTAGGACATCGCTGAAGGCCTAGTCGTGAAATGCACGGACCGCCACTGGTTAACACACACACAATATTATCAGATAAAATGATACACCGCTTTTGTATACGGCAAGATCTTACTTACTTGAGGTCTCACAAAGCTAAATGCAAGCAATGAACAATTTTCACAGGATAGCCCAACAAACAGGAGACTTCTAATCAGCAGTGAGTGCCAGATCAGAATTTGAGGGTAGCATGCTGCTTTCCTCATCAGAATCTCAGCAGGAGCTTCGGTATGCACATGTGCAGAGAGGGACGGAGCAAAGCAGATGGCAAGAGACCAGGAGCGACTCCAAGGGCTAGCAGGAGAAAAGGGCGTGAGGAACATCAAGAGGAAACTGAGGGTAAGAGGGCTCCTGGTAACAATTGAGACTGGAAGGGTGTTGGGAAAAAGCAACCTGAAAGAGAGTCTGAGGTGGGTCTGTCTGCAGGTTCACAGACCAGTCCTCTGGGCCTGGGTGTTATCTGGCCTGGTATAGTAGGGAGTTTGAGCTGAGACTTAACACTTAGCTATCTTGTAAAACAAAAAACTAATTCACACAATAACCTGTATGTTCACAAGTAACTTCATGTTACCAAAAATACTGCTAGTTTGTGTTAACTGTAACCTTTCTGATGGCAGCCACAATCTGGTTCTTAGCTGCACCAAGGGCCCCATCAAACAAAAGCAGAGGTTATGAACTAGCTTCCAGGAACATATCTAAATAATCAAAATGTTGTTCTG
This sequence comes from Sprattus sprattus, assembly GCF_963457725.1. Lineage (NCBI taxonomy): Eukaryota > Metazoa > Chordata > Actinopteri > Clupeiformes > Clupeidae > Sprattus > Sprattus sprattus. The sequence goes on from NC_137921.1 coordinate 21,703,242, forward strand.
TACACACCTCAATTTCTACACACCTCAGGTCACACTTACTACCAGGAACTTATCCAAATACACCGTTTGAGGAAAGAGATCTTATGAGAAGAGATATCTTGTGGGACAATGACAGAAGCACCAACAAAATTGATTTCACCATTAATATTATGTTGACTGTAATCAAAATGTTGTTCCGTATGCACCTCACACGACATGATTCTGATCCTACCAGAAGTCCTACACATATAAGGTCGGGCCTGTTTACAGACAGACCCTCTCCAAGAAGATGATGGATGTTGACACTTGGGTGCAGGCGGCCTTCACAGCAGAGGACTGGTTACATCCTTTTTCATCTGCTACACTGACTAAAAATACTTTTAGTTTTGAATATGCCTTCCTTTGTGGTGGCTGAATGAATGAAAATAGCCGACATCCTTAGCAAGGCAACACAACAACACTGGGGTCAGCACATAGTCTGTCTAGACAAAACCCTTGAATGAAGAATATTTGTTTTTTGGTCATTTGTTATTTGTAATGTGCCTGTGATGCAAGAAGCTGTAAAACCTTTTGAGGGGGTAACATTTCAGTTTCCCCAGTGAGAGACCGTCTACTGCACAAATGCAAAACAGACACACTCGGATTTGTGTTTTTTAATTCTTTCCATAACTACCTGTCAGCCATGCCAGGTCTCAAAATGCCAGTGAGATCATAGTGCCACTGTCCAACAGAGCCCCAGACTCTTAGTTGTGTTGTTATTAATGGTGGGCAGAATGGATGGCTTCATCAGCCATTGTCTTGACCCTTTCATTTTCCAAAACCAATTCCAAGTTTTTTTTCCCCCCAACACAGTGGTCAACGTGATATTTTGAACCTTCCTCAACATACGATGCCATTGTGCCAATTCAAGTAAATATTCCCACGTGGCAACCAGTGAGGTAAATGATCCTATGGAAGAAATGACATGGCCTGGAACTGAAAGAAGAGAAGAGCTCATATCTTCAGTGAAAAGTGTGTCCAGTAGTTGTTTTGCATTTTCTAATGATGAATGTGGCATAATTACACGCTAACAAAGGCTTTCCGGAACTTTCCATGACATGGCAATCATGAGATGGCAACTCAACACCAGAGCTGAGGCAGAGACGTCAGCAAAGCCAGGCAAGCGGGAGCAGTGAGGAACCACGCCAGGCAAGAACAACAAATAACAAACAAGCAACCCCTAAACAACAAGGCACTAATTAGCAATCAGGTCACACAATGCGCCAGGGGAGGAATGCCTGGAAACGGAATAACATTTCGCTTAGTGGAGTGGACTTTGTCACCGCTTTTTACAGTCCCTGGTCAATAGGCACAAACCCCTTCTCTGTTGTGGTCTTTCCCTCAAATGCCCCGGATAACTCAGGTCCTTTAATAAAACGGGCAGGAAAGCTAGAGGATTTGAAGGGATATTTCTCAGAAAGGATATTAGTTCATACTGGTAAGAGATGAGCTACTACTCATATCTCCAACTTTTTTTAATGTGTTTGGAACCTCACCTACTGAGCTGTTAGCCTTAGCCAGCCGTCACACCTGGACCCGTGAGCTGTGGATTATGGCCTGATGCAATGGTTAATGCAAGTGGAGGATTGGGGACAAGGTAATGGGTACCGCCGGATGCAATCCCCATCTAATGACCACGCAAACAGAGGTACCCACAATAACCGCTCATTCATTCACTCGCTCCTTACCTCAGGTAAGATATTAAGCTTCCCCCTGAGAACCACTGAAAATCTTCTCCAATCCCACTGTTATTCCTAGGTGCACTGAAAACACACACACTGCTGTTAACCATGTGGATGTCATAAGGTCTACTCCAGGCTAACATAACCAAAACCATGTATTCACTGCATTGTGCTGTGGACCATAACATTAGCATTCTTAGAAGATAAATCATATTGAACATGAGAGTGTTTTAAATCCTCTGCGAGGCTCCCTCGTAAACCACCACCCAGATAATGGTGTTTAATTTAATTTAACAACAGGACAGTGACAACAAAAAGATACTTTTAATATGCTCTGCCTCTCTCTCTCTCTCTCTCTCTCTCTCTCTCTCTCTCTCTCACACACACACACACACTCTCTCTCTCTCTCTCTCTCTCACACACACACACACACGCACAGTCGCACACACACACAAACACACACACACTCTCTCTCTCACACACACACACGCACACACACACACACACACACAAACAAACACATGCACAAATTCACACACATACACGCAAAATGCACTTCATCCAGGCTTCAACTCCCCCCTTACCTTCCCTCTCTCTCAGAGCCTGGCTGACTATCTCTGCGTTGACTGGCAACAAAGACTTTGACACGTACTTAAGCCCAGTGCCAGGCTCTAGATGTTTTTATAAAAGCTCTAAAAGAAACACCTATAAGTCCAAAAGCACACATTTCATCACTGCTGCCTATTTATGCAGCAATTATGGAATTTTCCAGGCAAATTAGATATATCAAACAGAAGTACAAAACTGGCGGCTCGAGGAAAACTGACATAGCTGTTGTAAACATACAAGACACATTCCACTCGTCATTTCATACTGCCCCTTGAAGACAGTGGCGGCTCGTCCATAAGGGCGATTGGGGCGACGCACTGCTTATGGGAAAAGGAAGAAAATAAAAAAATAAAAAATGATAATTCCTGATGTATAAATTCAATTGCACGACTACATGTAAATGTAAATTTCATATTGTTTTTCTGTCGGATTCTACCACTAGACCGTCTGATATGCCTCTGTATGTCTTTGTCGAATCAGTAACAGTCATTCAGTCAGCCTAGAGTCGTGATTCAAATGGCCCCGCCCCTTCAGGGCGATCTTGGACGAAATGAAAATCGCCCCAGACCTCCATAGACATGTATACGTAGACGCCGCCTCCACTGCTTCTCGGCGAAACGCGTCGCCGCCATATTGTTACAGGAGCTCTCTGACGTCAGAGGTCTGTCAAACGTGTCAAACAACCGCAAGTTGCCAGGAGCTGCGGTTTATCTGGATACAATCACGATAACCTTTTACATTTCGCAACCAATTTCATGGAGTATTCAAGGGTTTATGCTCTACGTGAAGTGTGTGAAAAAGATTTGCCTCTACATTACTTTGAATCTCGCTAGTTAAATCGCCAGTCATTCATGTGCATGGGTCTATGATAAACGCGCACCTTTCTTGCACAGCTCGTGCACTTTGAAAATACTGAGAAGATCTATAAACTATCGTAATAGTGCTTCTTTAGTTACTACGTATTGACCATCATTAAGAGAAAGAGCATACATCAAATAGTGAGAAACTGGCAGTCAGTGTGTTTTTCATAGTTTAATAGTTCCTTTTTAAGTATGTGCATTAAGAAACCTTGAACAGTGCAATTGGCAATACACAGTTATTTCACAAATCAACATTACAAAAAAAGCTATATATTTCTATAGCAGTAAAAATATACACATCTCAATATATACATACACATCTCAATAGTTGAACTGTAATATAAATAACATAGCATATATATAATACAATATAATATAATGACTCAGTATAATGTGCAATGGAATAACATATGATATATATAATATGTGATACAATATAATATAATGTAATATATTTTAAGTATAGGTATATATTCATATTATATAATATATATATATATATTTGTACATTTGTACAATTTGACGTATACAATCATGCTCATAACATTTTCAGATCTATGCAGTGCAATTGACACAATATAGAATTTCACACAATATATGATATAATATAATAATTTAATCTAGGCTAGAACCCTTTAAAAAGTATCGTCTTGCTGAGCTTTTTTCGACTGTTGCCAGTCTGTAATTGCAGCGTGCTCAGTTTTGCAATGTGGTGCAGCCTGATTTTGTGGAATATGAATATATACCTATACTTAAAATATATTATATTATATTGTATCACATATTATATATATATCATATATATGTTATTCCATTGCACATTATACTGAGTCATTAATTTCTTAATGCACAGTCATTCATTTCTTAATGCACATACTTGAAAAGGAACTATTAAACTATGAAAAACACACTGACTGCCAGTATTTCACTATTTGATGTATGCTCTTTCTCTTAATGATGGTCAATACGTAGTAACTAAAGAAGCACTATTTCGATAGTTTATAGAGCTTCTCAGTATTTTCAAAGTGCACGAGCTGTGCAAGAAAGGTGCGCGTTTATCTTAGACCCATGCACGTGAATGACTGGCGATTTAACTAGCGAGATTCAAAGTAATGTAGAGGCAAATCTTTTTCACACACTTCACGTAGAGCATAAACCCTTGAATACTCCATGAAATTGGTTGCGAAATGTAAAAGGTTATCGTGATTTGTATCCAGATAAACCGCAGCTCCTGCCAACTTGCGGTTGTTTGACACGTTTGACAGACCTCTGGCGTCAGAGAGCTCCTGTAACAATATGGCGGCGACGCGTTTCGCCGAGGCAACGGGCTGAAGCAGTGGAGGCGGCGTCTACCTATACATGTCTATGCCAGACCTCTCCCATTGACTCCCATGTTAAATGCGTTTTTTTCACAAAACAGAGCTCTCAATGCATTCTCTATGGCTTCCGGGAGGGCTCGCCCCTCCAAGTCTAGTCATAAGTAAGCGACGCAAAAGCCTATGGTAAAATGCAATGAGGACGTCACACAGCTTCGACAAAGGCATGTCAAGATGGCACCTGTTCAGCACAACAACTCATCCGCTCTTTGACAGAAACTTCTTTTTAGTCAGCGTAATATTGAAGATAAATTGACCAAAAAAACCCTAGACCAAAAGTATCCATTCAACAGTTTTCTACAAAGGGAGGGAAATTGGAACAAAAGAAAATCGCGGTCGTGAAGTGGCTAACGCGGTCTGTATCTATATACCACTGTCACTTTTCATAGGTTTCACAGTGTGAACTAACTTTAAATAATGTTTTATGTGATGACTTATTTTGCTTTTGTAAGCCAATACTTTCAAGATCAGTCAATAAATATCGTTGGTTTTGACGAAAGTTGCCCCCTTCTTTATGTTGTTAGTGGACATATCATGTGTCCTGTTCAGCTAGGTTACATCATACAACATTTGAGACGTGTGGATAATGAAAAAGTGGGATCATTTAATGTGGAGCCACATCATGTTTGCTTATGAAGGCTCCTGAATGTAACTTTCTTCCATAGCGTTCCACTTGTATCTTGCTACTCTAGCTATGTAGAAAGAGGGGAGATATTACTGTTGGTTGCTGCCAATAGTGGACAAAAAGGTTTTGCTGTATGAGTAAATCGGATAACTTAATGTACCTACTGAATAGGTCGCCTTAATCATTATCAAAAAAATTGCCCCCCCTGAGAATTTTTTCACTGCCACTGCTTGAAGACCTTCTGACTGTTCATGTTGACAATTTGATCTTTTCTGTAAATTATTTTAATGTGTTATGACTAATAGATTTCACACTGGCAAGAACACCCTACTGAAAGTCACAGAGTGCAGATGTGCAAATGAAAGCTGACTTCTAACCAGTTCCGGGTATTATCCGGCACATTACAGTGTCACGTTTGGGCCAGGTCTGGCTGAGAGGAGGCTGAGCGCTGAAGTTGTGCACAGGCCTGGCTGTTGTTGGGCGTAGAACCCTAACGGCAGTATAGATGTGGTAGAGTTATATAGAGTGGTAACCATAGCAAAGTTGCTGGGCAACAGGCAAATGCTGCTCTGTTTAGACATCCTCCCTCTCCTTTGTCTTTCAGAGTGATGTTCTTCCTTCCTCTGTGAATGTCTCCCTGTTGAAATGTTTTCTGATGTGCTGTGGGTTTAGCCCTAACAGGCTGAAAGAGGAATGTTAGTCTTCTGCAGAACTGTCTGTGGAGCTACTATTTTACATCATTATGTATAGTATAGTATATGCTGATATATGCAAGTAATGTCCTCGATATAGTGATGTATAGTTTTTATTAGGGTAATTCGTTTTTTATGTATTCATATGGTCCTTATGTCTTTGACTATTTTTGTCCCCGACTTCATTAAGTGTTGTTGATTGTGTCTCATTATACCACAAAACAGAATGCACATATGCCATTTTTTTAGGTGAAATGTGTTCAAGCCACAATGACCTCATGTAGAGTGGAATTGCACAGGTGAGGTTCAGCTATTACTGGTGTCGGACCACAACAGAGGCAATCCTGAACACCACAATGAATGAAATATACAGCCGCAGCGATTCAAGAAAAAACAGATTTCCGTTTGACACCAGAACTGGCGTCAATTGGACTGTAAATATCTTTTTTGCTTTTAATATCATCAAAATTCTTCACACTTCTGGGTAATTATCCAAAAAGTCGAATTCCACATGAAACCTCTGGGACTGTGCAGATCTGCTGATCGCTGGCTTTCACAAGACCGACCCTGTTATGCCACAACATTTGCTTTCAATAAAATGCAATCTGCTGTGGGTACCCTTGCCTCCATTCACGTCCATGCCATAGACACAGATGCCGCCTTTTCCCATGTTTCGTGTTTCATATTCAATCCATATTTTGCACACAGCATGAGGTAATGCACTGTGGCTTCCTAATCAGGTCTCATCACACTTAATGTACAAATAGTCTACCAATAGTTGTATTTATTGTTATTTGATTCTATTGAAATGTTGTGACTGGTTAAATCTGCTTAAAGCTCCTGCCAGAGTTGATTTATTTTATATAAGAATAGCAATTTGTCTGACAGATCTGCCATCACTTATCAGATAAATTAAAGTATTGAATGTCCAAATGGGGAGAGCATCATGTTCATACATATAGTTTATGCTTTCATAGGTTCACACTGTATTAGCATGCTTAGCTAGTCACCCCATTATGCGAGAACAACATGTGTGTACAAGTCGCTTAATAAGGTCATGAACACTTAATCTGGGTAAATGAAAGCGGGTGGGACAGGGTTCAAACCGTGTCTGAGATTTGCATACCAAGGTATTTGTCAATTTGTACAAATAATTTCTTTCCTTTTTTTGCTGGGCTCAGCGATAAGTAATGAAATTAAAGCGCTTGGACATTTATAAGCTGTAATTACCAAACTGTTTGGACTTGGGCTCTCAGACCAAGACAGAGGCTAATAACCCTGTGCTTGCGTTTTACTGCCCATGAAACTGCTTAATAAACAGGAGCTGTGCGAATCGCCTGCTGTGTGTGAGTTTGTGTGTGTGTGTGTGTGTGTGTGTGTGTGTGTGTGTGTGTGTGTGTGTGTGTGTGTGTGTGTGTGTGTGTGTGTGTGTGAGAGAGAGAGCCTGGGCCCAAGCACAGAAGGCCATCCAGGAGGGGAGAAAGCGCCACATGGGTCTCTGCCTCCTGTGGGTCTCGGCCATGGCTACTCGTGCACTGGGACTAATGTGCTCCATGATGCATCCTATTGATAAATCTGGGTCATGGCAACTCTTTTGTAATATGTAATAACATATACGTAAGTAAGCTCAATGCTCTAATTCTGATTTATAAATACTTCTTGTCATCTATGCTTGGGCAATGGCTGCACAAATCTTTAATTTCATTTGAAAGCTTGTTGAAAATCCACATGCATTCAAACTAGAACTGATGATTGAACAGCGCATTAAGGTAAAGCAAAAATGTCTCCTTGGAGAGGTGTGGGCTTAACATCATGAGTAGCCTTGTGGCATCAGTGGATTCAGCCTTATTTTCTCCTACGTATTGTTTCCAAGCCTAAATGACCAAATGTCAGGGCTACAAGCGGCTTTGCACAAATTACAGCTTTTATACAAAACATAATTACATTCACTTTAATTTCTGGAAGAAATATTAAGTTTTAAAAATGCCCTAGCCATTACCCTCTTAAGGTGTGTCTGTACCTTACTGTTCCTTATGGCAGAGTTCCATTTGAGGTCCCATGTTTTTCTCTTGCCCCCCTCTTGTGGTGCAGGGAGTGGGTGGCTTAATCTGCAGACTGTTAATGAAAGCCACTTGTCACGTCTGTCCACAGCCACTGAACTTTACCTCTTAAACTCGGTATTACGCAAAAGGGTCTCCAAGCCTGGAATGCTAACACATGTGACAGTTATCCTGGCCAACCCAGCAAAGCAAAGCAATAATAGCACTATTAAGGGGCACATGATAACCCCTGTGATGTATTAAGGAGACGTCAATCTCATGGAAGAGAGCATATAAGCAGGGAAAGGCGCAGGATTTCAGTTCTGTTCTACTGTAGCGAATGGAGTCACAGCTCTCGAAATGACCCCTGGCAAGACAAGTTGTAAACCCAGCACCCTCTGCCCCTCTCCCTCCCCTACCCCCCTCCCACCCCCCGAAGTGAATTGTAGCAAGGGAGAGCTTGGCTTAATTACATGTCACACATGTTGCATTTTATGTGGTTCTTTTCCAGTCTTGGTTCTCAAATGTATTGTTGGGTCGTGCTGTGAGAGAAATCTTGCTTCATTGCAAGCAGGGCACTCACTGCATCATTCATCCATAGCAAGGACTTTCAAGGTTAGTGACCGAAATCGAAAGACCACGTTTAGTAAGTATTACGTCACATTAGTTCAATATGCACAGATATTCAGTTAGACCATTATGTTATTGGAATGTAGGATTCCTAAAAAAAGGAGAGGAAGACCGAGTTCCAAGTTCTTTTTTGTCTTTCTCACAAAATGACCGGTTAAGTGCTACAATCCAGGGACATTCTTTTCAGGAAACCAAAGAGACACCACTGTCCTTATTAAAGGGCCAGACATAACTGATTGGTCGGAGTTAGCAAAGAGACTTATTTGCTTTCCAGCCAAAGTCTCCAAACAGCTTGTTTGCATTCTCAGAGCCTTTACCTTGTCCACAGCAGTTCTAGCCACACAAACATACTGCTAGACTGTGACATTTCATTCAGGAAATACAGAGATAAATAGTATTCATTTTACTTTGTTCTTTTTAACTTAAGATCCTGTATTTCCTTGATGTCAAAATGTTGACTTTTCAATGGGATGTCTCTCTCTTATACAGATTTGGTTGATTTAGAACATGCAGAAATACAGAGATTATTTGTTTACCAGCGTTCCTTTTAACTTTAGATCCTGTGTTTCCTTGATGTCACAATGTTGAGTCTTCAACAAGACGGCTCGGTCTTACACAGATTCAGTTGAGCGCTCATGGTGAATTCTAGTGGGACAGATCTCTGTTTCCAGTTACAGCATCTTTTTTTAAAGCTCTTTGTGTGGGACTGAGTTTTGGCTGTGCTCCTGTGTTTTTTGCCTGTGGTAAGAAAACGTTTCTGCCTATAGTGTGACACTTTCAATTAGCCGGTTACACTCAAGACATCCGCAAGACTCCACTTCATGTTCCCTCCTCCAAAAAGAGCAGTGCCTTAAATACTGTCATAAAACATTGATTGATTGAAACACCCACTTATGTTTCTACGAGCTGTGGAAATCACAGCCTCCACCAGTGATGGCTGAACACATGCTGCCCTAAAAAAAAAGGAAAAGACAAAGGGATCTCACTAGGGCACCTCTAATGCCCAGCATCCTCTCCTCACAGAGATCACATTAAGCAGTTAGCATTGTTTAGCAGTTAGCTTTGTGTCGCATTTAGAGTTGTTTAGCTCTTTGTGCAGCATTTAGCGTTGTTTAGCGTCTGTATCAAGGCAGAGGCAGGGGATCAGAGGAAGCAGACAGGCCTGCACATCAAACAGCATAGGAGCTCTCATGACTGGCCAAAGCAATCAGGCTCTGATTGCTTGAATCATCACGCTTATTAGAGGCAATCTTTGCTAAATGTTGCCCTCAACCAACAAATGTGACGTCTTCTCCTGTCTCCTGTGCAGATAGCCCAAGAAATACTGGTTAAAACGCCCCAAAATTATTGCAAATGACTTTTTTCATCGGGGACTGTTATTTAATACATGAAAATTTCCATTACTGTTTAGCATGAAAGATTTTTGCTCAGGACAGTGATGGTGTAAGTTATTAACCGATGGGCTGTTTCCCATTCATCTTCAGTGATGCCTTTCCTCTTAAGGCATGACATACTCTCAGGCTGAATGCAGTAAACAGTACACATCTTCGTTTCCCTGGCAACTTTAAAATCTTTTTTTAAAAAAAGAGTTACACATTCAACATCATTAATGGACAGAAACAAAGAAATTATCCTTTTAACGCTAAGTGCTTTTGGCTGTTGTACACACCATTAACCTTTGCTTGTGTTCGAGGAGCTCCTTCTCAGAGGAGAGAGAAAATCCATCATCCCAACAGGCTAATTTTCCCAGTCCAAATAAGGACGACCTTGCTTGGATCTTTTTCTCTGAGTACAATAGTTACACATGTGAGTACAGTAGCATGATATCTGGAAATTTTAAATTTTTAAAACAGGACTGGATGTAGTTTGAATTTTAACTTCAGTTGTCTGTTCATAGCACATGACAAACAATCAAGTATGAGTTATTCATACTGCTTGAGTGGAGTTCACTGCCTTTTTATAATACGGGTAGATGAAATCAAGCATTCTGATTGGTTGAGAGTTAGTCATGGGGTGTACTGTATTGAGCCATAATGTACTTTACCACCCTTTTAGATTTACCTTAGCGTGCCATATCAGTGCACACTCAAACATATCGGTAGATTCGAAATCGACCCAAGATGGCGGCGTCTTGGTAGCCTGTAAGTGGGAAATATTTTATTTGAATTAAGCTATCTACACGACTTTTTATATGTCTACATTGACTTGGTTAGTTGTTTATGTGTTACAGGACTGTTGCAGAGTATTGTAGGTCTAAACTGAAGTTCTCGACCATTATTGTTAAGTTGCTGCTAACGCTTAGACCAAAAATCCATTGAAACACATAGTAGCTAGCTAGCCTCGCTGCTAATAAGTATAACGTTAGCATGCTGATATGCTCTCACACGCCCCCCTCATTGAGGCAGAGGTACTGTTTGCCTTCAGTCTCTGGGCTTTTTCACTGCTGTTTTATGTAAGGTCAGCCATTCTAAATAGGTTCTACACATACGTGAAATACATTCCCTATTTAATGGACAGAGAGCAATGCTCCCAGCATTACTCCATAGCAAATTACTTTAGTTGTCATTTCAAGCTTGCTGATGAAGGAACTTCCAACACCGAGCCACCAGCAAAGAGAGCAATATCATCAGAGACGAAGGGGACATGAGAAACGTTTTCCACGGATGCACAATTAATGGAGATATCCAAATCGACATAAACAAACGTTAACAACAGCTTAATGTTAGTCTATCGAGTCACAAGTTACTCTTACCTTTAATTAAGTTTACACAGCATGGGCTATTTAGGTTAGGTTTATTAACCTAACGTTGTTATGCCTACAAAGCATTTATGATTAATTTAGAAAGTTTTGGCCTGTTTGAATTAAATATAATTTATATCATCCCATTGTCATTTCTGTTATTTTAATGAAAAAACTTTTATCAAATGAGCAATGTGAATGTATTAGATGGTGTGAGATCTAGCTAGGAGACCTGGGATGTTTTCAGACGACGCACAAATTAATGTTGAACTCCTAGCTAATCATCAACAAACTTTTGGTGCTAGGCTAACAAATGTGATGTTCCCAATGTTGTTTGTCTTTTACATAGCAACAGGCACACATAGAGGACTATTTTCTCTAGGCTACTGAAGTGCGAAACACAACGTTTGGTGGCTACAACTACTTTGTGCTAAAAGGCAGCTTACTATTTACTTACTATTTAATGTCGCTGGCAATCCGCTACGCGTCGGGCCTAACAACACCCTCGAACAGTACATTATTGACGATAAAGTACTGCCTCTCGTACCTTATTGCTTAAGTAAAGGGAGCTTGGAGAGATCTTAATTGAGGTTAAGGGTTAGGCTCCTCAGTCACTCAAAAAGAAGTCCACATTTGCCTGAGTCTACTCATCATAAATGCCAAAAGCGTCTAAGGTTTGGACATCTGAGTCTTGTGTTGCATAACAGTCCATTTATGTTACAATGGCAGTGGTGGTCCGTCAGGGCCTTCAAGGCCTTCTCTGCTGGCCTAAACATCATCAGAAAATAAATGTAATAAAATAAATTAAATTTTAATATTTTCTTTTCATAAATATTTATTAAATTATTCCCCTTAGTCCATTATCTTCATTTCATAGCTTCCAGTGTTGTTAATTTATGTAAGAGCTTTCATCCAATCATATTTCAGCTATCATGTGTTGCCACGCTCCGAGAAATCTTCCTTGAGGCCTTCAGAATTCACATTGAAGGCCCGTGTACATCTGATTGGTTATCACAACTGGCTGTTTCAGTTCATTTAAGTTGAATGAACTGAAACAGACAGTTGTGACAACCAATCAGATTTCGAGTTGGCGACACTGGGCCTTCTAGAAGGCCCGGAAGATTTCTTTCCTGGCATTGAACGTGACACGTAAACGTCCTTTGATTGGATACTGAGGCAGACCGGTGCAGTGCTTCAGTGCTCAGTTTAGCTGGCTAATGCGAAAACGACGTACATCGGTTTCAATGCTTATTATGCTAGTTGTTTCAATTGGTAAGACTACATATAATTACATTAACCAACTCAAATAAACTAGTTTACACCAACTTGATGATTCCAGTTTTTGATACAATTACAACGCCATTTTCAAGACGGAACTTTCAAGAAAAACTGGATATCGTGAGGATGGGAAGTTTAATGAAACTGCTTTGCAGGTGGGACAATGCGATGTTTAGTGGACAAACTTGTTAAAGCTCATATAGGCTACTTTTGGTGGACTTAATAAAACTTTGTAGACTAATCCCTGAAAATCGCCTTTTATTTTTAAGTTGTGACAGTAATATCCAAGCGATCATATAACTGATAGTTTACTACTCTTAATGTATTCATTCATTGTTTTAAATGCTCCGGAAATATTAATAAAGTCTGTTGTACTCGACTATGTTAAGGTGCTGCAATGCTCACTTATACTGCCTTTTTGTAATGGTTCGAGAGCCATGGCGTCATAATGATGGTATTAGGAGGTGGATTCACTCAGTTTAACATCGTGTAGGACATCGCTGAAGGCCTAGTCGTGAAATGCACGAACCGCCACTGTACAATGGTATAACGGCCATTGAGCCTGGAGATTGTAGGTAGCTCCTGGGTAAGTCCTTGACATTGCAGAAATGCTCCCAGTCTATGGGATGACTGGAATCCTTAAAAGCACATTTCTCCTCAAGTGGAGACACATCAAAAGTCCAAAGACCATCTATGGATTCCTTCCACGTATAAATCTGCACAATGGGTTTGGACATCTTACATAGCAGAGGCTGGTGAAAGTTTTCACAGAGCGGGCGCTGATTCATGCACATAATAATAACAAAGCTAATCCCTACTCCAAACAGCTCTTCAGAGTAGAGCCATCATGACTGGCATAGTTAAGCTCTTGCTTTCCTTGATGAGACAACTTTGGAGCACACCCATGGTAGTGTTGTCACTATAGGAAACGTGTTCCTCCATTTTTTTCACTCTTGGACTTAAAAAAAACACTTAACATTAGGCCTACATAGGGTTTTGTTGTTTCTTAAGGTATGTTTAGTTTTTTAAATAAGTACTTTTTATGACATCCTCTGAAGGGAAGATAAACATTCCTGTCATTCACATTATCCACCCATTCTAGTCACTTTGTAGTTTTGTGCTTGGGGTCAGAAAACCCTGCAAGATACTACATTTTCAAGCAAGATGCCACCAACAACTTCACCTAAATACTTAACTTAGCAAGCAAGCTTTCTCATACGAGTAAGCTTAAGTAATCAGCAACCAGTGTTTTTTTTGGTCATTCAAAGTCAACTCTCTCATTAGCTTGCTAGTTTTAGACATAAACCCAGTAATGCCTCTTTAACTTCTGTTCTTAGGGTGGTTTGTTGTTGTGTTTGTTGTTGCTGCTGATGCAGGAGTTTCTTTTACAAGTTGTGGCTAATGACAAATTTCTGCTTCATCAGTCAGGCTGAAACTCCCTACAGTGTTTGGGGGAGGTTCCATGCACTTGGTAGATGGCACATCCGCTAGGCAAAGGCAGACCATGATTTTTTTCTGCTCATCTTAACTCAGTATCTCATGGCTCCTGTCCTCCTGTCCTCCATGACACCATAAAACTGGTCCTCAGAAAGCCTTGTTAAAGTTACTGTTGGGATTTATGCCTTCAGCTGGTCGGGAGCCTTTCTATTGTGTCTTCAACAGAGTGGTTGAGAAGTGGCTGGTTTAAAGGTCACGAGGAACAGTCACAGTATTTTATGTGTCACATAATCACCAAGCTTGGGGTTTTCTCTCGCTTCTCGTCTGTCATCCGACCATGCAGCTTTTAAAATGTTTCTGTTGTGAACACACATTTGGACTTTCTGCTGTGGAGAGCTGAAATTGATGACTGTTGTGTACTGCATTTAATGAACATCATAAATCAAAAAAGTCCTGGACTACATTTTTTTTGTTGTTGCTTCTGCGAGACTTTGAGGGATGGCATTTTTCACTGGGTTTTTCTTTTTGGTGTTACTTTATATGAAGGGCTTTGTTTTGGCCAAATAAAACCATGCAAAACCAAAAGTTATTGGTGCTGGTTTCAAAGCCCAAGAGCACAGGCAGAGAGGAAAGGGAGAGCCGAAACCACATCAGACACAACAAACTATGCCTGCATCTTGTAATTATGTTTGAAATGTGGTAACTAGAAATTGAGATTTCCAATTATTGGCAAAGTCTTCCTCCTGAGATCTAAGTCCACTTCACATGGTTCCACTTTACAAGCTTCAAGAGAAACAAACAAATTGCACCTCGTTCACTTCACCAGGGTATATTTTTTAATGGCGTCTGGCGGGCACTCTGCATGAAGCGATCAATATTGCTCCAGCAACAGCAAACTGATTGGGGAGGGAGAGAAAACTGATAACTAATTTGCTCAGCCCCTGTGTCAACAGTATGGTTAAGTTTTACATGAGAAGACGTTATGTTATATTGTGGTTGGGGGAGGGGGGAAGCGGTTGACGAGGAGGGAGAAAGAATAAGAAAGAATGGGTTAATTAAGAAGTCTTGCAGTTGCTGGGCCGACTGGTTGAGAACAATGAGAAGCCCCAAAATCATGAACGTTTGCTTGTGAAAAAAAAAAAACCCTAGAAAGAGCCACAACACATCGTCAGTGAGTCCAATAAGGGGCCTTTGGAGCCTGGGGCTATAGTTACTCTCAACTGCCCCATATAGGTCACTTCACATATACAGTACTGTAGGCAACTGCATAGAAAGCCACAAGTGAGAGTAGGGGGAGGGTCAGCATGGGAGAGAGGAAAATGGGTGGATGGTGGGTTGGGGAGCTGGGGGGAAGGGAATCTGTGCAGGGATGCACGTATGTTGCTTATTGTCCGTCCAGATGGAGTCAGCAAGTTTGTTCCAGCTCGCTGTGTTTGTTCCCTATGGAAGTTACAGTTTGAGTGATGTGCTGTGATGTGTGGGATTTCAGAGAGAAGCAGCGAGATAAGAAAGGATGAGAGAGAGACTGAGTGGGTGAAGGAGAGAGAGAGAGGGAGAGCGATAGAGGACCGCACTGAGGTCCAGAAACATCCTCTCATAGTGCCGCTTTTATAATTGGGCATAAAGTGCTGTTTGTTCCGTGGGTGCTCACAAGCAGAGCCAAGCAGACCAACTGGAGGGCACCCATAAAAGGCTTCTTGGGCCCAGGCAGCAGGGCGCTCCAGTCTCCCTGTAATTGGTCACTAACAGGAGGCTCTGGTTCAAACAGAAAAGAGTTGGAGAGTCTCTCTCAAGCCCTCCTCGAGTCTCACCCACTCTCTCTCTCTCTTGTACTTTGTGTGTGTGTGTGCGTTCGTCTGTATGTGTGTGTCAGTGAGAGAGAAATTGAACGCTGACACCCCAGGGAGTTAGGTACTGTTCCAGAGTCCCATAGGATGTTTTACTTTACTTTAGTATATATATATATATATATATATATATATATATATATATATATATATTAGTATATAAATAACTTAGTTCTGTATTCATATCTGCAAATGCCCTCAGAACACGATTGGTGTTGTTGGCTGTGTACTTATCTGCTGGGGAAATGATGCTGGCAGAAAAATCTTGAGTGTGATCACTACATTTGTCAACATGAATAATAACTTCCCATTTCCCTTTCTGTTTTCTAACATCTGATAAGATATAAATATGGACTGTGCTAAAATTACTGACTCTCGAAATAATTTTGTGACTTACACCAGTAGCTTGCAGTAAAATGTTGTTTATTTGTGTAGCTCCTATTCTTTTACTCATAAAGCCACAAAGGAGTCAACAAATTAGTCACCTAGCACCACACACCATCAACAACTGCATTAACCAAAGGGATCGAGCTTAACGGAGCCTGAGATTACCCACACAAACACACTCAATACACACACACACACACACACACACACACACACACAGTTATTTCAGTCCCGTAAACTTTATTAGTTTTGCACAAGAAATGGCCCAGTCATGCTGAAGTTTTTCTTGAAAACAAAGGAGGTCTCTGCCGCTCGGATAAAAAGAAGCAGCATGGTAGACACTAAGCAATGTTGAAAGCAGGGTGTTAGAGAGAGAGAGAGGGAGGGAGGGAGGAGTAGGGGGGCGGTCTTGGATGGCCAGTGCTTTATCCCTCCTAAAAAACACACTGCCCATAACTCTTGCCCATTGTAATGGCCATTTCATGTGTGGCACAGAGTACCTCTGTTCCTGTGGAGGAACTGTTTTGTTAATAGTGGACTTCATAACAACAGACAGAGAGAGAGAGAGAGAGAGAGAGAGAGAGAGAGAGAGAGAGAGAGAGAGAGAGAGAGCGAGAAGCAGACAAGCTATTCTTACAAGAAGTCAAATGCCTTCCTCTGTTTTTGAACTAATCCACTTTAATTAGCACGTGATCCTTGCAGGGAGAGTCAGTAAAGAAATACTGTCTGTCCATTCACCCCCTTTCCTCCTTGTGTAGTGATGTCAGATGACCAGTTTCACTGCATTCCCAGAAATGCCTCCAAATAAGTTTCAATTGTTATTTATTTATTTATTTTAGATTGTTATCATCATTATTCAGTCGTTGGCCTTGCAACACCTTTTGTGTGTTGTGATGATTTTTGGTTGTATTTCTTTTATTGTTGATGCCAAGAGTTGTATTAGGCAGCGGGGGATGAGGAAGAGGAGGGACTGGGGCTGTTTGTGCAACAATGTTCCTTGAGTTCTCAGTCCGAGCCAGCAACGTACCTCTAAACTGAACATCAAAGGCTTGTTGTTGCTGTGTTTACAGGATGCACCAAATGCTAAGGTAAAGGTTTTTACCCATTCCCTTGAGAACAGTTCCTTTGTGATAAACCTTATCTCCAGTATGCCCAACAGTTGTTCTGACCGCTTTTAAAGGTCCAGTCGGGACCCTTTGTTGACCCTTTGTTGACAAAACGAATCAAAAGTTTACAATATTTCAGTTGATTAATTTCTTTGAAAACCTGAGTAAAGTAAAGTCTCTGTATCACTCAGCATCTATTTGATACGAACACGTGGTGTTTCTGGGCAAGTTGTTTTTACAAGCATTTATTATTATTGGACAGCCATAGCCCTCTTCGCATCCTCGCCACCATTATATTCGCTTGCCCATGTAAGGGGAGCGAGTGTGGGGATGACACAGATCAAGATAAAGTTACAGTCAGGCTCATGGAGTAAATTAAAACCCTGCGGTAGAGATAGGGACTGCTTGTTGTTGTTAATAAACACACGTCTTTTGTTCGGACATCTGTATGTCCTTGTGTCCTCACCCCGAGTGGTGGATGTCTGTGTGTTTGTGGGGTGGGGTGGGGGGGGGACCAGCTGTGTTTCTCCAGAGGTCTGCGGGTCGGGCCCTGTGCACGGCCCACTGTGGCTCTCTGGATTGCCATCTTCAAACAACCACTTCCACAAAGGCCTCTCTAGCCCAGGGGTTTGACGCATTGTTCCCTCAAGGGCGGGCGTCTGGTTCTATTTGAGCCGGTGGATGTTTGTTTGTAGATGCTGGCCCAGTGAATCGGCCGAAGATGCCATATGGCCGGCCGCAGGGGTCCTCTGAGAAACGCAAGGTTCGGAAGAGGCAAAAGTTAGCATATAACGCCGACCTCAGTCTGACGGTCACTTGTTCACTGGCGCGAAGCAATCAGACCAGCGAAGCACGTATGACAAAACATGTCACATAGGCGTTCATGCTTAAGCCAATTACATTTAGACGTGTGATCAGCGGTGTGTGGAATGCTGGGTCTTGGAGTGTTAGTGGGACTGTTATTGAAGGGTGTGTGTGTGTGTTTGTGAGTGTGTGAGAGTGTGTGTATGGAAGAGGGGTGCATTTAATGAGTTTAAAAGGGGGACAGGCATTAGACTGTATCTGTCACATAATTATTGTGTTGGTGTTTGTTGAATAGCACAACAAAGGGTGCACGTTTTGAGGTCATTGTGGCCAAGCGATGGTGAATGGGATGCCTTTGCATTCTTCTCTCTGTTTTGATGTTTTTGAAAAAAAGAAAACAGAGAAAAGGCAGTATAACGAGTAATACAGTCAAATGTGTGAGTGCTGTTTCCAGTATATTAATGATGACACTTGTTTTATTGTTCTGCCGTTTTTTTCTGACTATTTTCCAGAAAAAACGTATTGTTTTATGTGCAATGGTGACAGTGGCCTACAGATCCTGTCCAACCACCAAACTGCAACATTTGTTATACAATATAGCATCCTGCAAATATGAACTCAGTGCTCCACGCACTAGTCAGCGCTAACTTACAATGTTCACTCCTCTCATGCTCAGTCCTTCAGCCCAACGAACTACAAGGCTACTTGCTTTGAAATCTGTATTAAACCAATATTTACCGATTTCAGTTATTACATCAGCATCAGTCTTAAAAATGTATTTATAAACGTATTTATCTAGATTTCCCCTTTTAACCCTGTTGGCAGAGTTTTCTTTTAAATGACACCCATTACTATGCTTCTGACCACTGTCGTAGCTTACACAGTACCATGAAGCCCATTAGTGGTGTCATGTACTCGGCAGAACCTGAAGAAGAGAGGGGAGCTGTGGGGTAGTGGGCTCAAGAATGAGGGGAAGAAACAAGACGGCCACCACCATAAACAACAAATCAACTGCCAGCCTGCTTATCTTGGCAAACCATCCAACAGTTAATTGCTCAAAAGAAGTCTAGTGTCGGCCCAGGCTCCAGTGTACTTATTTAATGCTTTTTTTTTTGCCATGGAGACGCTTGTGCAATGAGCATTTAGCTGTGCAGGACTGCACAGACTGTACGAGTTAGCCAGGGCACTGAACAGTACAACTTCTTAAAAACAACGATAGAGAGATGGGAAACACTGGATAAAGTGAGTGAGACTTTATCTGAAGCATTGGTAAGGGCAATGTGTTAAAGGGGCCTTTTGTTGTTGTTCTTATTGTTTATGTTTTTTTTCTGTGCTTGTGATTTGTGTTTTTTTTTTAAAGTTACCTAAATGGGTTCCAATTCCAAAAAAGAAAAGTATACTTTAAAACAGTTCCACTAAACTTCGAGAGAGAAAATGATTAAATGTTTTTTTTTTCTTAGAGGAACAAAATATTATACAGTGTCCATCACGCTGGCATAGTCAGTTATTTCCATCACAATTAATATGCACATGTTAGCAACCCATGAGTCCTGTAAGGATCTGATCTATGTGTGGAAACTCCAAAAAAAGCTCCAAATCAGCTTCCGATGAGGTCCTGATGACCTCCACGGTGAACTGCTATTTGGGAATCAAGGAGAGAGTGAGACTCCCACGCTTTTGGTGTTTGGCTCATGTTTGATGTGAATACAGTAAATTGACAGCCTCCACACCCTGGGGGTTGGAAAACATCTTGGCCGACCCTGGGATGTGGCCAGAGCACAACACTGCAGTCGGGCAATGTCCGAGGTGTGACACCGTGTTCTCGGAGGCGCGCACGCTCTCCCATGTCTTGATGTCTTCGTCCATCATTGTTCGCAGCTTCCAGTCAGGAAGCTGCGACGGCGCTGTGTATTTGCGTCGGCGTGGGAACGCGTGTTGTCACAGGAGATCAACAGGAAGATGAGACGGGGTCAGTTCTGCGGGCCGACAGCGACACCTCTAGCCACCTCACCTGAAAAATTCATCTTGACAAGGGACATTGCAAGCGTAGTCCAATGCATCCTCCAGGAACCCCTCGGTTACTGTCTCAGGGCTCTGTCTTGCTGCACAGACCAGTAATGCTAACCAAGGCTTAACAAACATTCAATATTCTCATCACTGTCATAGGTGAACACAGTTTAGCGTTGCAGAGTGAAAGCTAAGGACGGGAAACAATCTCTCTCTCTCTCTCTCTCTTACTCGCTCACTTTTTCAGACATGTCCTAATGGCTTGAATGCCTAAGATAGATTTCCTTTTCCATAACGACCCAAACATTGCTCATTCATAATCTGTTCATTAAAGAGCTTCCTTTTACCGTCCCCTGGGGGGGGGTTGTGTGACTGTGTGGGCTTACTGGTACTAATAGATAGTTGTTAATTAGTATGGGAATAATCCTGATTTAAAACCAACAAGCACAGGTCACTGCGACATGACAAAAAAGAGCCCAAAGGATGTAGTGATACAATCGCAATCATCACCAAGTGAGTGTGTGTGTGTGTTTCTGTGTGGTACTGATTTCATTAAGACATGCCATTACAGCTTGTCAACACGTACGCAGGGCCCAGTTTCACATCCAGTGTTTAAAAGGCTCCAGCAGCGCAGGAGTGGTGATGAGCGAGTTTCCCACACTGACGCTCTCACACCCCTATACCACCTCATAAGAGTTTCGCCCAGCCGCCAGTGCAAACACTGCGTGTCCCCAAACGTCACTAGTAAACGTGACGCTTTTCACTTCTTCACTTCACAACCACCCATCCCCCTTCTTCCTCTTCCCTCCAGTCCTCCCCCAGTGGCCAACCCCCTCCTCCAGCGGAAAGGAGACGTGCTCCGTCACACTGCACCCAAACTACGCCAACCCCTCACTCTTGCACCCCCCCACCCCCTCTCCTTTTTTTTCTTCTCCTTCCTCCTGTAATAATCTTTCCAGATCCTTCCCAGTGTCAGCTGTTGTGTATGTTTGTGTGAAGGATGACTCGGCGCAACTCCTCAGTCATGACTCGACTCCTTGCCTCGTCTCCGGAGCACATCACTGCAGCGTAGACCACATTGCCCAGTCACTGAGATTTAGAGCACCCGGCAGCCTGCAGTCGCTCCGTCGTGAAGAAGTTGTTTTCCTCACCCCTCTTACGGCTTCGCATGGCGGGGCGCTGACATTTTCTGGGCTCTGTCCAGTGTGGTTTCCAGCTGCTTGGCCTGCAGAAAACTTTGTCATGAAAAAGATTTTTCTGTTTATTTATTTTTATTCTTGTGAATGCTGAAATGGCCTTTCAACCCACGCAGTAAAATGAAGGGGAAGTGGATATAGCCTGATTCTTTCTGACCGCCGCTGAGGCACGTTTGGCTCTAAAGGTCATATATTCAGATCAGAGGATTTTTTTTTCCTGTTGGCCAGAGCCACACAATATTATAAAAAGGTCAGCGTTTCTAAGTAGACGGTCCATGAGAAGATTCAACTCTTTGTTATTTGAGGTCTTGACAGGCAGTTAGCCGAAGTGGCACTTTTTCAGTGACAAGAACTTGTTTATTAAAACAAAAATGGTCTCTTTCATTTAAAAAGTGGGTGAGGGAAATATTTTAATTGCATCTTCGGGACTCCGCAGGCTTCAATAACAGAGACTGAGTGGTGACCGTATTTTTTTAAGGGGAGAAAATGAATGAGAAAAAAATTGTTGAGTTGAGTAAAAATGTGCTATCTCTTGGCCTGAGTTGTTTTTAAAGTGTAAACACATCTTGGAGCCATCTCCCAAAAAAAAAAGTTTGTTTGACCCCTGGGTCTCAGTACACAAAGGCCAGTTTCCCGTCCCACAGGAAAGGCACTCGAGGAAGACCCTTTGTGGGTGTGTCTGTGTGTAAGCTTGACTGTGAATGTACATATTTGACTGAGTGTACGTGCCTTACACATACAATTGAATGTGAACAGAACACATTATATGTGATGGTGGTTCTCCGTGAAAAGCCAAATCTGAATGTTTTGTTTTTCATTACAGACCCATGAGGGACTACATGTGGCGACAAAACATCAACTATCTCAGATTTATTTCTATATAGTTTTAAAGAGTGACTACAAAACCTTAATTGGGTTTGTATTTCAGTTTTAAAGACAAAGCAAGCTTACGCCAACAGCTTGCTTAATTTCTTACACTGTTACTGTGTAACACTGTATTACTAACACACAATGCATTCCGCACAAAATGGAAGTTTTACTTGGTAGTAGCAAAATCATCTCAGTGCAAAGGCTGCTGTGAGGTGAATGGGAGAGGGCTTGGAATGGGGCATGGTATACTTTAACTAGATAATGAAGTTAGAACAAATTAACTATTTTGTATGGTTCACATGAATGGAACAGCATGTTCTGGATGTTCCATAATCAAACTCTAACCTAGAGGAGACATATAGGCTTTACTCAGCTTATGAACAGTGTCCTCATATGCACTTACAGTATTTCTCTGTTCCTAAAACACATTTTTTCAAAGCATGCCTCGGTTTCTCTTAGCTCTAAACACAAATCCCAAAACCACTCACACAAAATGCAAAACCCTTTATATCTCTTGCAAAATGACACTTTGGTTTCAAAACACTATCACCTCAAAAGGGCATTTTGTTTTCAAACAACAAACACAGACCATTAGAGTAGACATTCTAAGCATTGATTGAACACTGATGTGCTCAATGGAAAACACTACTATGAAATGGGAAAACACTAGTATGAAGGCCTTATCAGGAGTATTATGCCTTTTCATCTCCAGTGTTACTGTACGCTTTCTTCTGTTGTAAAATATTGTAACTGTATAATGTTGAACTGTATAATGAAAGAAAAATGTAAAATAATACAGTATTTCTCTGTTCCTAAAACACATTTTTTCAAAACATGCCTCGGTTTCTCTGAACACTAAACCCAAGTGCCAACTCCCTAAACCAATTCTGCTAAACTTTAAGCACAATTCTCTGCTTTAAACATAGATTTCAATTGTTAACCGCACTTTCTTCAAACCACAACACACAATTCTCTGCTTTAGACACAGTTTTCAATTGTTAACCACATTTTCTTCAAAACACTAAACACCATCCTCTCTACTTTGCATGCTTCATCAATGCCAAAACCTCATTGTGTTCAAACAGAAAACACTGCTAATCAAATGACAAAACTTCCATTTCCAAAGCTGTTGTGCAATTTGAAATCAAAACTTTAGCTCCTAGTTTGGAGAACAATTTATGGCAACATTGAAGTGAGTGGTGATCAGAGGGGCAGAGGAGTGAGAGTAAGAGGAGGAGGAGGAGGAAAATGATGAAGAGGAAGAGCAAGACGGAGAGCCATTACTGTATCTCTGATGAGATTCAGGCCAATGTGTTCAACCATGTGGTCAACATGGGTTTGACCATGCAGGAGGCTGGCAAGGCTGGCCAGAGGGTTCAACCAAACATAGGCCGCTTCTCAGTTGCACCGATTCTCCGGACATTCAGAAGAGAGAATGGGTAAGAAACACTACTATGACAGTAAAATACTAGTTTGAATGCCTTACTGTATCAGGAGCATAGTATTCTTGTATTTTACTGTAGAATATTTTACATTGTACTGTATTTGTAAAATTACAGTATACGTAAACAAATACAAAGTGCAACCATTGATGACCAAGACATATTCCTAAACATCAATACAAAGAGCCTAGCCACTGTGGACCATGTTCTAAGGCAGAACATCCCGAGGATGAAGAAGGTGTACAGGGTGCCTTTTGACAGAAACTCTGATAGAGTCAAACAATTACAGTATGATATGACTATGTGCAAGTAAGTCATATACGTTTCCACAACTGATTACGTCCTATCAGCACAGAAACATTACTGTACTGTATTGTTATCCAATCAAATGTTCAAATCAAACTGTATTTTCAGATGTTTCACAACACAACAATTGTCGATATTGTCTTGAGCAAGAACAGGATGCAGTCTAGTTTTTTTGTCCTTTTATTATTTTACATTTTTCTTTAATTTTTGAGCTAAAACATTATACAGTTACAATATTTTACAACAGAAGAAAGCGTACAGTAACACTGGAGATGAAAAGGCATAATACTCCTGATAAGGCCTTCATACTAGTGTTTTCCCATTTCATAGTAGTGTTTTCCATTGAGCACATCAGTGTTCAATCAATGCTTAGAATGTCTACTCAAATAATGGTCTGTGTTTGTTGTTTGAAAACAAAATGCCCTTTTGAGGTGATATAATAGTGTTTTGAAACCAAAGTGTCATTTTGCAAGAGATATAAAGGGTTTTGCATTTTGTGTGAGTGGTTTTGGGATTTGTGTTTAGAGCTAAGAGAAACCGAGGCATGCTTTGAAAAAATATCTTTTAGGAACAGAGAAATACTGTAAAAGGACAAAAAAACTAGACTGCATCCTGTTCTTGCTCAAGACAATATCGACAATTGTTGTGTTGTGAAACATCTGAAAATATAGTTTGATTTGAACATTTGATTGGATTACAATACAGTACAGTAATGTTTCTGTGCTGATAGGACGTAATCAGTTGTGGAAACGTATATGACTTACTTGCACACAGTCATATCATACTGTAATTGTTTGACTCTATCAGAGTTTCTGTCAAAAGGCACCCTGTACACCTGCTTCATTCTCGAGATGTTCTGCCTTAGAACATGGTCCACTGTGGCTAGGCTCTTTGTATTGATGTTTAGGAATATGTCTTGGTCATCAATGGTTGCACTTTGTATTTGTTTACGTATACTGTAATTTTACAAATACAGTACAATGTAAAATATTCTACAGTAAAATACAAGAATACTATGCTCCTGATACAGTAAGGCATTCAAACTAGTGTTTTACTGTCATAGTAGTGTTTCTTACCCATTCTCTCTTCTGAATGTCCGGAGAATCGGTGCAACTGAGAAGCGGCTTATGTTTGGTTGAACCCTCTGGCCAGCCTTACCAGCCTCCTGCATGGTCAAACCCATGTTGACCACATGGTTGAACACATTGGCCTGAATCTCATCAGAGATACAGTAATGGCTCTCCGTCTTGCTCTTCCTCTTCATCATTTTCCTCCTCCTCCTCCTCTTACTCTCACTCCTCTGCCCCTCTGATCACCACTCACTTCAATGTTGCCATAAATTGTTCTCCAAACTAGGAGCTAAAGTTTTGATTTCAAATTGCACAACAGCCTTGGAAATGGAAGTTTTGCCAATTGATTAGCAGTGTTTTCTGTTTGAACACAAGGAGGTTTTGGCATTGATGAAGTATGCAAAGTAGAGAGGATGGTGTTTAGTGTTTTGAAGAAAATGTGGTTAACAATTGAAAACTGTTTCTAAAGCAGAGAATTGTGTGTTGTGGTTTGAAGAAAGTGCGGTTAACAATTGAAATCTGTGTTTAAAGCAGAGAATTGTGCTTAAAGTTTAGCAGAATTGGTTTAGGGAGTTGGCACTTGGGTTTAGTGTTCAGAGAAACCGAGGCATGTTTTGAAAAAATGTGTTTTAGGAACAGAGAAATACTGTAGTGTTTTACTGTCATAGTAGTGTTTCTTACCCATTCTCTCTTCTGAATGTCCGGAGAATCGGTGCAACTGAGAAGCGGCTTATGTTTGGTTGAACCCTTTGGCCAGCCTTGCCAGCCTCCTGCATGGTCAAACCCATGTTGACCACATGGTTGAACACATTGGCCTGAATCTCATCAGAGATACAGTAATGGCTCTCCGTCTTGCTCTTCCTCTTCATCATTTTCCTCCTCCTCCTCCTCTTACTCTCACTCCTCTGCCCCTCTGATCACCACTCACTTCAATGTTGCCATAAATTGTTCTCCAAAATAGGAGCTAAAGTTTTGATTTCAAATTGCACAACAGCTTTGGAAATGGAAGTTTTGTCATTTGATTAGCAGTGTTTTCTGTTTGAACACAAGGAGGTTTTGGCATTGATGAAGCATGCAAAGTAGAGAGGATGGTGTTTAATGTTTTGAAGAAAATGTGGTTAACAATTGAAAACTGTGTCTAAAGCAGAGAATTGTGTGTTGTGGTTCGAAGAAAGTGCGGTTAACAATTGAAATCTGTGTTTAAAGCAGAGAATTGTGCTTAAAGTTTTGGTTTAGGGAGTTGGCACTTGGGTTTAGTGTTCAGAGAAACCGAGGCATGTTTTGAAAAAATGTGTTTTAGGAACAGAGAAATACTGTATTATACAGACCCATCATAGATATATGGGCCATTCTACCGAATTCGTGTAATATGCAGTCCCTCAACAATAAAAACTATTTACAAAACAATTAGGTATTTAGGCATAGATATTTAATTAGAAAATGTTATGGTCTATATAAACCAAATGCATTACATGAGATAGTGATAAGCTAAATATATACAAAATCATCATTTATAGGGTACTTCCTATTGGGAAGTAGCTGTCCCCAACCCTGACATCTAAATTTCAATGCCTTTACAGTATTTCTCTGTTCCTAAAACACATTTTTTCAAAACATGCCTCGGTTTCTCTGAACACTAAACCCAAGTGCCAACTCCCTAAACCAATTCTGCTAAACTTTAAGCACAATTCTCTGCTTTAAACACAGATTTCAATTGTTAACCGCACTTTCTTCAAACCACAACACACAATTCTCTGCTTTAGAAACAGTTTTCAATTGTTAACCACATTTTCTTCAAAACACTAAACACCATCCTCTCTACTTTGCATACTTCATCAATGCCAAAACCTCCTTGTGTTCAAACAGAAAACACTGCTAATCAATTGGCAAAACTTCCATTTCCAAGGCTGTTGTGCAATTTGAAATCAAAACTTTAGCTCCTAGTTTGGAGAACAATTTATGGCAACATTGAAGTGAGTGGTGATCAGAGGGGCAGAGGAGTGAGAGTAAGAGGAGGAGGAGGAGGAAAATGATGAAGAGGAAGAGCAAGACGGAGAGCCATTACTGTATCTCTGATGAGATTCAGGCCAATTTGTTCAACCATGTGGTCAACATGGGTTTGACCATGCAGGAGGCTGGCAAGGCTGGCCAGAGGGTTCAACCAAACATAAGCCGCTTCTCAGTTGCACCGATTCTCCGGACATTCAGAAGAGAGAATGGGTAAGAAACACTACTATGACAGTAAAACACTAGTTTGAATGCCTTACTGTATCAGGAGCATAGTATTCTTGTATTTGTATCTGTAGAATATTTTACATTGTACTGTATTTGTAAAATTACAGTATACGTAAACAAATACAAAGTGCAACCATTGATGACCAAGACATATTCCTAAACATCAATACAAAGAGCCTAGCCGCAGTGGACCATGTTCTAAGGCAGAACATCTCGAGAATGAAGCAGGTGTACAGGGTGCCTTTTGACAGAAACTCTGATAGAGTCAAACAATTACAGTATGATATGTCTATGTGCAAGTAAGTCATATACGTTTCCACAACTGATTACGTCCTATCAGCACAGAAACATTACTATACTGTATTGTAATCCAATCAAATGTTCAAATCAAACTGTATTCTCAGATGTTTCACAACACAGCAATTGTCGATATTGTCTTGAGCAAGAACAGGATGCAGTCTAGTTTTTTTGTCCTTTTATTATTTTACATTTTTCTTTCATTTTTGAGTTAAAACATTATACAGTTACAATATTTTACAACAGAAGAAAGCATACAGTAACACTGGAGATGAAAAGGCATAATACTCATGATAAGGCCTTCATACTAGTGTTTTCCCATTTCATAGTAGTGTTTTCCATTGAGCACATCAGTGTTCAATCAATGCTTAGAATGTCTACTCAAATAATGGTCTGTGTTTGTTGTTTGAAAACAAAATGCCCTTTTGAGGTAATATAATAGTGTTTTGAAACCAAAGTGTCATTTTGCAAGAGATATAAAGGGTTTTGCATTTTGTGTGAGTGGTTTTGGGATTTGTGTTTAGAGCTAAGAGAAACCGAGGCATGCTTTGAAAAAATGTGTTTTAGGAACAGAGAAATACTGTAAATAACATTTTTCAATTTTTTTAGATTTTTTTCAATGATTTAATTTCAAAGATCTTTATGATTGGGTTGAAACAGAACTTGGAATATTTAGATTTATTGTGGGTTTAATTTTTAAATCAATTTACTATACTCAAAAAATCATGTCCCTAGTTTTCATGTCACTACCGAAACACAAGAGTTTTAGTTCATTGGCTGAGCCTGTGTTTTAGCCACGACTCTGCATTTTTGACCATGAAGTGACACTGCATCTCTGTCCCTCATGGTTGAATGGTAAGTAGCTAAATCCCTATACTTTTTATATAAATGTGTTCCAAAGTCTGAAAATCGATGTGTAACCTTAAGAATTGTCACTACCGAAACGCATGTTTTCTTCAATTAAGTAAACCTTTTGGGGTTTCATGGAAAATCTTATGTTTGTATGTGTGTTCACCTCTTCAAAGATGTGTTTGCATGCCGTGTGCTTGTTAGAATTCTTTATTTATGCTTAAAGTTAGCTAGAATTGTCACTACCGAAACAGTCACTACCGAAACATATGGTAGTGACCAGATGATTTCGGTAGTGACAAAATGAAATGGTAAGTAGTTCAATCCCATAATTTTTAAATAACTGTGTTGTGTGGACTAAAGGGCGGCCCAGAGCACCTTTTGGATGATTTTGGAAAGAGAAATTAACATCCATCCAACAGTGCAGTCACTACCGAAACAGTGCAGTCACTACCGAAACAGATAAATTGAACTTGAAAATTTGGTAAAAAATTCATTTCTATGGATTTCATTGTGAAAACCTTCAAGAAATATTTGTAAAAATATTCTTCAGAGAAGGGAAGGAAACACAATCTGAACAGGTCAATAATAATACTTTTTTACCATAGTAAATGTGATGTTTCGGTAGTGACAATTTTTGGAAGAGGAAAAACATTCCAACACATTCTGAAAATACAATATAAAACTGTTCTTTTACTAGATATGTGTACTTTAGATATGGTACAATATACATATGGACAAAGTTTTGGGAATAAACCATAAAAAAATTCTAAATATATCCGACATGACTTTGCATCAATTCGGTAGAATGGCCCATATACGTGTATACTATACAATACCTACATCTAGTTCACACTGTGTCAGCCAAACCAACATCAATGATCATCTGAAAAAACATATCATTTTGGGTCAAACCTGCACAACCACTGTCATGAATGGTCATTTTGTGACACAGTATCTTATGGCAGGGTACCCGTGTTCCCCCGATGACAAAAATAAATTGAACAAACTTAATAAGAGACAATTAACTTCAAAACGAGAGAAGTCATTCAATTTGTATACCTCACTGAAATGGTTCGGTAATGGGATGCACACATATTTGAGTTAAATCTTCATCTGGGATAACAGTTCACTGTGCATGCCATTAAACTGAATGATTAGGTTGGGAAAATGTGTCCATCAAACTCACGTTTTGTGATTGTTGGTTAGACTTCAAGTGAAAGTGTTGATCGAAGGAATGTTGAATTTAACCTACTCCGACTACAATTTCATTATTGCTAGTTCTGAGAACTACAAGTTATATGTAATGTTGGATACTAGTAGTGTTCACTAATTAGAAGGTTATTCTTAAAGAAGATATACATTTCACGTAATTCATTTTTTACAGTGTAGCCTTTCTGGAGTTGATATAAATGACACAGGGTATATGCATTTTTGTGTTTATTTGAGTGTTTGAGTGTGTGTGTGTGTGTGTGTGTGTGTTATTGAGTGCTTGTGTGTGTGTTTGTGTTTGTGTGTGTGTGTGTGTGTGTGTGTGTGTGTGCGTGTGTGTGTGTGTGTGTGTGTGTGTGTGTGTGTGTGTGTGTGTGTGTAATTGAGTGCTTGTGTGTGTGTGTTTGTGTGTGTGTGTGTGTGTGTGTGTGTGTGTGTTTGTGTGTGTAATTGAGTGGGTGCGGACAGCCCGTGGGAGGTGTTTGGACACTCAGTGGTGAGGCGAGCCTGACCGTGAGGTCTGGCCCACAGCACTCTCAGGCATTCGCTGTCTCTGTCTCTCTCTGTCTCTCTCTCTGTCTGTCTGTCTCCACATTCTCTGTGTCTCTCTCTCCTTCTGTCTCTCTTTTTTCTCTAACACACACACAGTCTCTCTCGGGCAGACACACACACACTGGTTCTGAAGCACATGACTTTGGACAGAATGGGTCAGTACGGACAAACACGTGTCACACACAACACCGCCACAGACACGTCTGGTGTCCCTGAGCCACGATACAACCAGGCTGAGCTGTCACCACACAAGAGAAATGCAAACAAAAAAAGAGAAGAGTTTAATTTGTGGAAAAAGAAGAAGGGGTCACAGCAAAGGCAGTTTATCTTCTCCAAGTGAGGCATCCATGTTCGAAGCGAGAGTTTATACTGTCAACTCTGAACAGTAGCCACCCAAACATACCTGTATTTGGTCTGTTTTGTATCAGAGGTAAAAGACCACTTCACTGCAGAACCCCATTCATCTCTCCAATTTCTTAGGTAAACTAAGTTGTGTTTTGACCCCCACTGTGCTTCCCATGACTTTCTTTGGGGGGATGGTGGGAGGGAGTAGTGTGTGGGGAGTGATGTTCCTCTCCAGGCCTCCCGGAGATTTGAGCAAGCGTGAGGAATGTCGCACGGACAAATAACGGGAGACATTAGGGTGAGGATGTGTTCCTCCTCGCTGATAAGGATCTTCATCGAATTACATCTAAATTGTGTTTACTGCTCTGTAATATATGACATCAACCTAATAATGCGTGTAATGCACAAGCCCTTCTCTGAGGTGGTGGTGTTGTGCTGGTCAATCGATGACAGTGAAATTCACATCGTACCAAACACTAATGTAATTATTCAGTGGCGTGACCTCAGAAATCCCACCATGCCGCCCCCCAAGTCAGACGAAAATACCTACACTCGATGACACATTGTGTTCACAATAACGGCAACACGGTAACTGTACTTCACAAACGCCTGTGCCAAAAAGGCAGTCTCGGTCACCCAGTCCGCACAGCTGATGTGATCAGAATAATTGCTCCGGCATTGTCTGGATGGTGCATAATTTTTTCAAGTCGTAAGTACCTCCAAGTAAGCCATTAGGTAGAAAGTCAGGAAGCTCAGCGTTATCATGTTGACTCAGGTTTTATTTATCATTTCGTTTTTCTTTTTCATTGCTTTTCAAAACCTCATCAATCTTCATCAGGGCCGTAGTGTTTTGTTTTTTCACTGAACTCTTTCAAGATTCAATATTTTTGTACAGCAAACAGTAAAAAAAATACTTAAACAATTACACTGCATCTAAGTGCACATAGGTGGTATTCGTACGCCTATTCCTGACAAAGTCCGAGCCATGGCTGTGGCGAGTTTTGATTCGCCAGCTGTCACACGTTTTACATATTTTTGCCTGACCACAGTGAGTGATATCCTTGCTCTTCCACAGCAGAAACCCAAGGGACGAAAGACTTTTGGATGCAGTGCAGGAATTTTTGCTTGCTTCGGTTCCATGTTCCAGGGATGTTTTGAGCATCAGGCCTTTTTTCACACAGGTCATAAACAGAACAACTCTGTTTCCATCTGATCCACGGCGAGTGACCGACAGATTTATCACTTGGGCGTCTGAGATTCATGTCAAACTGCCTGTTGAGATGCCACTGGAGACCCACCACAGCATCCTGCCCTTTGCATAGCTACAGCCCACTATTGGGATCAATTTCCTCTGGCTTTGAACCATGGAAAACTGTAAAGGCTGACCCCTTTTTGACTGACCTACTGTGTTGACTTGTCAGTACCTTGTCAAGTCGATATCTGAGGGGACTTCCTGAAGGTCTTTGGTCACGTAAATACAGACATATTCATTGAGAGAGAGTGAGAGTGAGAGTGAGAGTGAGAGTGAGAGTGAGAGAGAGAGAGAGAGAGAGAGAGAGAGAGAGAGAGAAGGTATTGAGGGTATGAGACGAATAACAGACATTTACAATTTACAGCAAACAAGAGTGCATGTGCTGGTTGGTGAGGAACCATCCAGGAGGGAAAATGTGTCTGAGTATTTTATTTCCCCTCTGTACTCCCACGTATGCACACTCTCTCTCTCTCTCTCTCTCTCTCTCTCTCACAGACACTATGTATGCACGCTCATACATGCTGACCGACTACTTTCCATCAGCGTGGGAAAACATATGCATTCTAGTTTGAGAGTCTGTTGAGTCTATGACTTGGGATAATAGTAATAACAAAGAATACACAGTCACCAAAACATACTGTTTTAAAAACAGTAGTTATGTCTCGGAATTATACTTTAATTACTGCATGCATCTTCAAGAAAGACCCGCAGTTCAAACAAGGGAAACCAATAAGCAGTGAATCTGTCTGAATCATCTGTTTGAAGAGGGAAGCACCTTTGATGTTTGTCCACTGCTTTCCCTGAGCCAGAGACTGAAGGCCAAATGTTCTAGTGGACCTCTGATTGTAAAGCTTCACCCTGAGACGCAAGAACACTTGGGCAACAGTGTCTGTCAACATGTCTGTAGCAACAGTGACATCCTCAGTTTCACTGCTGCTGAAAATTGCAAATCGCTGAGCAGGCAAAGAATTTCCCACACTTCTGAAGTGTTTTTCGCTATATGGTCCAGGATGTAAAAGTGTCATCTATACAATAGCCTAATTGTGGGCTTATTTTTGTGGTTCATGGAAATGTTTACTGGTTTGGTCTCTTTGGAGATAAAGGCAGATAGCAGTATTTGAGGGAGATATACTGTATATCTTACAGATTCTATCGATATCAACATCTCAATTCTAATTCGATATCTATCAGATTTAATGCCTTTTTTTTCTTGTAGCCTCCATTTGAAAGGAGAGAAAATGAATAGCAGAGTAAAGCAAAGAGAAAACAGTGGAGTGCATGTGATGGCTGATACCACACAATCAGTGCGCTCTACAAATCTGTAAGCAAGCATTCCCCCTTACCCTCAAATTAGAATGAAAACTGCGCAAAAAGCATGTTTTAAAGGTCATGAATAGCGTTTGACCTCAGTGCCCTGTATGGAGATTTCACTGCGATGCAGCTTAGTATGATAGAAGTGTTGATGTCAGCACTAAGCGGCACCAATTTTGTGGCCTTTTCCCCAGGGTCTGACTGAAGCACTGGAAGAGTTCACATAGATTTCAAAAGGTATAAATTGGGTTTTTTGAATGACCAAATTGGTACAAAGCCCATGTTTCTTTGAGAAAGCCAAGCGAATTATGCTTGTGTCTGCTTTTGAATTTAGTTTGTGAATGGCATTTTCTCCTGGGTGTGAATCATCACTTTACTCAGGGAAATGTGAGACTGTCAGGCTAAATTGTCTGCATAACACACAAGATGAAGGCTTCAAGTTAAGAAGAAAAAAAAACACAAACAGAAATGTCATCCCATCGTTCTAAATCGCTCTTCATAAGACGCTGATGGTGAGGATTGGCTGGGGGAAAAAAGGCTGAGCGAATCCTTTTTTTTTTTTTTTTTTTTTAAATCTGGTGGTTTGTCTCCGCTGGTTTTGCCAGTGGCGGTGCCGATCATTCAAGGTTTTTTTTTTTGGCTCTTTTCATTTTGGGGGCTATAATGGCCTCCCATAACTATGTTTGCCTGCATGAAAGGAGGGCCTTGTGTGCTGGAAGCCCTTGCACGTCCGCCTCCGCACTCGTGTTTCGTGCCTTCCCCCCGAAAAATGTTATTTGTGGTGCAAAGATCTGGTGCTCCATAATTCTATCTTATAATATGGTAAACGTTGCAAAGCCCCATTTAAGCATTTAAGCTTGGAATTGATCCATGTGCTTTGAATTTACCATTTTTAGCAAAGGCCAGGATACTTATGCTCATTGAATTATTCATTGCTCACGGCGCTGTAAAATCAGACGGGGACATGGGGTTAATCCGCAGAGTTTAAAAAACAACCAAGTGCTCATTTATCTTAAGGAGTAATGACTCTTTGTTGTGTAATGTATCTCCTCTGACAGACAACAGGAAAAAAACGGCAAAATCATGAAGTTTGAAAATTACTGTTTACACCAGTACAATGACAGTGATTTGAATTGAGAGCAACGGAGGTGCTAACTAGCGGTCTCAGAGAAGCTAGCATATGGTAGGTTGAGTGCTAATGGTAGGTGTGTGCAATCAGCTGCTGTTGTGTGTGGATCAGATGAGAAGGAGAACTGCGCTCAGTGCTCAGGACACTCCCAGGGCCACCCACAGCCACGGCACTGATAGTGTGTCATTTCTACGGACAGCCAGACACAAACAATGGCTCACTGCTCCTCCACTCATTTCCTGATGTTATGTATGTGTGTGTGTGTGTGTGTGTGTGTGTGTGTTTTGGGGGTGTTGGGTTCCCAGGCCCTTCTTTGTCAACAGTCGTTTCTACTGACAGTATTTGCATGCAGTGTCGTATTTTGGAGCTACATTCATTACTTTCTCATAGACACAGCTGCCCCACTTAAGTGTCCTTACCATAATAATTACAGTGCATGAAATGCCCTGTATTGTTATTCCTAGGCTTCTTCTTCTTCTTCTTCTTATTCTTGTTACCTTTTTCTGTGATTAATTCAGCCCGAACTTAACGTAGAAACTTCATTCAAACGTTGTCGCATAGGTCTTGTAAACGACACTTATGCTATGTATTTGTCACTTTTCTAAACTTTATACTTTTTAAGATATTAAAGAAAAACGAATATAAATTTCTCCCATTGACTTACATTGGGCCATTATGACATCATAATAGGGTCTTTAAACTGGCTTGCACCTGTGCTTTACTGACACCTGCGCCAAATCCAAGGAACCTCTTCTCTCTCTGTCCCTCTCAATTTAACTGTAACTAGGAACATTAAGACACCATCCATTCTCAATTTTTTTTCTCTCCATCTCTCCATCTTTCTCTCTCAGTCAACTTTCTCTCACACTCAATCTCTCTTCTTCACTCCATTTTTATCTCCTTTTTTCAATATTTTCACTCTCTCTTTATCTCTTCATCCAGAGCCACTCTTGTTCACTCTTCTTTCCTTCTTCCACTCTTCTTTCCTTTCTTATTTTCTTCTTCCATTTTTCTTTCCTTCTTCCACTCTTCTTGCCTTTCTTTTTTCCTTCATCCATTCTTCTTTCCTTCTTCCACTTTTCTTTCCTTTCTTCACTCTTCTTTCCTTCTTACACTCTTCTTTCCTTCTTTCACTCTTCTTTCCTTGCTTCTTTCCTTCTTTCACTCTTCTTTCTTTTCTTATTTCCTTCTTCCACTCTTCTTTCCTTCCTTCACTCTTCTTTCCTTTCTTCTTTCATTATTTCACTCTTCTTTCTTTTCTTCTTCCACTCTTCTTTCCTTTCTTCACTCTTCTTTCTTTTCTTCTTTCCTTCTTTCACTCTTCTTTCCTTTCTTCTTTCCTTCTTCCACTCTTCTCTCCTTTCTTCACTCTTCTTTCATTTTGTCTTTCCTTCTTCCACTCTTCTTTCCTTTCTTCTTTCCTTCTTTCACTCTTCTTTCTTTTCTTCTTCCTTTCTTAACCTTTGCATTTCATGCACTGGTATTTCCTTCAGCAAATGCATTTTCTAGTTAATAGTATGTACTTTTCCAGTAAATATGACTATTTATTGCAAACCATACGTCAAATTACATATTGTCAATGTATCTGTAACAGTATATTGTAATTATCAAATTAAGTATTACGTAAGTGCATAGTACCTTAGGATACTACTAAGGTACCCAGATTTGTGTGGTAGAATAAGTAACTCCATTTTAACAAAATTGTTGATATTTGAAAGTATCTAACCATACATAACGCTAAAGATGTAAACTTTGATCTCACTTTGTATTCTTTGGACATCTAACTTTTTCTAAGTAAAAGTGGCTAATGAAGTTCATGAGGATGCATTCTTGAACATAGACTGTGTAGTCTGGAAGTCTGGCATATCGACTATTTAACAAGTAAATGATATGCCACTCTAATGAAATGTGATGACCTTACTCACAGTCTCCCACATGCGAGTGCACAGCACCAGTGAGAGTGGCTGAACTCAATCTCAGTCTCAGTACGCAGTACATTGTACTCAGTCTGATGGAGCCTTATCGCTCAGCTGTAATGGGGACATCACTCATTGCTGTTTGATGTGGTCCTCCACGCTTGTGAGAGCTGTAAGCATGGCTACGGGTCACATCTTGTTGTAATTGGCTTTTCCCGGCTGCCTGCTACAAACCAGTGGGTCCCATTCCTGATAATTCATAGCTGTGACTGTTAAAAGGCGTCATTTGCAGAGAACAAAAGGGTGGCGGAGGGAGGGAAGGGGTAAAGGTACAATGGCAGATGTGTGCGGGTCTTCCTGAGAGAGGGAGCACTGGCTGACGAAACAGTTTGGGGGTGGGGGGGGGGGGGGTGGGGGGGGGGGGGGTGGGGGGGGGGGGAGGGTCTTGCCTTCAAGACGGGGTGAACTTCAACCCAGATATCCCCAGCGCAAGTGATCATTGTGGTACCATGGCTGATTAACAGTTTGTTAGAAATTACGTCATTTGAATGGTTATTGAATGTTTATTGTTGTATAGAGTATGCAATGCTTTCTAGCTTAGCGCAGCATGTCAAGTAATTTCTCAGTTCACTGCACGAACATGTCATTTTCCCACCTACCCTCCCCTTTCAGATTTTAAAATCATACGTCCTTCAATCAAAAACACTCAGACAAACATTGTGGTCTTTAAACGCCACGTCTAGCCTTGGGCTTGAAAGCTGCTGTAATAACACGTCTCCCGCCGCCTACCCGCCAGTCTAATACTGGGCTTAGTAATTTGTGGCCCGGGCCCAGACAGTGGACAACCCATCTTCCGTCCGACTGACTACGCTGCCGCCGCCTGTGAGGAGCCCTCTGTTGTTTTTTATCTGGCTCTACTTTGGGTTCTGCTTCTGTCAGGTTATGTGCACTCACAGCAGCCAAATACCTTTTTCATTCTGAGCTGCTGGGTCTCAGAGTAGCTTTTCGCACAGATGGGTGGCCAATAAGTAATAAGTTTAGGTCGATCCTGTGCAGCATATTTGGTCGCTCAATAAAGTTTATATTTTCAGAGGAAGATAGTATTTTGAACAACCCTGTAGACTATCTCTCTGCCTTTCACACAGGCACACAAGCACAGACACACACACATACACATATCAGTGGGTGTGTGCACATACACCATCATCATGTGCACACACTGACACACACACACTGACACACACACACACACACACACACACACACACACACACACACACTTAGATAATGAATGATATAAATGAAACCTTTTCCAAGAACATCAGATTATAGTATTGAGTTTCAGTTCATCCTCTCTCCCTCCCTCTTCTCTCCTTCCCTTCTCCTCCTTCCTGGGTCCCCTGCTTCTCTCTCTCCCTGCATACGTATCTTTCAGCTTTCTACAGTGTGTCGTCCGCCTGACCTTCTTGTAATTTTCCCGAAGGACATCCTGGGAAGGGACAATGGGAGAGAACAAAGCACAGCGGCCGTTCCCAAGCTCTCCGCACCATTGTTCACCACACAATGGTACCACGCAGTCCGAGGAACCATGACACCTGCGCCTCACACTCCAAATCCCCTCAGACCGAGAGAAAAAGAGCGACAGAGAGAGGGAGAGAGAGAGAGAGAGAGAGAGAGAGAGAAGTTGCCTTGATCCAAAAGCTACCCACTCCAGTCAACCCCCACTAAGGGGCAATGAAAGAAGAGGAGGACAGAGCAGGCCCACTGTGGCTGAACACAGTTGCATAAGAACAGAGCACGAGGTCAGGCTGAACTTCAGATAGAACTATTTTGGTCTGTGACTAGAAAACGTGCACAAATGTGAGTAAATGCTGTGGTGCATTACTCCATTAAAAACTTTTAGGGACTCGCCGTGGAAGAGGCCGTTTGGCAAAGATGTTGAGAAAACATCTGATTTAAAGCAAAGTGCAAACCAAAATGACAGAACTCGTTGAACATCAATACAACCCTTTCAAAGGAGCTTCTCATTAAATGTTATCTAGTTATTTTTTTTTCACCTATCCATCCAGCCATCTGTCTATCTATCTCTTTTATTCACTCATTCATTTGTTTGAAGATGCGTCTGCAGGGGCCCATGAGGCAGTGGTGTGAAAGGCAGACGCAGTCCTCATTTTTCACTTGGTGGAAGTTTTTAGTTTGTATGTTTGTTTGTTTTCTGTTTTGCACATGGCGTCCCCCCACTTAAGATGTGTTCATTATGGTAGGGCCAGCCCTGTCTCACTCTTTCCCCACTCTCTCTCTCCCTCTCTTTTGCACACACGTAGTAAGAAAAAAAGTCTGTTTACAATCAAATGTTACAAACCGCACATAATTGTGTCCAGAGCTGCGTCTATTTGTCAGCACATGTTTGTGAGTAAACAATCGGGACACCTCTGGTGGTGGCTAAACACAGACAAGCCATGGGAACAGCTGCCACTCCGGGACGTGCCAGCGGTGAAAGGGGGGCGCGACCGCACAGGCGTTCCCCTCAGTCCTTGCCCGTGCTCCATAAACTCCCTGGTAAACTCCCACCCCGTCGCTCCTGGGCGCCCGGGCCCACGAGGAACACTCCACAGCCAGCCAGCATGGGCATTGGATGGGTCTCTCGGAAGGTACGGTGAACCTGCTGAACCCTTAATCTCCCCAGCTCAGCTCCGCTCCACACAAAGACTGGACCTTAGTTTACGAGGTGCAAAGGGGTGGGTGGGCGGACGCTTCTGTTGGACAGTAGGTTTTGGTTCTGAGCACAATGTGACTCACAGGTTAAATATCAGGGCGATTTGTGCCCGCTTGTTCCAGTTAAGAGAGTGAGTTTTAAAGCAGTGGAATACACTTCTATATCATCTGTACACTTCTAAATTTAGCTCAACCACTATGACCATATCAGTATTGGTAGAGAAATAGCAAATGTGTCTTGTCAATAACAGTTACTACCTGCCAAAATCACCACTGAATGGCTCAATGGCTGCGCTGAGAGACAAGTTCCGTGCGACGCTGAAGTTTTCACTTCATGAGTTGAACCCAGGGGTCTACTAGGCGAAAACAAAGCACTTGTGGGTGTTCCACAAAAAAAAACTCCTCTTGGTCTGTTGTGTAATAAAACAAAACCTGATCCGAGTTCAAGCACATCCTCGCGCCGTACGATTCTACGGCCCCTGCTGGGTCAGCTGGGTCTCCCGCTGGCGCTGGTATCTCTCGTGTCCGCGCAACCCGGGGCACGTAGACAGGTGAGAGGCTCAGATAAGCACAGATGCACCCCACAGGCCCTGGAACGCAAACATGGCAGTGCTATCGAATATCCACATTTGCCGTATTACGGCCTGTGAAGCACGGCCACTCCCGTACATAAACAAGCAGCCTCTCTCTTTCTGCGTCTATCGACTTCTCAGAGATCTTTGCGTTTTAGGAGCAGTAGGTGTCATCTGGCAGTGATTTACTGTTACACACCTTTTGTGTGAGCTATTTTGCTATCACAGAATTCCCCAAGGGAGTGTTTTTTTTTTTTTTTTTTTTACCAGGTCAATGAAGCCATGCCTCCTGCATCATCTTGGACAGAGATGCTAAGATCAACAAAGCCTGTATGAGAACTGAGTGCCAGAAAGGATAGCTAGGGTAATTTACCTCCTCTGGGTTCAGCATTCCCAGGCACATTGGAAAGAAACCTGACTTTGAATGTGTATGTGTGTGTGTCGAGACCTGACCTCGAGTGTGTGTGTGGATGGACACATGCACAGGGGGGCTTCCTATTATTGTTCTCAGAATGAGACACCAACCGTTTTCTCCACCCTGGCCGGCCCCCCCAAACCCCCCTTTCAGCACCGGCTGTATGGGGTAGTTTTAAATTAGACAAACAAAAGATCAGCATGAGGAATCCTCATTGGAATTCAGGCTCATATTTTTATTTTTATTTTTGGCATTATATTTTGCCCAAACTCAAGGGCAACTTGAAACTCGCTCTCATGCAACCTGCGTCAAACTCTGAGAAGGCTTCGTTTCTGAGGGTTTAAAGTGGTTCCAAGTAATTGTAGCGCACAAAATCCACTCTCAAATCAGCATCTATACTGCCCCTCCTAGTTCTGTATGTGGATGAGGTCTCCTTTACCTCTTTCTGCTTGTGAGCATTTTTTTCACATTCGACGAAAGAGGAAGAGATAGAGAGGAAGAAAAAAGAGGGAGAGCATGTACTAAAAGTCCAGAAAACAGAGAAAACACACAACTACAGCTGTCAGGTCAAACTCAACCTTTTACAATGAACTTTTGATGAGCTATAGAATCCTCGCCCCAGGAGTGAGAGAGCTTGTGAGTCTGTTATGGTAAATCCGGTGTGTGTGTGTGTGTGTGTGTGTGTGTGTGTGTGTGTGTGTGTGCGTGCGTGCGTGTGTGTGTGTGTGTCTGTGTGTGTGTGTGTGTGTGTGTGTGTGTGTGTGTGTGTGTTGGGGGGGTAGACATGGTGTAGCTGTGCCTTCATTGCCCTCACGGCTGGAGGCACACATCACCTGTCCAAGAGTTACTGACCCGTTACACTGGCTGACTGTAGCGTTTCCACGGCGACACCTTTTGGAACGCTATTGCATTTTTTGGTCGACTAATCTCCTGAGAGGAGGACTTGAGCTTGAAATGAGGCGAGAGCATTTTGCACAGGAAAAGTCTGTGTAATGATATTGAACGTTAATTATAAATGCATTATTGTGCAAACATGGGTTGGTATGCACATCTCTGGGGTGTGTCGGTGCATAGATGGGAGAGTTCCATGTATGAGGGAGTTCCTTGAAAGCAACACCTGTGCCATGAAACCAGAAATGTGTTGTTTGTTCCATTGTAGACCAATTAATGAGCTCCTTGTGAACGTTGATAAAGTATGATCGAATTATTGTGATTGGCTGATAAATAATGAGTTCACTGCCACATCCACTAATTATTCAACTAATTTATGCTTGATTGTACCCTGCTTTGTGTCAATGAAATGAGCATATATAGGCATCGCCTCCTATTCTCACTGCATGGTTGCTGATGCTCAAAGTCATTTGCAGTGCTTGTTGCACTTTTAAATTATGGCCTGTAATGTATTTGTAAAATCTCTGTGGATGACAATAGCTCTGAATTTCTGCAAAGCGTGTACCTCTTCTTTGTTTTACCCTTGTCCTTAGATGTTGAGTAGTGATTGTCAAAACAAAGTGCTGTCCCCATCTCTAGCGTAACCGAGACCAGGGAATCACTCTCCGTGATGTTCACTTGTGGTGCTCACTGGCTTTGGTATGAGAGATTAGGGATGGCTCAGTAAACATCTTCATGGGAATGTGACTAAAGACAGAGCTGAAGCATGGCCCTCCTGATATTACGGAGGTCAAGACCTGGGGATCACATTCTGGAGTAAGAAAATTCACAGAGTTAAACCGGCGAAGAGCTCTTAATACTCACCCTACGGCTACGAAGAGAAGCATGCATGAACAAGCAATTGCGCGTGTGTGTTTGTGTGTGTGTGATGAAACCACCTACGACTGACTTGAAGTGCGTCAGTCAGGTAGTCGGTGTGTGTTAAGATGTCAACCTTGTAAACGAAACATTAGATGAGTAATTACTCGGAGAAACATGCCCCTGTACAGACACCACCACAGTGCCCTTGAGTCCTCAATGCCAAAAAGCCGGTCCTTGGCCATTCACCTTCCTCTATATGTCACTATTTGCCAAAAACATGTCACTCTTTTACCCCAGCACAGCAGTTCATTAACACCTGAACACTTGACAAGTTTTCCACAGATGAATTACACTTCTGAGTGTAAGAGATATTTTTTTTATCATGTGAAATTCAAAAAGAAGACATAAGTCATAACTATGAACGTGATCAGCCATTTTCCTGTGCCCTGTTTTGGGGG
Organism: Sprattus sprattus; assembly: GCF_963457725.1. Taxonomy (NCBI): domain Eukaryota; kingdom Metazoa; phylum Chordata; class Actinopteri; order Clupeiformes; family Clupeidae; genus Sprattus; species Sprattus sprattus. The sequence continues at coordinate 21,745,273 of NC_137921.1, forward strand.
CCCATAGCTTTATCACCATGGCATCACAATCAAGACTTTTATTCTGCATCAACTTGACTTTGTCTTTGGCAATTAGTACAGCGAAATTAAAAGGACTGCGCTATCTGTCTAAATCAAATGTACAACATTGTCACCACTACATGACAGGGCATTTGGTTTATTTCTTGTCTGAGTTGAATGGTTTTATCTTGTCCGGAATGAATTATGACACAGCCTCTTCCCTTCAACACACCAAAATAAAATCCTATCTGTCCTCAAGATTGTACTTAAGTTGTAATATTACACAATTCAGTCTTAAATCACAAGAAAATCACTGCCTTCCAAGGACCCTCAAATGTCCTGACAGCTGGAGAATCAAACTCAATCTCACCATTGCAGTAAACAGAGAGAGAGAGCATTTTATTTCAAGCAAATGTCCTAGATGCATGCAGTTCCCACAGACAGCATGGACACACTGTGGAGAAAAGTGAATCCAGTCTGCAATATTTGATGGTTTTACCTATTTTCATGGTTCATCATCGGATATTACTTCCATCCAATGCACTCGATATGAAAAATACCCAGTCCATGGGAGCATCCTTGTCATTACAATGTACTTCAGGCCTGAGCCGAACAGCAAAGAGCTTAGCAGTCAGAATGATGTGAAAGATAAGGCTGTTAATCATCTTAGAACGTACAGTGCATTCCACTCCATAAAAAGCAAAGTGAGGTAATTAAGCTCAAACCTTAAACAATACAGAACTTGAAGCATGTTATCCCTCTAGTATAGTACTTACATAAAACGTGCCATGTGGCTGGCAAAGGGGAACATTGTTAGGGAACTGCGATCCAGATAGGCCCATTACATGTTACCCTAACAGCAGCCCTGCAGTGCAGAATCAGTCCCGGAGTTAATGTTTGTTTGCTTGCCCTTTCCCCCCCAAGATGGCAACCATGCATAGCCCCACTCTCATTAGCTCAATGCGCTTCCGCGATAACATGCCTTCAAATGCAGGAGTATTAGGAAAGCCTGTGATCGGGCAATCTTTTCTGTTCCAGATAAGGCATGAAATAGAATTTCAGGTTAATCCACTTTGGAAATTCCGGGTGGTGCCAGTTGCACATCTGCAATTTGCCTGGAGTTACCTGGGCAAAACATTTTACTCTCCAGTGTAAAACCCTGTATTGGCTGCTGCTGAAAAGGGCTTCCCTTATGCTATCTCTTGTGGAAGAAAAAAGAAAACACACTTTGAATTTCAGCTATCTACAAGGAAGGGATCAGACTCAGCACCATGAATGACCAAGAGCAGTCTCTCAGAAGATAAATATGTGAAGTTTGATCCTTCAAAACGGCAAGGCTTCACTAGATCCAGGTATCAAAAAGAGTTAAGAGCAGGGCTTTGTTCATGGAAGTGCTCAAAAGGCAAGAGAAACAGCCTTGGCAAACTGTGGCAACAGAGTACACATTCTTAGGGCCTTACGTGCACTTACCTCACCAGAACAAAACAAAAAAAAAAACAGAAGGCATAATTTCTAGTTGTTCTCAGATCTTACTTTGACAGTCAGCAGTCTACCATCTGCCTTGAGCTATCTGGGAACTTATTGCAACTCACTGTTGTTTGTAACCATCTTTTCTGTTGTGAAATTATGAAAAGATTTATTTTACTTTACATTAGTTATAGGCTACACAGGCCATAGGTTGCAGGCTACCAAATTGTATAAGAGGGTATTATTAGAACAAGTCAAGGCTAGGCATGAAATGTACATATTTGTACCACCACTATAGTTGGACAGTAGAAAGAATAATTGCTTGCTACATTAGCTTACATCAAAGCTAGTTTCATTCAGAGATTCTAATGTAAGGACCATTTTCCAATCAAATATATTTCCTTTTTGGTGATTAAGGATATTGTTAAAGTAAACTTTCAGGTATGGTTCAGTGTGTTCACTGTGTAATGTTAATTTATTTCTTTTTGCTGTTATGTTAGTATCAGTTTATCAACAGTTAGTGCGTAGCACTTTTTTGCCTAAGCTAAATAGTTCAATTAAATTCAGTTTTATTTATATAGCAGCAATAACAATTGAAATCGTCTCTTTACAGAGCACCGAGCCTAAACCCCCTAAAGCCAGCACTAAGGCGACGGGGGCAAGGTAAACTCCCTTTTAACAGGAAGAAACGCTCCGTGTATCTTCTGGCCAACCGATTTTCGTTTTAAAACCAGGAAATGGAAAACGGATAACGAGCCGTCTTCCGTCTCCCGTCTCGGAGTCGGAAAATGGGAAACGAGGAACGAACCTATTTCCCATTTCCGATTTCCGATTTCAAAACGTTTCGAACGTTTTCTGTGGTTCGTGTGCGTGGTTATGAATGGAAATTCGGGTAAATAAAAACAGGGGCAATTTTCCATCACTGATTTTGCATTAATATGACCCGGGACTGGTTCTGTGACAAGGGCCTAGACGCTCGTAGAGAGTCAGTTGATGGTGCATCTTTGGCGGACACATATTTCTAACATCCCGGTGCCTGTGGAGGTTGAAAACAAGGGCCTGGAAGCTCGTAGAGAGTCCGTGGATGGTGCTCTGTCCTCGGACACATATTTTTGACATCCCGGTGCCTGTGGAGGATGAAAACAAGGGCCTAGAAGCTCGGGGCCAGTCAGCTGATGGTGCAGCTGTCCTCGGACACATTATCTTCACATCCTGGTGCCTGTGGAGGATGGAGACAGGGGTCTTGCAGCTCGGGGCCAGTCCGCTGATGGTGTAGCCTACTATTCTCGGACACTTGTTGCTTACAACTTCATCAACGGTAGCCATGATTAACAGACACTGACAAAAGACATCAAGTTCCGGGTCATATTAATGCAAAATCAGTGATGGAAAATTGCCCCTGCTTTTATTTACCCGAATTTCCATTCATAACCACGCACACGAACCACAGAAAACGACCCGTTCCCCGTTTGGAAAATAAATGGGAAATGGGAAATAGGTTCGTTCCTCGTTTCCCATTTTCCGACTCCGAGACGGTAGACGGGAGACGGCTCGTTGTCCGTTTTCCATTTCCTGGTTTTAAAACGAAAATCCGTTGGCCAGAAGATACACGGACCCGAAACCTTGAGCAGTGGCTTTTACTGCAGATATGCAATTGACAAAACCAGCGACAACATAGTTAGCGTGCAAGTCTTTTTTGAAGCTTTGCAGTATGGGTTGGTTAATCCTCCATACCTGGGAATCTTGGTTTAACTCATGGCCTTCTTTTTTTAGCAACTTCAGTAGTAATATTTGCTACAGTATCACAGTGCTTCATGTTTGCATGTTCTCCATACTAGTGTATAGATTGTATCAATAACATCACATTACAGCAGAGGCTCAATGATAAATCCTAGTGTGGCCCATGCATCTTCAGCCATTCAGAGCTACTGCACTAACGACAATATAATCACACATTTAAAAGAAAACACAGCTAGGCTCTACCCGAAGAAAATATAGTGTGGTAGTCTATGTAATAATAACAGCACTAAACACTATGCGGTGATTGCCACCTTGTCTCTCCATTACGTCTCTGTTACCCTGAAACAGACTTCACTGCTTTCCCTGCATCTAGTGTTAACATCGTAGACCTTTAGCATGTTTCAGGTGGTAAAAGACAGTTATTCCACGGGATAGCCCTTGAATGTGTTTATGGCGATGCTTCAAGTTGCAGTCCCAGGAATGCAATGGCAACAAGTCAGTTTGGCTGAAAAACTGCAGGAAGTTAATATATGAACGGTGTCACAAGCGTTCTTGAATTCGCACAAACATTAGCATGCTCTTTGCCACAGAGGAGTCTAGTACTGGCATGAAAAAAAAAAACATCAAAGAATCAAAGCCTGCCCCTCTCACTCTCTCACACTCTCTCCCTCTCTCTCGCGCTCTCTCTCCTTCGGAGCCTGTTTGTTTTAGAGCGCGCCTCGCACCTTTCCAACTCACGGAGGCGTGTTTTTACTTTGGCCGGTGGAATGTGCCGATGAGTGCCGCCTTCAGAAATAACATGCGCATTCCTGCCGGCCAGCGAGTAAGAGGGAATGCAATTAGCACGTATTAGAGAGACCGGAGGAAGGCTGTCAGGGAGGGAGCCACTCAACCGGGAGCCCGCTCCGTGCAGAGGGGGACTGAAGGGGCTCCTAGGCTGGGGAAGCTGCCCCTGGGCCTGATTGCCCCAGCCTTGAGGGAAGGCCCCAATGATCTGAGGTATCTCCCCAGGGGGAAGAGGGGAACTGATACACTGCTACAGGCACTTAGCTTGTAATTAAGCACCTCTCAGGCTCACATGACATGGGATGTATGTGGGTCAGTATGTGCTTGTAAGATTGTTGTCCATTAAGGAGTTAAGGTTAAAGACCACCCCCTCCCCTTCAACTTGTCAGAAAAAAAACAGGAAGCATTCATAACAAATGATAAGGTTAAAATGGCTTCAATTAAATATCTAAACATATCTGATATCTATTTGACAGGAAACCATTTTAGTATTGTTAGCTTTATACTGTGCCTGTAATGTCTTTATGATTATTTCTTCAGTTTCATAAGGGACCACACAACATTTAAACACAGCTGTCAGTCAATCCTGCCAGCACAAGTTTTACTGTTTTAATGTCATATTAAAATGCATTTGGACAAATTGTCGCTGCTAAACTGGTGCCTGTAAAATGGTTGGGTTACACCCAGATAATCTGTGGCAACACTTTCACTTGATCTGTTAAAACATGAGGATTATTATAGGAGCATAGTACTCTTATTAGTGTGGACTTCAACATTGTTTACATATTTTTTTCCTCTCCGGGTAGAAAAGATTTACCAAGCCACGTGCAGGCAGGTGCTAAGAAGCCGAGCCAGGAGTGGTAAGGAATGTTCTGGAAACGCTGATGTTGTAAGTGACCTCTCCCTGTGTGGAACACCAAGGTAGCGCTCCTCTGAGCTTCAACAAATGAAAACAGACACTCCCCATGTCAAAGGGATTTGGTTCATTTCTCCAGGCTTCAGCGTAGCAGTAGGCTAAGCTTGTTGTTGTGGAACGTTCTGAGCCCCTTGGACACAGCTGCAACCCACCATCTCATATCAGTGCCTCCCCACTGGCAGCCAAATTCTATACATAGTGGTTACAGAATAGTGAGTTGTAGGTCAACCTGATACCTCAATAGATGTGCTTGCAACAGATGCTTGTAACCATGGGTGTTAGCATCCTTGCTAGCATACCTCTCTCCCATTTAAGGTATGGTGTCCTGAGTAAGCATACGTTATGAGATGGACGATTTCCAGATACACTTTGATCAGTGGTCATGATAAATGGGTGATGCGCACTAACAAGTTGCCAATGAGATCCAGCCTAGATAGCATCTGACTTGAGACTGGATCCTGTTCCCAGGTTGCTAAATGTAACCGGCAGAATAACGGTCCTGTTTCCCAGCAGCAACCGTAGCACCGGTCCTGCTCTGCCACGCCCCTGAGTAACACTATGGCTGTTCATTCATTAGCCCGAGTGCTGTTGGTATATAACCAGTTCACCAGGTAGCATAATACAGGTGTTTGTAATGCACAAGACACTTCAGGGTAGCATGCGCTTTCGCTGCCGAAGGTCTTGGTTAGAAGAGAACAAGCGAACACACCCTGCTGTATCATTTAGGAAGACAAGTCCAGGTTTTGGTTGTGAGACGCTAGAGAGCCAACTGTCAGTGTTTGTTCTGTTAGTGCTGCATGAAGGAAGATTTGCCACTGCTGCTTTGCCTGTTGTACATTTAGGGTGATTTCAGCTTTTGACTCTGTTGTTTTATATTGTTTGCTTTTGTATTTGTTTAGTTGACTTTTTCTTCGCGCACTGCATGTCCTATTGAGTGGTAACGTGCACCTCACCATTTGTTGTGATACTTGTTTGCAGTGCCTGTGCCTATGTGTGTTGTGTGCAGAGGTGTTTGTGTGTGTGGACATGTGAGTAGGCATACATAATCAAGAGCCAGGTGGCGTGTTGGTCTCACTCCCTTCCCCAGGACAGGTAACCCCCTTCAGCAGCTGCTCCCTATGCCCCCTACCATCCTGGAGGCAGCCATTCTTCACTCTCTTGCCATATTTTAGTGTCATTTAGCTGTGTATTAATAAATGTTGTTATTTTTCTATTTGAAATACCTCGTCTCTGTCCTTACTGGGGCGTACCTGAGTGAGCACCCGCTTGTCTCTATCAAACAGTACCAATTATACCTAACATTATATCTTGGTGTGAAAGTCACCTGGTGGCGTAGACGCATCCAGAGCCAATACCTATTTTACCACTAGGTTACATAAACTTTGCAGAACCTATGCTTGATCCAATTCAAAGTCAGCCAGTCACTCTCTGTGAAAGTATTTGTTGTGGTTTGTAAACACAGCTGTAACATCACAATCACATGGCTTCCACCTTGCCATGGCAACACAGAAATTCATTCTATGGATGGGTAAGTCTGCCACTTAAATGCTAAAATAAAAGTTACATGTAAAGTTTTGAATACTATGCTAAACAATGTGAATAGTCAGGCAACTGTGGTGTCAATATAGCAGTGCCATGCTTTCTCACAGATAAGTGGTGGAGGACATTTCCCGGCCGGGTTTAAGGTGCAAAACATGAACTGTGGTAATATACTGGAAGTTTAAGGGTTCTTCGATGTACAACAAATACTCTGATATGGGGACAATTGCTAACAGCTAATTTCTCTTGGAATGTGTTTCAGGCTCTAAGTGCTTTGTTAGAAGCATGTCCCTTGCTATTTCTTTCTAAACAACAGTGGACATGGAGAATTGAATCATAAGTGACGCTACCTGCTACTGCAGCTTAAGCTAACAAAATACACCAAAGGTCTCCTTCAATTTTGTCAGAACATTGAGGCTTCAGAACATTTATGAGAGCCCTTACGCGAGTGGTGAGCATTTAATCCCCACATGGGCAAGACTAAACAAACATCTGTTGAATAAAATCCCTTTGGAACATGTTTGATATCTCTGCAGGACTCTAGGGTGGGAACCCATCCTTTACAACCAACGCTTATTAAACAAATTTGTTGCAACTTCAGCGTATTAGAATTTACCAGAGGCAAGACGCAAACACATCACACCAGGGTGAGTGCATTTCTTTGCACAAGCACTTACGGATATCTCTGATTCTGATTAAGATGAAATCACTGTTATAAATCCCTCTGATGGAAATCCAGCACTGTGCTTGTAAACTGTGTTTCTCCCCATGGTAATCCGCTTCTGGGCAATATGATCCGAACACAACAGATTACTTACTTTTCCTCCTTCCTGAATCTCACTTCAAAATGACACGGGTTATCTGGCCCTTTTCCTGCCCTTCTACTGAAAATGACTAACATCTACAGCTAAATAATGTGTGAAGTAAAGTTGCTATTCCATTCTAGATAGATAGTTGGATAGATAGATAAATACTTTATCAATCCTGTGGGGAAATTCTGGTATCTTGCAGCTCTCTCATATTTACAATAATTTCAAACAAAATGTACAAACAATATGATACAATACAAACAAACAATACAATTCAGGTATGTACAGTGTAGGATGTGAGATGAAGGGTGTATAGTGCAAAGTTAAAGTTTAATGGCAGCTGGGACAAAGGACCTCCTATGTCGCTCAGTCTGTGAACGTAGCGTGTTGAGCCGCCCGCCAAGGAGGCTGCTGGACTGTCCTGCCAGGACATGGTGGAGGGGGTGGTTAATATTGCCCATGATGGCCAAGAGCTTGCCCCGCATCCATCTCTCAACCACAGTCCCCAGTGAGTCCAGCTTCTGCCCAACCATTGAGCTCCCTCTTTGACATGTTACCTCCCCAGCGACTGCAGCAGACAGGACTCAGAATTATAGATGAAGTCTGACGTGTAGAGGGTGGATAGGAACGGAGCCAGCACAGTCCCCTGCGGAGCCCCAGTGCTACTCACAACTATGTCAGAGGCACAGCTCCCCAATCTGACAAACTGCGGCCGTCCTGTTAGGTAGTCCGTAATCCAGGATGTAAAGAAGGACGAAATCCTCACTTGACTTCCCGGCTCGTCCAGGTAGGAGTAGGCCCGGTGGAGCAAGTAGAGGACAGCATCATCCACTCCTACTCTCTCCCTGTACCCGAACTGCAGGGGGTCAAGTGCGTGTTCAGTCAGAGGTCTCAGGTGACGTAGAACCAGCTGCTCAAGTGTCTTCATGACGTGGGATGTGAGGGCCACCGGTCTGTAGTCGTTGAGCACAGCGGGCGTCCAGTCTTTGGTACCGGCATGAGACATGACGTTTTCCACAGAACCGGGACCCTCCCTGACTGTAGGCTCAGGTTGAAGAGCTCTTGAAGGGGCTCGGCCAGTTGATCAGCACAGACCATCAGCAGCCTCGGGCACACTTCATCCGGGCCACCCGCCTTTCCTGCGTTCAATTTCTTCAGGTCCACCTTAATCTCATCAGCTGTGAGGCACAAGGGGAGGTTTGGTGTGGGAGGGGGCTCATCCGTGATGTTAGGGCTGTACCTGTGAGGAGGAGCTGGTGAAGGGACAGGTCAGGCTGCTGCTGGAGGAGAAGTGGGGGGTGAGGACAGGAGAGCTGATAATGATGAGGCCGCTGAGTCAAACCTGTTGTAGAAGTGGTTGAACTCATTGGCCTTGGCCACATCAGGGGCTGTCTGCTTGTAGCCCGTGATGGTCTTCATTCCCCTCCACACCTCTCTGGTGTTGTTGTGCTGCAGCTTCCTTTCCACCTTCTTTTTATATTCCTTCTTGGCCTGCTTCAGGCTCCTCTTCAGCTCCTGTTGAACAAGCCTGCGCTTCTCCTTGTCACCCTCTCTGTATGCTGCCTTTTTCTGATTCAGGAGCCTCTTGATGTCACAAGTGATCCAGGGTTTATTGTTTGGAAAACATCGCACAGTCCTCGCTGGTACAATCATGTCCCTGCAGAATGTCATGTAGCCAGTGTAGCATTCAACCCTCCTGTCAACTTCCATGACTCCCCTATCTCCCCCTGTGTCTTGCAGTACATCCCAGTCTGTGTATTCATAGTAGGCCCGCAGAGCTTCTTTGGCCTCTTGTGTCAATTTCCTGAATGAGCGGGTGGTGACAGGCTGCCTCACAACACAGGGTTTATAGGAGGGCTGGAGTAGGACCAGGTTGTGATCTGATCTGCCAAGTGGTGGGAGGGCTGTAGCGGTGTATGCCTCCTTTACATTTGCATACAAAAGATAAAGGGTCTTATTTTCCCTGGTGGGACAGTCAACATACTGCACAAAGCCAGTTAGATGGGAGAAGAGACTGACGTGGTTGAAGTCTCCAGAGATCACGATTGCTGGACCAGGGTGCTGGGTCTGTACTCTCTTGACAGTCTCGTGGATGACGTCACACGCCACTGCCGGCACAGCCCGTGGCTGGATGTAAACAACAATGGCAGCGATGTGTGAGAATTCCCTCGGAACATAGTACGGTCTGAGCCCAACTACCAGGAGTTCAACGTCCTGACAACAAATCTTCTCCTTTATAGTGATTTGACCTGGATTACACCACCGATTGTTCATATACAGAGTCAGTCCCCCACCTTTGTTTTTGCCGCACGTTCTGGCATCCCTGTCCGCTCACAACGTAGTGAAGCTGACACACAGGAGTCGGCAATGTCGTCGTTTAACCAGCTCTCAGAAAAGCATATCAGACTGCACTCACGGTACGCTGGCTGATTCCTCACGAGTGCCTCCAGCTCACCACACTTGTTTGATAGGGAGTTAACATTTCCCATCACTATCGAAGGCAAGGACGGCTTGTATCTCATCCTCTGTGTTGTTAGCTTAGCCTTCCGCTTAGCTCCGGCTCTGCACCCGCGGAACGGCTTTCGAAGCTCCGTTGGGATAGGGTGTTTTATTCCCAGTTTAGCAGTCCCTCGTAGCGTGCCTAGTGTATACAACTCTGTCTAAATTTGTAGTCATCATCTATGTAGTCATAAATCCAACATAAAGCTGCTTAAACTGACTGCCACTTGCTACGCCATGACAACCAATTCAGTGATCGAATTAAATCAAATCAAATAATGCCGGTAGTGTCCGCTGCTCCGGCTGGTTTCAAAAAATACAAAATTAAAACACGTACATCTGGCCAAGTGAGACCATGAAAAAACGAGTCACCTGAAGGTAGGTCAGTACACTATCCCTATACAAACAAACTCATTACAGTAGAAAAGTATTAAAGTAAAGAAAAAGTCTAGAAAACAGTAGAAAAACGAAGAGCTGCTAAGACAGCTGCCACTCACAGCTAGGGATGGGAACCGAGAACCGGGTCTTGTTTAGAACCGGTTCCCAATGAGCCGAATCTTTGGAATCGTTAGCCAAATTCATAACCGGGTCTGTTAACGGGTCTATGTGCCGTTTGCGCATGCGCGAACTCTTAATAATAATCAGACCGCAGCAGAAATGGCAACTCAACAGAAGCGATCTAAAGTGTGGCTTTATTTCCCCCGAACGGATGCAAACACGGTCACTTAACCTCTGTAAAAAATGTATTTCCTCAAAGGGAGGAAGGACATCGACCATGAATAAGCACTTGAGCACACATGGTATAAAATTACAAGAATGTCATGTTTTCGATGCCAGCAGCAGCTCAACTAACGTCGGCGCTTCATCCCTAACTTGCCAAGGTAAACTCCTCAAAATGTTTTATCATAAGTCATAACGGTGTTACTCGTGTGTTATCAGCAAACGTTTGCGTTTTCGTGTTAACCATAACTAAACTTAGCATTGAATTGCTTAACAGAATGGGCGATGTTGGACATTGTCATATATTATATCAGTGGTGGTCCGTCAGGGCCTTCAAGGCCTTCTCTGCTGGCCTAAACATCATCAGAAAATAAATGTAATAAAATACATTTAATTTTAATATTTTCTTTTCATAAATATGTATTCAATGTCCATTATTTTCATTTAATAACTTCCAGCGTTGTTAATTTATGTTACAGCTTTCATCCAATCATATTTCAGCTATCATGTGTTGCCACGCTCCGAAATCTTCCCCGAGAACAGAAATCTTCCCTGAGGCCTTCAGAATTCACATTGAAGGCCCGTGTACATCTGATTGGTTATCACAACTGGCTGTTTCAGTTCATTTAAGTTGAATGAACTGAAACAGACAGTTGTGACAACCAATCAGATTTCGAGTTGGCGACACTGGGCCTTCTAGAAGGCCCGGAAGATTTCTTTCCTCGCGTTGAACGTGACACGTAAACGTCCTTTGATTGGATACTGAGGCAGACCGGTGCAGTGCTTCAGTGCTCAGTTTAGCTGGCTAATGCGAAAACGACGTACATAGGTTTCAATGCTTATTATGCTAGTTGTTTCAATTGGTAAGACTAAATATATATTACATTAACCAACTCAAATAAACTAGTTTACACCAACTTGATAATTCCAGTTTTTGATACAATTACAACGCCATTTCAAGACGGAACTTTCAAGAAAAACTGGATATCGTGAGGATGGGAAGTTTAATGAAACTGCTTAGCAGGTGGGACAATGTGATGTTTAGTGGACAAACTTGTTAAAGCTTTCGGTGGACTTAATACAACTTTGTAGACTAATCCCTGAAAATCGCCTTTTATTTTTGAGTTGTGACAGTAATATCCAAGCGATCATATAACTGAGAGTGTACTACTCTTAATGTATTGTTAATACGGGTGTATTGATTTTAAGTGCTCCGGAAATATTAATAAAGTCAGTTGTACTCGACTATGTTAAGGTGATGCAATGCTCACTTATTACACGGCTCTTCTTAACGCTGTAGAATGCTCCATTCACTTGAATGGGGCTTCCCAACGTTCTGCGGTCAACTATTTTCCGATAACTGACCGTTGCTATGCAGTTAATGACCGCTGTCAAGGAAAGTGGCCTTTTTGCCTCTGATTCACATCTTTCGTAGCGCTCCGCAAGTAGTACGGTAACTTATCAAGGGAGTTTCAGCGGACGGTTGAGCAGCTGTGTTCTAAAGAATGTTCAACTGTCTTTGAAGTTCAACGTCTTTGGCGAACTATTTCTCTGCTTTTTAACCTCACTACGTATAGTAACAAAAGCAAATACATTGTAAAAGACACACTGTGTTAAGTAATTGTTTTAGTTTTAGCCGTATAATAAGCGGGATAATGTATAGAACGCCGGTCATTGTCGGGAAAATAAGCCCCTTCACGGTGAATCAACACCCCTTCGCTTCGCGTCGGGGTGCTGTTCGCCCTGTCGGGGCTTATTTTCCCGACAATGACCTGCGTTCTATACATTATCCCTTACTTATACTGCCTTTCTGTATAAATATAATGGTTCGAGAGCCATGGCGTCATAATGATGGTATTAGGAGGTGGATTCACTCAGTTTAACATCGTGTAGGACATCGCTGAAGGCCTAGTCGTGAAATGCACGGACCGCCACTGTATTATATATAAGTTACATAACTAGGCTAGCTTAACTGTAGAATCTTCTATTTTCAGCCGTTGGCTAGAGGCAGTGGCAGTGCTTGCCTCCCCTCTGTTGGTTCTAGGGTAGGGTTAGGCTGTACAAAAGACTCCGTTAATAATAATAACGCGTGCAGCTCCCTCAGTTTGACAGTTCGATATTGATAAGTTTCTCGTAGCCAATTCAGTGGCAGCAATAGCTAAGTGTTAAATATACTGAGTGCCTAGTTTGTACATGATACAAGTAAGTATGTTTAAGTACGTTATTGTGTTTGTAGTGGACTCTACATTGCTATTAGAAGCGTTAAGCATAATAGTTCGCTATTAGCAATACAACCAAGCAACCTACAAGAAAATATACAGTCAAGCTGGAGACACAATTAGCCCTGAGCGATCGCGTATCCTCCCAGAGAAGGCAGACATGCACATTTTTCTGCACAAAAATTTTAAATAGTCTTTGCCACTGCTAGTTAAATTTTTTTGGCAGCTCAGTTAATAATATACCCTTTTACAAAAGGAAGGAGCATTGTTATTTTTATGAACGTTTATATTAAACAGAACACATTTTATTTAAGTTATGTAAGTTTTATTTAAATGTGTATGTAAACATTCTAAAAATGTATATAAAAGAACATTAATGTAAAAAACCCGTTTGTGCTCTTTTTTCACCCCTTACCCAATTATAAGAATCGTTAAGAGAATCGATAAGGAATCGGTTCGATAAGCAGGAATCGATAAGGAACCGGAATCGTTAAAATCTTATCGGTTCTCATCCCTACTCACAGCGGCGCTACGTCATTCTGATCTATTCTAAATCATGTCTTCTGTGTAAACCCAGTAAAAAATACATCAACAAACACTGTTTAGAAGCAACACTGCTGCTTTTGAGAGAAGCTGTGGCATGGGTTCATGAGTTAAAGAAGTATGGAACCTCCATTTTGTGTCTTATGACTCATTTGTTCCTCAAACGCACTCACAATTTATGGTGTAGTAACACATGTGGTGTATAATAGTATGTAGTAAAATGTCAGGGATCTATGAAATATCCAAAAATTTCTTGCTACACGTAACAATAATGAGGTTTTCCTCACATTGAGCATAGGGGCCAGTTTCAAAGCAATTGGACACATGATACGTTATGTTTGAGTATCTAGATGCCTCAGCAGTAGCCATCTGTACTGTTCTGTCACAAACCACAGCCAACTCTTTTCCATCATCCTCCTCGGGTTTCAGTAAGCTAATGCAGTTTTTGGAGTCGAGAAAACTATTTCTCGGAAACGATTAACCAACACTCATATGGATCGACAGCCAGTTTATGCCGCGTGAAAACTAAATATAAATGTCTAATTGGTTGCTGGAACTCAATGACACCTACCCCTAGGTTCAACTGGGTAAAAGGTGTTAAGGGTGGCAGACTGCCATGAACACTGCTGAGAGCTCATTCTATGTGCTCGCTGTTTCTCTTTCCTTCCCTCCCCTCCTTTTTTCTCTCTCTCTCTCACACACACACACTTACACACTCACATACATACAAGTGGATGCTGACTTTTACATACTGGCCGCCATAGTGCAGTCCACCTGTCTATATCCAAGCCCAAACAAAAACATTTTGGATGGCTGCTTTGTGCCACATTCGAACCACCGTTTGCAGCTTGCTCACACACGCTCCAGATGTGACACACTTCGAGGCTTTGAAAGGAACCTTTCTTGCTTTACATATAAACTGAATAACCCAGACAAACTCCAAACACAATATAGGAAAGGTTATGTATTCTGATCAATACACTGCATCAGTGATACATATGTTTGGGTAGTAAAGTTTTTTTTTTTGGTTTAGTACTGTAAGGTCAATGAACGGCATTACTGACCAATTACTTGAGATATAAATGGACAGTCAAGCTAAGTGAGTAATAATTGCCGTAAATGTTTTCAGTCCAATCAACCATGAGGAACATTGGCTTCTTCCTCAGATACGGGATGGGCATCAGAATTTACTGGAAATCGAAAGACCACTGTCATCCTCATACAATCAGCTGGTGAGTTTTGTAAAGTGGCTTTGGACCTCCATTTAGGAGGCTGCCAGTCTGCCCGAAGCCTCTGTCCAAACCCAGACAGCAGTGGAGCTGACACTGTGCTCAGAGTTGTTAAAGAAATTAGCTAATCTGCAGGCAGAGGTGACCCAGTCAGCTATGAAAGAGCAAGGTGATGTAGGAAACAAAGAGGCCGGCTGGGATTAAACTGTCACAGTACACAACGGAGTTGGGGAGAAAGAGCAGCTCCTGGTATAGAGCTTCCAATATCTCTAGGGATTAAGGAAGGTCAACTAATGAATTCTTTTTTGGGGGGGCCTCTGAATGACGCCACCAGTTTTTCTCCATTCGGCAAGTTGCCATAACATCTCCTGTGCTTAAGAAGAAAACCATATCAATCAAGAGGAAGGCTACGGCATAAGAGGAGCTGGCTAGATGGCTTTTGATGTTATGACATCTATGATTGTTTGTGTTGGACATCCCGTTCTCAACAGTGTTCAAGGTGTCTCCACTCTTCATGGACTGCTTTTGCTGAGAACAAATGGAGAAGAGGAATGAGATTTGGACAAGATGTTCATCACATTGCTTTTTGGCAAAATAATAAAGAAATATATCCTGACAAACTTTGCTATCCTCGACTGTGCATTAAACATCTGTTTGATTTTCATGGTTTAATGGTTGAATGCTATCTTGTAGAATGGCTTTGGTTTCTTTTGCATGACCGAACTAGTTGGACCAATGCTTTCGCTCGCTGGCTTGTGCAGTGTTTTCATTATTAGTTCATTTGTTGGCCAGCTAAACAATCAACATCTAGGATACCATCACACTGTTGACCTTGAGAATGTCGAAACAGATGATAAGCTAAACAGTCAAAGATGCACACAAATTAATGTGGCCAAGACCCCGAACAACAACAGTGATTTCAGCGAAGATCTTGGTGTGGTTTCACATACAAAAAAAAAAACACGTTTCAAAGATGCACAGAAAAGCTCACAATTATTTGCGCATTTGCTTGGGCACGCCCATCTTGGGTTTCTGAACAACAAACAGTTGAGTATCAAAGCTAACTATGTAGCAATGGAGAGTTGATGGCAGTGGAAAAGCAGGCAGAGACAGCCAAGGCCTTTTTGGAATCGCGGGCAGGCCTCAGATTGTCTCCACTGATGAAGACTCCTTCATGAGAACGCAAACACAAACACACACGCACACACATATCCACACACCAATGAACAAAGCTTCTGATATATGCGTGCTATTTTCTATCAAGAGCAGATGCAGCATCACCAAAACATGGGGCAGGAAAGACAAAAACAATGCACCCAGACATCGGCTGATTCTGGCACAGATCCGGTCCAGATTTGGCAGGGGTCTGGCAGATCCGCGCCAGATAAGGACCAGGTCCAACCACAGTCCATTTCTTCTGCTGACACTGCTAAGCTAATCAATTAGCGGAATAGATACATTTCTCCCTTCTTTCCCTCCGTTGTGGTGATTTGTGTTTACCCAGCAACTCATCTTCAGCTTTGAGCTGCCCAGTGAGAGAAATGGCTTTCATTATCTCCTGTGAGTTATCCAGGGGGCACATTTAAAACTCAAAATAAAATGCAGCCACGCTCTCTTCGAACCTCACAATCCTCAGTAAGCTTGAAATAACACCACTGTAAACAATGTGCATCACAGCTATGAAGATATGTAAATAGCAACAACAGAATTTCCTCCCCCCAAAAGACAAAGACAGAATCTTTTGTAAGCTGCATTTTTGAATGTTGTGTTTGTATCTTGTCATTTTGCATTGCTGTGAGTACTTAGGATGCTTATGCAGCACTCCAGCATATGGGCAGTTCAACATAACATGTAGTTCCGTAACTTCCGCTAAATGTGAATGTTTTTGAGATCTAGCATTAGGGAAAGTCTACATATTACATGCATTTATTACCATGTCATGAGTATGTTGCATCAGTTCTCCCTTGAGAGATGTTTAACCACACTGTGGTGTGTATAGTGATCCCATGGCTCACTGTAACTCATGAATCTCACTTCAGCCACAGAGAAAACCATTGAAAAGAGTTCGCTTTTTAATAGGCAACTGATCGCACAACTGGCATGTCTAACCAATCCAGTTAGATCTTATCAAGAACTGACGACCGCATCATTTCTTTGCGGTCTAATCATTTGCATGCCATACTTACCCTTGCAGACCCTGATTCTGTTTTTTTTTTTTTTTAGCAGGTCTGGATTTCAGAGACCGAGGTTAAGCAGCCGGCAGCCTGCCATGGTGCCCGCAACATGCTTATGCCTTTAGTGCAGCATAGATTAACGAGAATGGTTTAGATTGAAACAGTGGGAATGAGGTTGCAGTCATGAATGGCAGAGAAAGATGGAGAACTGCTAGCATGTATGAAACCACAGGGAATAACTTATTTTGCTGTTGCATTCTGGGTGACTGAACTGACATGACGAACAGCATGGGAGGTCTTGACCTACCATGCTCACGAGTGGGCCATTATGGAATGCATCACTCTCAAAACCACATATCAGCCAACAAAACAAGGATTTATTGCGCTTTTGTAAAAATGGGTTGACTATAAGACCACTGTTGCAACTTAAAACAGAGGCACAAACAAAATGGTTCCTTGGGAAAATAAAAGAGAGAGAGAGAGAAAGCAACATCAACTGCGATTAACCGAATATTGTAGTATCTGCATTTTTATGAACTACTGTTCATGTAGTGCATGTCTTAGTCCGGCACCATAAATTCTGCAGGCCTATTTAATGTATGTTTGAAGTAACTGCCAGATGTAGACTATTAAAAAATACAGAAAAAAAGTGTTCATAAAAAGTCAAACATTTAAGCTGAGAGGAGTTAGAGGGAGTAAGAGAGAGAAAGAGAGAGAGAACGAAAGAGAGACCAGATGTAGTACATAAGATCTGGGTGAAGTGAGGGAGGTTTTGGTGTTTTAATGAGAGAGATTTCTGTGGGATTTCAGCACTAATTACAGTCCCTGCGTCAGACACGGCCCAAACCTTCCCCCTACTGTTTCATCTCACATGTTCAAATGCTTGAGGAATCCACAGAGGGCAGAAGCGCACAAACAGATGCCATCAAATTTGGATACGAACGATCAATGCCATGTACAGACTTCCACACTTAAGCTCAGCGGAATCAGTTCAGCCCTTTTAATAAGCTCAACAATCACTGCACATGCTTGAATGACTGAATCAGTTGAATTTCAAGTGAATGAATCATACAAGTGACTTAGTTTGGGATGGGTATTTGATCATCTGAATGAATGAATGAATGAATGAATCAATCAATCAATGAACTCTGCAAGCCCTAAGACAACTTCTAATTTTCCTTTACTGTAGGATCAATCAAGTATCTATCTTTCTCCAGTTTGGTATTTTCTTCACTCATGTATGGCCTGTTGCACACACACAGTCCATAAAAGTCAGACACAAATGTGATATAAGGTATGAGCTTGGACCATGAACCACCAGTTGCTTCTGATGTAACATCCAAATCAAAGATATACGTTATAGTTGCTTCGAATCCACTAAAACCTGGTAGTTAATACAGAGCATTACATAGTGGTGACATTAACTGTACTCTGGCATCATAAAACAATGTAGAACACAAGAATTCAGAAATTCTGCTGGAGTATGATCTAAGATGCTTTCAGAGAAGCTGTCCAAGTTATGATAGGGGAATAATGTGAAAATTAACTATCCCCAGAAGGGCACTTGTCTCTGTGATGCAATACATTGAAATGATGAATGTGTGTGGTGGTCATATGAGGTGATCCAAACTCATATTCCAAGAATTTAATGAAAATTGTAATAATTTTTGAAAAATAGTTGGGCAGAAGTCTCTCTCTGCCTCTTTTTAATTTGTTGTATACATGGGTTTCTTGTATACAAACATTGAAGGCAAACGCAAATCCGCGGCAGAAAGCCATCTACCCTAATACAAATGAATACAGAAATCCCAGTTTAAATGTATTGTTTATTACTTATTTAGCCTACCGATCCCTATTCTGTTGCCATGAATGCTTGCACACACCCTCAACATATTCCCAAACGTAACCTTGTACATTGATGAGCCTTTTTCTATATTTTATTTGACGTTAAGATGCTAGGTTCCTGGCAAACGGATGCTTCCTCCTAGGTATACTGAACATCATACCAACTCTGTTAGAGCAGTTGACCACACAACAACTCCCTGTCATGTTGCCTTCCTCCACAGCTTTCTCATCCACTTCAACGTTATCTTGCTTCTTTCTGCCGCGAGATTGCGCACGCAACCAGTGATGACGTAGCCGAGAAACCCATACATAATTGGGATCGGGCATTGGCACTGTGTGACTGAGAAAATACCAGCTGAAATGACACAGCGGCTAACCACACTAAGTTATTGGCTAATAAGCATGGAAGTAGAGCTTGCATCTATTCCAAGGTTCGAATGAGGTATTCACATTTACAGTACCTCATAAAGGTGTGTTATTAAAAGACAATAAAACTAAAATAGAACAAATGTATTCAGCAATGACCAACCAATAATGGGCTTTCCTTTTTTGAAAGTACCAAGCAGTGATAGCATTTTCATAGCCTGGATACCAGACCGAACCCCGCCCACAAAACTTTAGGTCGGGAAGTTCGGTCTGGCTCTGTGCAGTTGGGGAGACATTATCAGAAGGCAGGATTCTGCCGTACCAATCAAATTGTCAGGGCGGGCTTTATACGATGATGGACAGATTATCAACCAACGCTTTAGTTGAATTAATAGTAGTTTCGAAATCGTACCAAGATGGCGGCGTCTCGGGAGCCTGTTAGTGGTAAATATTTTATGTGAATTATGCTATCTACACGACTTTTTTTATGTCTACATTGATTCGGTTAGTTGTGTACGTGCAACACGAATGTTGCCGAGGATTGTAGGTCTTAACTGAAGCGCTCTAGACCATTATTGTTAGGTTATTGCTAACGCTTAGACCAAAAATCCATTGAAACACATAGTTGCTAGCTAGCCTCGCTGCTAATAAGTATAACGTGAGCAGGCATATCTCACAGATATTGACAGCGCATTCATTTTGAAAGAGGAACAGAGAAACGCGATCAAGGCATTTGTCGATCGAAAAGATGTTTTTGCTGTCCTTCCTACGGGATCAGGTAAAGGTTTTAATGTATCAGATGGTCATACTACGTTGCTCTGATTGGTTCTAGGTATCCAATTGAGCGAAGAGGCATTTTTTCCCCCTGGTTCGTTGAAACACGCCCCATAATCACAGCCCAATGGGTCAGTATCAGACTCATATTCTGACTAGAATTATGAGTATGACATTGTCAGGCTAGCGTAAACTCACAGGAATTTGTGAATTGGTGCCTAAGATAGCTGTGCATAGAAACCTGGGTATTCTTTCTTTGTTCTGTTAAAAATTGAGGTTTATCAGTGAATAAGGTGTCTGTTTCTACCAAATACTTGAACACAGTGAAATTATAGTCAGAAGCAAAGGCACAAATGTCTCACTAATGATAATTTTAACTCAATAGGACCAAGGACCTGAGACCCTGCCATAGATGCAAAGCTTTCTCAGTGGTTTCAGTATCTGTATGCTAACTGATCCTTTATCAGTGGGTACAGTATCTGTATGCTAACTGGTCCTAGCAGAGGTGCTACAGTATCCTAACAATTTACTTAGATCATCCATAGAACCATGCCCAACTTGTCATGGAAGATACCAAATACAGTCATGATAATTATAACACAAAGACAGAGCAGCAATGAGACACAGATGATAGAACAGGTAATAATATTACCATATAACTGTCACGGCAGGTGTAAATTCAGAGACCATAGCAACCTATATTACTGGTAATAAGCTGTCATAACATCGAACAGTAAGGCTGTCATCGGTCCTGACCTTTTTAGATAAAGGTAACTTAACTATTTTATTTGAGATATTTCTACTTATATCACAGCCAAAAACTTGTCATGAAAAACAGTCTATGGTCTAATAGTGGACAGTTCCACTCAGTATAACCTCATAGCCTCATGCAATGACCAGGGTTGAAAATTGACGGGACTGGAACATCCATGGATTAGCCAGCTAAAGTTGTCCCGAGCAGCGCACCACAGAGTTGGGCAAGAGGATGAAAAAAAAACATCCGTATGCATCTGGCAGTGGCTCTCCACCCAGCAAATGGGCCTCAGCTCAGCTGTAGCTGAACAACTTGGCAACTCGGCGCTTCAATGTAAACATCTCAGAGGTAATGCGTTTCAATCGCCAGTGGTAAGTGGATTGTCCCGGAAGTGTTTTATTGGGGTTAGATATATTACCCATTACGCAGTGAGAAATGAGGCCTGTAAAAGTGCCCTACCCAATTTGGATGAAAAGCCACAAACTGCAATACCAGCAGTCAATCGGTCATGAGAGGATATAAGACTTCCCTTTCAGTTGAATGCTTTAGGATACGGCTGATGGTTTTTCTATTTCACTTTGATGCCTGTGTGCAATAGCAGTGATGTAATTCTATGGCAGTTTTTGTACTGTGGTGATGTAAGCATACACTAAACAGGAATAGTATGGACGTGAGTGTGTTCAGACCTCTCTAAGGACCTCGATGACGCTTATGATAAAAGTACATAAATACATCTTAAGCCTGTAATTTATTGAATGGTTTTGAAACGGTTCTTTTCAAACATCATTTGGTCATTGGTGCCCCCCTAGGTTACTTTACTTCCTATTTCAGGTTTCAGAAAGAACTTAGCATAAAAATGTTTATTCTACTCTTTCTAATTGTACGGATGTAACATTTTGCGAGGATGGAATACCAGAAGGGATGTAACCATCGTTGAACATTCCATGTCTTGTGGTCATTTGGCTTTTAAAACTCACCACTAATGTTAATTTTGTATATACCTCATGAACGCTCACATGAGAAATCATAAGTTGTGTATGAGACTGTGGTAAGAAATGTAATCAGTTGCTAGAAAGGGGCAGGTACAGTGGAGCGGACATTTTGATAGTTCCCAGAGTGACTGCATCTGATCCTGAGAGGAAGTGATTCGGTGATAACTCATGGCTTTGATTAGGAATGTAAACCATTTGTATCCTCTGACAGAAAGGGGGTGTTAAATCTGAGGTGATAGGAAACCACCGAGATATTATGGTCTGCCATTGCACATGCAGCACATTCAAAACCAATTATTATGATGGTAAAAAAAGAAGACCCAATGACACACTTAAAAAAAAAAAAAAAAGGTGCAGACAGTACGCCTTGTCTACAAAGAGCTTTATTGGATGGGTAACAAAGTCAAAGCTGAGTAGATGAAAGGTCTTAAGAGTGTCAATCCTGCTGTTTATCATAAGACAGTTGGTTCTTCTCCCGACATGGGAACACTGGATGTGGGTCATCTGAGGTCAAACAAAGGGGTCTTACACCAGTGAGAATGGTGTCTCAACTTTAAAATGTACAGCAAAGACACCACACTGTGGGAAGACTGTCAACAAATAAACATGAAATTGTCAATTAAACCTTTTTTTAAAAAAACCCTTTGAAATATTTCCTTCACAGACAGCTTTCCCCAAAGTAGGATGCCTGCTCCCAAAACAAAACACTTCTTTACAAACAAAAGCTGGCTCCTTTTTTGTTGCATAGATATTAAGGAGAGCAGGAACGGTCCTTGAGGCTTGCTTGCTGTTGAAGTGTGGAAACAAGACCATACTTGGGTCTCACCTCTGAACTAATGGACTGTGAAGCCGAGGGAGTCAAAAGCAGCAGCCATTAAGGTGGGTGACGTAGCACTTAGCCTTTTCTTTTTACTATTTTAACCTGCGGTCTGGGGGGGGGGGGGGGGGGGGGCCTGTGTAAACATTTACTTCTACTCTGAACACCCTTCACATGGAACACTGAATCCTACGCTGTCTGGGGATGACAGTGCTGCTGTTGAACAAGATGGAAAAAGGGTTTTGTTTCTCTATTGACTCCAGAACTGAGACCTGACCATGCTGAGACTACACTGAGACTACTGTTCCTACTGAGAGAACAAGTGTGACATTTTGCAGAAAAGTCTTGTGGCAGAGACCGAAAGCAAGATCATCGGGGAGCGTAGACTTTATTTTATGAAATTGAATCAGTCCTACAGCCTTCACAAGTCAATGTGATGAAGTTCCCCATTCCCCATAGCTGTGAAAACATGACGAGGAGCAGGGACGTGCACAGGTTGCTTGGGCTTTGCCCTCCTCGACTGAAGTTGCCCCTCCGAAGGATATTTGCGATCAGGGGACGGGGGCGTGGCAGCAAAGGTTAGTGAGAGTTTAAAATGATATTGGCAAAATTTGCGATCAGATGACGGGGGCGTGGCAGCGGCGGTTAGTGAGAGTTTAAAATCCAAATGAGAAACTCATGGGAGATTTTTAGATATACATTTTTTTATTTTTTTTATTCCCCCCCCCACCCTAAAGCTTCAAAAGGAAGACACAAGTATGACTTCAAAGACAGAGATGCCAGGCAGGTCTGCCGATGAGTATCTTACACACCTCAAGAACTGAACGGAAAATAGAAAAAAACGTAGAAGCTCAGCACCGAAAAGAGGATAAATAATCTGGAGGGATAATATGCCCCTGATTAGAAATTGCACTGGCATCAACTTGAATCCCCACAGTGATGGAGATTCGCATTTGCCTTTCCTGATTCCTTGGCCATATTCTGACTCGGCAGATTTAACAGACACGATGATATCAGTAAACCCCCTTTGAACTCTTAATACTTGGACTTAAAAGGTAGGGGTCTTAGATGATTAAATGGAGCCATCCAGTCTCTCTTTAGCAGATGAACTTTGGAGTTCATGGGCTTACCACCATAATCACTCAGCTCTGAAGTTATTGGAATGCATTTTTTTTTTTAAGACTTTAAAGTATTTTGGCTTTTTATAAAACACTGCACAAGGTGGAAACTGTCACAGTTTTGATAGAAATAAAAAATTTAGTAATAGCATTTCTAGTAATAGATTGTTGTAGTGTAGTATACAGTATTTCAATATAAATCCTGGGTTTATGGTACTTCAGTTTTGAGTTGTGTGATTGCCATCTTCAGTCATAATCATACAGTATGACAAAGGTTATGTATAACATATATAATCAGGATGTAAAGATAAATGTGTAAGCCCAGTGAATAGAAGCAGTCAAGTGGAGAAAAGAGTCTTACCCATAATTCCCTATGGGGGCCACATTTATTATAGCAAATGTTTCCATTTGCATGAGAGGAGTTGCCTATAGTCACAGTGACCTCACTGAAAATAGGCAGGAGGGGGGACATGACAGCTTGTGACAACAAAGGAGGCCTGTGTCCCAATCGGTGCTGATCGGTGGGCTAGAGCTCCCTGAAATGGGCCGCTCACTGGTTCTGCATGGTCACAGTCAGCGTGTCAGTGGGCCTGAAATCATTACAGCCAGCAATTACCAGCCATCCAGAGGTAGAAAAGCCGTGGGCTTCCTCCGCTCCGCTGTTTGCATCCAAACGAAACAAAAGCAGCATGAGATGCACTCTGTGAGTGTGTTTGTGTGTGTGCATGTGTGTGTTTGTGTGAGTGTGCGCATGTGTGTGCCCTTATTTTTTGGGGCCTGGGAAAACGTGAAGAGCACACTGAGGACTTGGACGTTCGCGCTGATTGTTTTGAGGCCCTCTTCCATTGGCTTGCAGCTGTGCCAAAAGCAGAATAAAAAGCTCATTCTGCTCTTTGCACACACTCGCTGAGTGGCCCACTTTGCTCGAAGCCCGCTGAAAGCCTGGCAAATCAGAGTATCTCAGTTTTATGAAAAGGCAACACACTCCAACCCCATCTGAACCATTTGGGGTTTTCACCCTAATGCTCTTGTTATTCGGACTGTGCTAGAGCTTAACAAAATGGCCCCTTAGTTTTGGCATAACCACATACAACTTAAAAGGATGTTCATATGACAAAAACCTCACTTCTCAGATGGTTTAACTTTCCATGATGCATCAGGGCAATCCCGTCGAATCCCGACTAGATAGTACAATTTCATTCGACGCTTGATTGTATTTGCCATTGTTGTAAATAGAATCCCAAAAGACGCCCGGTGAGGCAGACCCTGATGGAAATCGAAGGCAATTAAACTGTGATTTATCATCCTGCTACAATCTCAGGATAATTTATCACAGCTGTGGCGTGACCTTTTCCAATTGTTTGCCTCCGCTCGACTAGTTTGTGTCATACTTGTTAAAACAAATTGGATGTTCCCCATCTGTTTAATGTAGCCCCCTATCTATGGAGTGAAAGATTGAATTTTAAAGGATTTCTAATGATTTGGTAGCGTGTTGCATGGCTCGAGTTGTTTGTTTCCTTTAATTTGACACAGCTGGATTGTGGCTTCTGGCTTGAGGATTGGTGGTAGTATTTGCTAAAACCCTCCTAAAGACCTGCGTGATATTGCACAGACCTGGACCTTCCTTCGACCCCAGCGAACTCCCAGGCCCCTTAGCCCTTGTAAAGTGGGTCTGCTGCCGTTCCTGTTTCCTCTAATTGATTTGTTTCAGGAAGAGCAGTGATTGGACATTCATGATACGAGTTGAGTAAAGAGAGTAACTTGTTAGACAGATTTACTTGACAGATAGCAGCATTGCCTTCAGTCACACACATTTACTCGGAAAGTTAGTGTTTGAATGTAATGAACGACTGAAATGCAAATTTATTTTTTGTTATACAGTGGATCTATTTTTACTCTGGATGGGTGCTCTACTAAACAGCGGAAGGTAGGGATGCATCTGTTTCTGAGTGAGTGTCCTCACATGGCCTTGCCCTTCAAAAGGAGGGAGTTATTTCGGCACATCCCTCCCAACACTGGTTCTCCCTCCTCACCGCGGTCACCCACTGCAGCGATGCAGGGGCCCACAGTGGCAGAGGAGGTGGTGACTGGTGGAGGGGGTGTGTGTGGGGGGGGGTCTGCCACCTGTGTCACAAACAAAACTTCACACCTCGTGCCCAGCTAACCATTCTATCCTGCATTGCGCATGACACCCAGGGTGATGACAGATAGCAAATCGCTCTGACTCGTTTTCACACATAGACATATCCTCTCTCACTGACTCACTCTCCTTCTGTGTCACTTTCTCTCTCTCTCTCTCTCTCTCTCTCTCTCTCTCTCTCACACACACACACACACACACACACACACACACACAGAGACATGCACTTACAGGACATAACAATAGAAATACTCAGACACACAAAGATCATATCACACTTATTACACAATTTCTTTTTTTAACTTTGCTTTCCTTTACTTTCCTTCCTTCCTTCCTCTTTTACTTTTTCGAGCTGTCTCTTTATATCCTGCTCTGTTTGCAACTCTTCCTTTCTCAATCAATTCACTGAGTCACTTTCTCTCTGTCTCTCATTCACTCACCTTTCTCTTGATCTTTCCTGCAGAATTTCTCTCTCTCTCTCTGTCTCTCTGTCTGTCTGTCTCACAGGGCAGGATTTGAGCCTCAAGGGGCTACAGAGAGTAGTGCTGGGAGGGAGCAGTGTGTGTGTGTGTGTGTGTGCGCATAGCCGCTTGTAAAGTCCTGTCAGCCGGACATACCATTCAGACTGGCATGCTAATTGAAAACAGCACCGTTCCCTGGTTCCTGGATCTCTGCCCCCTCCCAGAGTCCCAGAATACATGCTGAAACGCGGTAACAGCTTGAAAATAGCATTGTTAGGTACGCAATAAACTTGTTCTTTATACCCAATTTAGCATTTTAATATATAGAGCCTTGGTGCGTTCGCCTGGTCCGCTATATACCAATAAAGTCTAGCGCTATGTTGCAGGCTCGGGCAATGAATAAAGTGTGCATTTGCCAGGATCCCATTTTGTTTAATTGTCTGATTATTTGGAGCCCTAGCTTGAATGTTGCAGGCAAGGTCTGCCAACGTGTTGCACCTTTCTTGCCCTTTCAGACATGGCGGAGAATGACACAAGGCATTCAAAAATAACCATTACTGAGTCACCGCTGTAATGCCCCATGGCTAGCATGGCCATAGAGAGGTGCGAGCCACAGCGTTCGCCCTGGGATCTGGTCCTCTGAAGGACATGCTCATTAGCATAGGTACATGGTCTGCCTTTTCACATTGTCTCATCTGAGAGCATATTCAGTCTGAGGTCGCTGGGTGTGAGTCCTGTACAGTTTGGGGTCAGGCTTGATGCAAATTACATGACACGAAAATAGGTCAATCAAAACAATGGTTCAATTTGTATCTGTCTCAAAACATGCAGACCAGCAATGCAGCAACTGGCCACCATGTTATAGTG
Source organism: Sprattus sprattus (assembly GCF_963457725.1). Lineage (NCBI taxonomy): Eukaryota > Metazoa > Chordata > Actinopteri > Clupeiformes > Clupeidae > Sprattus > Sprattus sprattus. The sequence continues at coordinate 21,772,048 of NC_137921.1, forward strand.
ATGCTTTATTAATCTAGATGTGGGAAAGCACTAGCCATTTACAGAGTGAAAGGACAAGGTCAGACAAACAAGCTCCAATGTCCAGAAAACACATCTCCAAACCCACTGACCTCATGCAGAGCATTTTTCCAATGAAGGCTGCATATCAATAACCAGCAAACAAAGCTTTTTTTCTCCAAGCAGGCGGCTCACCGACGGAACAGGAGTTCTTTGCTGTGGTTTTTTTGGGGTTTCAGGCACCTTGACCGAATTTCCTGTTAAACTTCCCTTCAACTGTGGGGCCTCCACTATACCATGGATTCTGGTCAGTATATGAGGGAAATGAAGGAGACAGAAAAAGAGAGGGGAAAGAGAGACAGAGAGGGAGAGAAAGTGAGAGACATGAAATGATAGAGGGAGAGTGTAATAACAATGCAAACCCTAGCCTGTACGTAAAATGGTAGGCTAATACTATTCCATCATCTCCTCTGCCATGACTATGGGACTGTGGAACACATATTTATGAGAACAACTGGAATGACACAGCATTTCAGAGTGTGTGTGGGGGGGGGGGGGAGCAGAGTGACCCAAGACAGCATATAATTTATCGAAGGCATAATTGCACCAAAGCATATAATGTGCGCAAACCTAAATTACACAATGGCCTCACACAAGAAATCAATCACACTTGACAAGGATCAATTATGGGCATACGCAGTGGAGTGACACCAGACTTTGCCAAGCCCATAGAGAGCTTGGCTTACGCGCAGCAGAAAAAGAGAGCCGGCACTGCCACAAACTGGGGTTGGTTTTTGGAGATTTTGGAGCCATCTTCTCAGAGCAGGATGAAGTATGGAGAGGGACGGCCTTTGGAAATGGGGGATATGTCCAATGACAAAGCATAAGAAAAGTCCCGAAATGGGTAGGCTGCTCATGATGTCTGTCTTTATGTGTCTGACTTTCTCTATGTGTCTGTCTGTCTATCTATGTGTCTGCCAATGTGTGTGTATGTATAATTATATCTATCTGTCCACACTTGCATCCATTTGTGCTACTAGCTTTTAAAGGTTACTATCACATCATTATATATTGTTATATTTACCTATTGATTCACTACAGCAAGTTTCTTCCCCCTAATGATGCCTGCGGCTCCAGATAAGTATAAACATGAGATATGATGTGCACTTACACAATGTGTTTTTTCTAGCATGCGTGCTGCTGGGTTGTCCTGGGCTCCCTTGTTTCAATCACGAAACCTTCCTCATCACCTGGCCCGAATTTGGGACTCACTCCGGTTTGCGGCGCTCCGAACGGGAACGGCCGATAACTCGCCTGCCAGACCCTCTGTGCCCTTGCGTTTCACCCTCCCGAACCCTGGCAGCCGAGTAGGCATCAACAAAACACTGGGCATCACACAGATGGGGTAAGAGAAGCAGGTCAAAATGAGAACCACCGAGCCAAACAAAAACCTGTCAATAGAATCACCATAGAATCATAATACCCATGCCATTCTTTGAGACAGAGCATAGTCACCAGAATGAATCAAATTATATTGTGTTGCACTATGCTCTGTCTCAAAGAATTTTGACCTGCTTCTCACAGGTAGGTCATAATGAGAACCACGAGCAAAACAAAAAACAATCAATAATGCCAATCTGTCAATATCATCGAAATCCATACTTCGCTCATAATACCCATGCCATTCTTTGAGACAGAGCATAGTCACCAGAATGAATCAAATTATATTGTGTTGCACTATGCTCTGTCTCGCAGAATTTTGACCTGCTTTTCAAAGGTAGGTCAAAAGGATAACCACCGAGCAAAACAAAAACCTGTCAATAGAAACACCATCCATCCTTCGCTCATAATACCCATGCCATTCTTTGAGACAGAGCATAGTGCAACACAAGATAATTTGATTCATTCTGGTGAATAGGGAATAGGATGGGAACGAGCTGCACCTCTCAACATATTGTAATTTAATGTTATTGTTATGGTCTTTTGGCAGCATGTTAAAAGCATGACGTGCCTCAATTATGAGGGTTAATGTGCCAAATATAACAAATACTCAATCTGGGTGGTAAATGCCACAGGGCCTACAAGGAAATTACATTAGATATTCCTACTAAGCAATGTTTCATCGGTTGGTATGTTAGCTTTCAGCCTCTTAGGCCAGATGCCAAGTTATAGACTTCTATTTTGTCACGTGGGATTCATTGAGGAGTCTCTGGATGGCGGTGTTGGTGTTCTTTTTTTGAAGACAAACTAGAAGGAACTAACAGAGGTGAATAGCGTGATGCAGCCCTCTCATTGGTCACATGGCTCAATTTGAGATTGATTTGGTGGGCTGTGTTTCTCTCCATGTGCAGTGGACAACCAAATTCAATTTTCATTGGTTTATGTTGGCAGCTGCTGAACCTTCTTCAGAAATTGCTCTTCTGGTTACTTTTGGTTGCCTTCTGAGAAAAGTATAGCTTTATTTTAGTCAGTCTCGGATGCACACACATTCGCAAACACACGCTCACAAACAAGCATGCAGAAACACATACACTCGAAATAGCAGTCAGTTGTGGACCAAATGTGTGATTCACTCCAGAACCTGTTGTATTTTCACCTTAGCAACCCCTCAAAACCTGCCTTCAATTGACAACACATGGGTCAGACATTTAACTGTACAAAATCTGTTCACTGGCCAAAAACCCTTCAAAAGACCATGAATAGACAACAGGTATTATCACAGCAGTCCAATCCCAATGGAAGGCACAGACATCGTCTGCCCATACCCAAGGGGAGAACCTGGCCAGAGCTCATACCAGGGGATTAGCTGTTCAGAAGATAGCCAGGCCTACTGCAACGATTACAGATACCGGTGCAAGTGAGCCAGTTTAGGGTGGGTGTGATCACCAGGGTGTGAGATCATATCAGCCGTAGTTCCCTTTCTCAGTAAAATGATAACTGCCCTATCAATGTATGCCAAGCAGGCTGGCGACAGGCTTGTTTTCTTCTCCTCAGCTATCACCCTCTGTGAGCTATTCTGATAAACTTCAGAGTCTGTTCATGCTTTTGTATGTTGCACTTGTGGGACTCGTAGTGCCCAAGGATTTTAAAAAAGTGATGTTTTCTTTGTGAAATCATCCAGCAAAGGAGCATGTTCTCTGGCCTTATTAGGTTTCAGCTCAAAAGAAGAACTCGCTGACCATGCAAGTCAGAGGTGTAGATGGCAAGAGCTACACCCAGCCGAAAGTGACCTGACATACTGTGTGTGTGTGTGTGTCAACAGTTTGGTTTGGAAGCTCACACCAAATGTGTGTTGTGTTACAATTGTGTCACAGTTTCGAAGAAAGTCACTATGATTTACTTTGCCGCCTGCAACTGCAGATATTGCTGACATTAGCCAAATGTGCCACTTGAAGTCTGAGCCTATAAGTTTAAGCAAACACCCTTCCAAGTGTAAATGCCTGTACCAGTAAAATCCGATCTGTTTCTGAGAACAGCAAATTATGCATATTCCAAACTCGACGAATTCAAATAGCATGCACGTTATCAGTAGAACACTCAGCAATGCATCCAGTGGCTGAGACAGTAAGTGAAACCATGTGTACTAGAGGTATTAATGCAGCAATAGAGGAGTCATCTCCGCCAAGATGCTGTAATTTCTGGACACAAGGCAGTACTCCTTGCCCTAGAGTCCAATCGGAAAGACATGAATCCCAATGAATTATCCTCGAGGATTGACATAAGAGCGTGACAACACTGTCGGTAGCGTTTACATTGTAAAAGGAGAAAGCACTGATCCTGCATGAAATTAAGGGTATCATTTGAGGGGTATGGGGTTTCCTGGGGAGCCAGGCGAAAGACGGCACTATTAAGCATGCAACCCCAAATGTTCCGGGGCTCTGATTTATGCAGCGATCCTGCGGTTGCTTGAATCAGTGTGGCGGTTGATGGCGCAGCAGAGAGTTGACGCGCAAAACAACCGACAACTCCGCCGAAGCTGTGGCCGCTCCAGACCCCGGGTGCTCATTACAAGCTCAGCCATCTCAGCTAAACGTCAGCTCCCATGGAGGGCTAATTAAAGCTTCGGACACTGACTGGCCGGTCCTCCCCGGTGGAGAATCAGCAGAATGCCATGCCGTGCTTTTTAGATCTTGTGCCGTAATGGCTTGGAGATATCGGGAAGTGCATGCCGATGTTGATGGCGGGTTTGGGTTTGAGGTTGGTGGGGGGCGGCAGGGGCTTGGCACAGGCATCGGGAAGGCAGAGGGTTTGTGCCATTTGTGCCCATCCACTTTAGTCGACCACAGCCTGTGGCTAAAGAGAAGGGGAGTAAGAAAGAGACTCTGAAGTGAATCAGAGTTGTTTTGCCTAACCAACCACTGCCTGTGTGTGTGTGTGTGTGTGTGTGTGTGTGAGAGAGACAGAGAGAGAGAGGGGTGGGTTGACGTGATAGCGGGAGGAGGAGAGGGGGAAGTGGAGAGCCAGTCATTCTCCCTACCTCGTTACAGGGCCCTGCAGAAGACTGCTATAAGTCCCCTTTAACATTTGCAGTGGCACAGCTTTGCTGACATAGTTCCGAGCGACCAGTGGCCAGCACCATGCCACGCTCACAAGCGGACGACCTTCCCCACCGCCCCGACACTCCAAGTCCCTCCCACCTCCTCTTCTCCCTCCAGGCTCCTCTAAGTCCATTCACAAGAGTCCCGTGAGCGGGCTCTCAATAAAGGCCAGAGAGACGGCAGGAAATCCATGCACAGGATGCTGGTTCCCTGTCCCACTCTTTCTCTTCCTGTCTCTCTCTCTCTCTCTTCTGTCTTTTAAACCACTTGCTCTTTTTTTTTATTCAGCTGTTTCCTGTCTTTTATCACTCTGTCTGTCCTCGCAATTTGTCTCCTCTCTTTCTTTCTCTCTCTCTGTCACTCTTTGTCGATCCTTCTCTTGCTCATTCCAATTTATTCTTCTTGATCTATTTCATCCCTTCCTCCTCTCTCTCTCTTTCTCTCTCCCTGTGTTGTCCCCGGCCTTGTGTACTGTGATCAGGAGAAGTAGGCGATGACATTCTGCGGGCACACAACCTAATCTGTCATCTACTCTGTGTGCTCTGGGTCGACTCAGCAATCTCCAAAGAGCATCTACTAATTGCCTGCAGACCTCTCTCTCTCTCTCTCTCTCTCTATCTCTCCTCTTACTCAGCTTTTGCAGATCTACAGTGCACACGCTGAAAGAAACTCCTTGCAGTTTGAATATTATAGCCAATTGCTTACTAGTTCTGGCCACTCAGATATTATTACGGTATATGGTTACATTTTTGTTGGTGAAAGGGTACATTTTTGTTGGTGTAAGGGTACATTTTTGTTGGTGTAAGGGTACATTTTCGTTGGTGAAAGGGTACATTTTTGTTGGTGTAATGGTCTGTTTTCATTGTGATGACTGAGAGCCCTGACCCATCAGACTGTTCCATAAGGCAGATTTGATATAAAAACTGTGGGATGATTCACTCCGGTAAATGTTATTTTAGAGTGTTATTTCAGCCAGCGGTATTGAATGACTCGCTTGGCACCACAAAGACACAATGTTTTTGATGGGTGACTTGTTTAAGCTTTTTCTGTGTGCGTGTGTTGATGATCCATTGGGCAAAAGCGAGTCTTCCTGTCTAGTGAATCACAGATTTACTAAAACAAGGATCTCCCCACACTGCGCCTCAACACACACACACACATACACACAAGCACAAACCAACATAGATAGAAACACATACACACACACACACACACACACACACACACACACACACACACTCACACAAAGTATCAGCCCACATTTCCTCTTGTGTGATGTACAGGAAGTGATTGCCTGGGTACCATCCTGAAACCAAAACACAAACACACCCTGACGTGTATCTACTTTCTAGAGCGATACCACCTTCTCTTAATCAGTGTTCCACAGACTGGTTGGATTGGACAGATTGGATCATTGACACAGCTGGTCTGTTTCTCACATTCTTTTGGAAAAGCATCTTCCCCTTTCACTGCAATGTGAAAGTGAGAAAAGCTTCTAATGTGATCGTAGAACAAGACATTGCAGTGTCAAAGGTGAAAGACTTAGAGGTGTAGTTTGTGATTTTAACCTCATGCACTTTTTGTTGCTCCTCACAATCCTCTAGCTCTCCACTCAGTGAGCAAAAAAAAACCTTTCGTGCTTGATCACAGTCCCGGGAAGCAAACAAAGTGACTCGGACAAAGCCATAAACAATCCCAGCCAATGAATAGGAGGAGCACGGAAGGGAGGTGTGTAGTTTGATTGGCTGTTGAGCTCAAATATCAACAACCTTCACAAAACCTTATCGCAGACTCCATCTTTAATCACAGGGATGTTAAATGAAAAACACTTAGTAACATCATTGTAGCACACTTTAAATAAAGTTAAAAATGACTTCCCTGTGTTTAAAGTCAAAATTTGCCTTGTCCTCTCCTGATAGTTAAAATGTCCTCTTTAAAAAAATAAAAAGCTTGTTGACATCTGGAAGTCATAGACTGAGACTGACATGGTGTGTTAGAGTATTACCGGAGGATGCCACTGTGCATTTCCATAGGGACAGGAGACCCGGCGTCATAGAGATTATCACACCTTTTTATTCGGGGCAAAGGTCAGGGGATCCAGTGGAGGGGAGGGAGCTCAAAAGACCCGGGAGAGGATGGGAGCAACCCTGGGGCGTGTCCCACTGGCGCTCGCCGTCGCCCAAGCAGAGCCACCTCACAGTTTCCCCTTCCTCAGGAAGAGAGGGCGAGGAGACAGGCTGAGTCAGCCAGCCAGGCCTTGGTGGGGAACGACAGGGAGGGAAGGAGGGTGACATGATAGTTATTTTCCCCTCCTCCCTTCCTTTCCTCTGCCAGGCATACCAGCCTCTGGAGAGTAACACAAAGATACAAAATACAAAGAGTGCCTCACTCACGCGCACACCCATATACTCTGCACGGACACATATTACTGCCGGCATCATGTGTGAGTGTGTACTACTTGTGTATGATGTGCTTCTGTGCATGTGCCTTTATTATGCTTGCGCAAAAGGAAATTTGTCAGGAAGGCTTCAGAGTGGACACATTTTTTTTTATGCGTGAGCACCTAAGTGTGTGTCTGTACATGTCTATTACATGTGTGTGTGTGTGTGTGTGTGTGTGTGTGTGTGTGTGTGTGTGTGTGTGTGTGTGTGTGTGTGTGTGTGTGTGTGTGTGTGTGTGTGTGTGTGTGCGCATTATGTGTGTGTGTCTTGAGTTCATCTCCCAAGTCCCATTTCTTAACCATACTCAGTAAATGTCCCTCTGGCTAAATGCAGCGGTCATCCCCCAGAGTTGGGGGACAGTTCAATTTAGCAGCGGCGAAAGTAAACAAAGCCCATACCTTGCGGGTCAGTTTTAATGACAGCGGCGAGAGGGACGGGAAGGAGTGTGTGCGTAGGCTGAACATGCCGGGCCAGTGGTGTAATAAGAGCAGAACTCTCCGGTTGGTCACTCTTTCCTCCATTCCAGGATGTTTGCAGTGAATTAGTGCCTTTGCTCAGCACGTGCTCTGAGCAGACAGACAGGGACTACATGCAGCCGGCCAGACACCCTCTACTGGCCTGTCAGGAGTACTGCAAAGGCAACTCTGAAGGCCTTCTGGAAAAGATACTTTCGAGGCAAACTGATGTGCTGGATATGCAGAAGATTCATGCAAGATAATGAGTGATTTGGATTCCAATTTCAGGTTATCTGGAGCATCACACTGATAGTCAAAAGAGTGCTGTAGCTGTGTAACAAATACTCAACAAACCTTTAACAGTGATGTCATGCTCAACACTACCTTTCAACTAAACCAAGCTTTAAATATAAGCCTATCTAACTTCCCCACCAGCAACAGTTTAAACAAATGGTTTGTTGATGGATTGTTGACTACGGCCTTTCAACATAAACTTGGGTCTACTTATGAGTTCATGACATACCTTTTGCAGATGCAATGCATTTTACTCTGAGAGTTGAGTTGGTTTGACACTGAAATGTCTACGTGAGACCAATGAACAACTCAAAGAGGATACAATACATCCCATATTTGCATCTCTGTATGAACCTTTGGACCTAGGCCTACACTGACTCTGCAGCACTCCTGCTGGCGAGGCCTGTTTGCATGATCGGACGGACGTGGATTAATTAGAGTGTGCATGCGGAGCCACAAATCAAATTCGGTCCAACGCACTCCAGCAGTCACCGAGTTAATAGGAGAGGGATGACAGCAATAACACTCTGCCCCACCATGACACCACAGGACCAGTAATGGCCTACATCCTCTTCCAAATTACACGGGTACGTTCTTCAAGGGGGTGGTTGAGGACAGTTCAGCCTTAACCATGGCTATAAGGAGAAGGGTTTGTCTCAGGCGGAGACAATGACTTCGTTTTTAGTGTCACCCTGAAGCACTGACATAACATTAATGTACTGTAAATATGGATGAGCTCAGAGTCAGGGCAAAGGGGTTTGGATTAAAATGGCCGCTGAGGACCACGTACAGGAGGTAATAACATGTTGGACATGTCTGTCATTAGCCTGTCATTAACTTATCTCATAATAGGATGTAGGTCAGGTTGGAATCGAGTTAGAAATCCTCAGGAGAAACTGAGGGTTTGACCTTGTGTGCAGTTTAACATTGACAAGGGCCTGGTCTCTGAGTCAGACCCTACTGTTCTTTGGTTATTACAGTGCTGCAAGTTTCCCAAACATTTACCTTAACACCACTTAAGATACATTAAAACATAACCGCAATCAGATTTGCAGCATTCCTTTGGAAACCATTGCGTGATAACTGAAGCGCACTGCTAAAAATACAAGGTACTTAGCATTTATAAATTCATATATTCAGTCAGCAAAGGCCTGGACCAGACATGAAAACACATACAAACATTGGTGGTGATAAGACCGGCACTTTAATACTTTCTGCGGCACAGTGCAACTCCGTAACCCCATGAAACCGGCAGCAGACCCCAATCCGCCACTGTTCAGTGTTGTGTGACGGATCTACGGCACATTAACACCTTAATGAACACGGCTTGGAGTCAGAGTCGGAGCTGGAGCCGAGGTTTGGACAATGAGGCGCGGATAAGCCAGCGGCACGCACTGCTGACCCCAACAGCTGTTTTTATGGCACAGAGAGACGTCAGAGGGAGCGGGTGCGGACTTGTTCCCGGCGGCCCCTTTGACTGCCTGCTCCAGCGGTGGGCAGCACGCACACAAACGCACACACACACACCATATACCCAGCCGGCCTGGCAGCGGGCAGACAATCCGGTGGAGCCAAGCTGCCCTCTTTGACATGCACAAGACTCCTGTTTGTTTTCACTTGGTGCAAGGGGAAGCGAGCAGGCCCGGCCGGTTCGGTTCACAGCCAACTATAGGCCAGAGTGCCAGATGTGGGCTCTTCCTGTCGGCCGTGTGCTGATCAGACAGACTCGTCATGTGTGTGTGTGTGTGTGTGTTTGTGTGTACAGGGAGGCAAACGTCCCCGCCTCAGTCAGCCCCTATTCTCATTACTAGACTCTGATGTCTGTCTTTTTGATATGAGGCCTGACTGAGTTGAAAACAAAGAGAGGAAATCTGTGAGAGATCACACTGGAATTCTGTTTGCACATATTTTGTTTGTCCGCGCGTAGGCAAGGGATGGAAAAATGTGATTTTTTTTTTGCTGGCACTTGACTTTGTTCGTGATAGCATAAGAACATTTATTTTCTCTCCTATTTGTCGACTCAGTCAAGGGAAAATGAAGAATGACTCTGTTTTCTCCATGTGCAGTTGACTCAGATGTAATTGGTTTAATTCACTTTTGATCAAGTCGTCTTGCCGAGAGAGGAAGTTATGATTTTATTACATTTTTTGGAGAAGGAGTTAGATAAAAGAAAGAATGAAACAACAGTGTCAATCATCTCTTTGCTTGCTAAGGCACACTCACTGCAAACCATCTGCTGCAAAAACAGGATAGGATTTGTCACTCTGCTGGCGGCTCTTTTCAACCTGTTCTCCCTCTCAAATCAGAACCCTCCCATTCTCCAAACAATCAATCGCTCAGTCAATCTATCAGCCCACTTCCTCTTGCACGAGAGGGGCATGAAGGCAGCAAACTGATTGATTCATTTTATTTCGTTTTTTGGTTTTGGCCTGGCAAGATTATGCCAACTACAACCACCCCCCCCCCCCCCCCCTCACCCCCCCGACCACCACCCCGCCCCGCACCCCCACCTTCTCAACCCTCCTGTCATTCTCCGACTTCTATTAGATCCAGTATCCCATAATTAGTCTCCCAGACGGTATATTTTGAGGAGACACATGTTTAATTCATGTAGTTGTTGGCAGGGGGCCAAAGATAAGCCAAACTTGAAGGGGGTAAGGCGGCAGGGAATGAGTAACGCCAGACCCTGCATCACAGCAGGAGCGGTTCCCGAGGTTCAGCTTACGTCCCGGCCTGCGTGCACGGTGCAGTGTGTGAGGCAGCTTGGGATGAGCTACAAGAGGACAGAAGGACGGCAGGTCCCAGGATTCTCTGGGTCGATTGATAAATGGATCAGTGTGTGTGTGAGTATGAAAGGCGAGCTCCTTTTTTCATCTCTATAATAGCTCTTTAAATCGTCCACCCATGGATTGAAGTGTAGGGCTGTGACTTCTTTTGATGGACCCTGTGTGTGGGTGTGAGTGAGATGGAGAGAGAGCATTTATGTGGATGTACCATTTGATCTTTTCCTTTCCCTGATGCCACATCCATCCAACCCTTCTGTCCACTCACACACATCAGTACCCTGACCCCATCTCTGTCATCTATGCCTGCCCCAGTCAGAGCAGCTTCTCAGTGGGTTCTTTCGTCCCTCCCATTCTCACTGGGCCTTCACGTGTAAACATTTACATATCTGTCTGGGCAAAACACAGGCAGAAAAATAAACAAGACAATTACATTTCTCAGAACCTTTCATTTTAGGCTGTTGTGGCGATTTGACCTCCCATTCCTGTTGTGAAGGTGAACAGACCAGACCAAACCAGACAAGACCAGACCGGACCAGATCAGACCACAGCAGTGCCGATCACTCCACGCCAGACCAGCGAACGCTCCAGCAGTCATTCAAATGCACAACATTCAGTGACCCAAGTGAGTGACCGCAGTGACCGTTGACTGTCACTCAGTTTCTTCTGGAAAGCCACCATGTCGTTCACAGAAAAATCCCATTTGTTAACTGGTGCCTGTGTTATACCAAAAGGCATCACAGCGTACTGATGAATTTCAGTTGCTCTTCATCTGTGACCTCTGTCTTTGTTTGCGTGTGTTTTTCTGGGGAAACAATAACACCTTACGCTGTGTTGTTTGTTCTGGACGAATCATGGTTCTTGTGAACGCCTTCGCAACTAGGGTGTAATCGTCCTTCTCACTCCCAGAACGGGGGTGTTGTGGTGGGGGGGTGGGGGGTGTGGGGGAACAGAAAGGGCATGCTTCAATCTGCGTGAGACGAAGCATAAACCAAGTGAAATGAGGAGGCCAAAACAGAGCAGTGTGCGTGCGTCAGTCCCGTCAAGAACAGCAGCTAACATGACAGCCTACTGAAAACAGCTTGTTGAAGAGAAACTTTTTTTCACATGTACAGGAATCAATTTCCGATCCTCTGATGTCCACGTGGGCTGTAAATGGTAGGGCCTTCCCCCCCCTCCCCATTTCCCCCTGTCCCCCTTAAGGAGGGATACATTTATCTGCAGTTTAATTTTGCACAGAGTTCTCAGCACTCCGGCCTCTGCTCTCACTATGGCAACATCTGTAGAACACATGACAATGCAAAGTATTTCAACACCTCCAGAATCACCTCTTCTTTTTAGAGGCGAGAAAAAACACACTCCAAAGCTCTGGAATGGAAAAATGTCTGAGTGAGAGAGCAAGAGAGTGTGTGTGCGTGTGTGTGTGTCTTTCTGTCTGCATGTAGGTATATGTGAGAGTGTTTCTTTAAAAAGAAAGAAAGAAAGAAAGAAAAAGTAAACTTGTGAAGTACATCCACACTCTCTGCCTTTTAACTTTCAGCTGGAACGTTCTCCACATCCACCTCCCTGCCGTCCTCCCTTTTTATCGTAATAAGACAGACGGTAAGAGAAGTAGGGACGATGAGTTACGAGCAGTGCTAAGTCTGTCTCCTCCAATGAGCAGAGGCCCTAAGACACGGCCAGCTCTCACCGGCAGTAAGGTGAGAGATGCCGGGGTAAGGCTGTTAAAGGAAGGGGAGAAGAGTGTAGGAATGTGAGCAGGCTGTATTTTCATTCTGTTGCACTGGCGAGGGTGGAAGAGGGGTAACACTGTGTCCTCAGAGGACTTCGGAAACTACCCTCACTTCTGCCACGGAAGACACATAATAATGAGGATTACAGACATATCATACGATGCAGAGTGCATAAGGATCTTATTCTGCAGGCTCAACATATAGCGTAATCTAATTAGGTCAAGTGTATTGGAACCCTCTGCCAGGAAACCTTTAAAAAGGCATCAAAGAATGAATATCCTACTTAATTTCTAACTTACTCGCAGTGATCTAGTATAATTCTATCAAGCTACAGATGGCTTTTATATAATTAGGTCAGATGCATTTATGATCATTGCATGTTCATGGACAGAGACAGAAGTGTTTGTCGTCGGACTCCCCTCACTGACTGCTCCAGCCATAGTTTTTCCTGAATGGTCTGCTGTATCCTCTGTCTCTCATTGAGTTTTCATGTGTAAACTTTCAAATGAGCTGATCTTGATGTGCATGGCTAAATCCATAACACACACAGACTTAGACACACACACACACACACACAAAAAAAACACAAACACACACACACACACACACACACAAGCATACACACACACACGCACACACACACACACACACACACACCTGCATGAAACAGGCCCCATCTGGAGGCAGTGTATTTCCTTAAACAGGTGAAAGGGTTCCTTTTCGGCATATCTCATAAAGCAGGCGGACGAAGTTCGACTCACCCCTCACAACAAGAAGCATCTTTAGAGTGAGGGGAGTTAAATATGCATGGACCAGTCCTCCTGTAAACATCTGCAACATGGATGAGGGCTGAGGGCAGATGGAAAATTGAGTGGTAGTTCATTATCCACTTATCCACTTACTCAGCCGCCGTATACAGTGCACTTACAGGAGAGAGGGATGTGCGCTTTAAATAGAAAGGCTCTTGTCCAACCTTTAAAGGACTCAACTTAGCTATGTCTGTGTGCATGTGTGCGTGTGTGTGTGCGTGTGTGTGTGTGTGTGTGTGTGTGTGTGTGTGTGTGTGTGTGTGTGTGTGTGTGTGTGTTTGTGTCTGTGTGCATATGTGTGTGTGTGTGTGTGCATGTATGTGTGAATATTTGGGTGTCTACCTGCTCAGGCTTGTGTCTTTTTGTGCCTGTCACAATAAGCACGAGTGTGTGCATGTCTGTATTTGTGTGTCTCACTTTCACTCTCATTTTCATTGTGTATGCATATTTGTGCATGACCATCTCTTCTGACTTTGTATTTTGCGTGCATGTGTGTGTATTTGTGTGCGTATCAGTGGTGTGTTTGCGTTGTGTACATTAAAGGGACAGGATGCACAGTGTTTGGCCTGACCCAGCCTTAATTAAAGGGGAGGTGCGGTGAGGACAGATGTTGTGCAGGCCGACACGCCTGCAAAGCATTAGCATCAGAACCAGAACCAGAAACCCCCGGTCCCCCGCCCCCTCCTACCTCCCTGTGGGAGTCCCGCGAGAGCCGTGGTGAACTTGAAAGCGAGCGTGTCTGGAGATATGTGTGTGGAACACAAGCTCTTCCGTCTTTATCCCCACCAAGTCGAGCACCTCACTAGCTCCACTCTCACCACAGCCCTGCTCTGTCAACAGCTCCCCGAAGTCATTGGTATTCCGCGGGCCTATGTCTGGTTTAATGCCCCCCCTGCCCCCCAACACCCCCTTCTCACCCCCTTCTCACCCCCACCTCTCTTTCCTTCATTTGCCAAGAGCCCTTTCTGCTGGGTGAGAAAGAGACATTTATTGAAATGGATGTGAAGAGGAAGCATAACATGTCTGGACTCCCTGGGATGGCTGCAGAGCCTCAGAGCTCCGCTTTAGAAAAGAGGCTCCACGAACTGCCAGCAGACCCTCAGAGGCCTGAACTGCCTTGGCTTTTTAGCCAAACTCCCCGCCAGGCCGTCTGTGTGTGACTACCATGACACAGCAAAAACACATACACACCTATGCTCATTTACTGATGTTGTGCACTTAGAAAGTTTATATAAAAGGTAGGGTTTGCTGTGTAGTTAGTACACATCAAATTATTCAATTGGCAACATATTTCAGTCTTCTGAGGTGTTTAAATGTTTAAATTCGTATGTCCATAAAAGACATTGGCTGAAGATTCCCTGGCCCAATGATGTTTACTAACACTGGCGGGTAACCCTTCTTGGGTGAACCCGTTTCTCTTGCTTCACACTTTTCAGAGACCTTCTTTGCCCCTATCCGTCTTCTTAACCATGTGAGACTGCTTAACATTTTTCACTGCAGACATGTAGACTCACACTCTCTCTCTCACACACACACACACACCTCTGAAAACACACACCCCGTGATTCGTCACAAGAGGTTGTGAGCATTCTTTGCAAACAATTTAAAAACATTTTTCTTTCATCCTGGACATCCTTCCACTTATGCCAAGCTAAACACAAGTGGGAAGATTGCACTACACACCTCATTCACAACATTCTGCTAAATACTTTACTGTGAAATAAGAATTGTTTGTGTGACTCACTGCATCTAAAAATCATGAAATGGTGAACACTGGACCTTTTCAGAATGTTTAGAATTTTTTATATTAGTTCGGTTCTCAGCCATATGTATTTGATAGAACACTCCAGTAGTCTGAATGTTCTATTCCAAATGAGTCAATCCAGTCTGAACCATCAGTATTTGTGGAGACATAAAAGTAATTAACTCTGATGACTGTACAAACAGCAAACACATGCATTATGGAGGGAAGAAAACTGCTTATTCATTTTAAGAGGCATGTACATTTTTGTTCTGCCTCCTCAGACTTTATGAGGCAACGTGTTCCTGGAATGATTTTCACATGCCCTGATTTTCACATGCCCACTCAGCTCTGTCTGAGTGTGTGGTAGGTCGGCACCTTAGGTGGCTGTGGTGCTATAACAAATGATTTCCAATAAAACCAAGGTGTCACCAGACACGGGGTGAGAGGTCCCTCTGGTCACCACCGCGGTAACCCAGCACACATAATGGCTCTACACGGCCTAGTAAAGCAAAGCCCTAGAGTTATTTTGCGTCTCTACGAAATCCAGTACAAACGTGAGATTTAACCACCATATGCAATGTCTGCAGCAAAAATCAGGTCATAGAGTCAGCCATGATATATGCAATATAAAACCTGTCCTGAAAACATTTAAGAACTACAAAACCAGATGGATTTGCATATGCATTTGTTACCTTTCTCTGAGGTTTGACTTTTGTAGTATATTACAAGAAAACAGCAAATAATTTATTAAAATATTTTGATATTATCATATTCTAATATTGTTACTCATTGTCATTGATATACATTACAAACCTCCTGTAAACATATAAAAAACTATTCTGGGTGTTAACAATATATTTAGTACCTTACCAAAGTACCTAATCTGCAGAGGGTTACTGAATAGGACCCTTTAACCTAATGTCTTTGAATCATAAGCATGACCTATCCTGTAAGTCTGTTTGTCTAAGTGTTTGTTTGTCTGTCTCTCTATCTATCTGTCTGTATTTATTCAGTTGACTCCATAACTTCTCCGTGCCAAACCACAGAGTTCCTCTCAATCCCAGTATCCTCAGCTTGCCGTTCGCCACACACATTTTATAGTGTTTCTTGGCCACCTCCATCACTTTAGCTCTTTTTTTTTCATCCACCTCTTCCTTTCCTTTCCTTAATTTTTTTGTTTTTCTTCTTTTCTGGACTCTCCTTGGTCTCTTCTTGTGTTTCAGAAGTCACATTATCGTCACAGGAATCTCAACACACTGTGCAAACAGCAGCTAGCAGCCAAACCACACAGGGCCTCTCAAAATGAAATGCTTATTTGAATGGGGTGGGGGGGGGGGAGTGAAGGGTGCAGTGAATGAAGTCAGAATAAATGAGAGAAATGGATCTCACAGTGAGGACGAGTTACATAAAAAACCCAAGCAAAACCTGCAGAATGATTCCAACCATGTCCACTGACACCAATCATGTGATTTTGGGGGGAGAATGGTTCAGCTATTGGAATAGCAGAAAATCCAAACTTTTAGAGCTTCCCCCCCTAATCTGAATCTGCACGGAGGTGTCGGATGCAGTGACAGAAGTCTCTACAACTTGGGATGTCAACACCTGACCGAAAACCTCCAGCACTCCCAGTTTCTGGTAACATTATGAAATTGTATTAGCCAAAAAGTGCTTAGGGTAACACAAAGAGCGTCATGAGTCATGTCGACTTTATTACTATGGGTTTTCTAATAGGGACATTTTACCAATTAACTTGTGGCTGCTAGTGCCAATTAGTGCGATATCAACAACTGATCAAAGTAATTAGCCACATGTGAGAATAATGGAGGATCACCTTTTAGTTCTAAGTTTAAAGTTTGCTTGACATGTACCGGCTTGATGGCGCAAACCACACAATCTGCTGTTAATACATGCTAACAAGTTGTTAAAACCCAAAATGAAATAATGGTTATTCTTTCAGTGTAACACCAACAGATGTCTGGCCAGTGTATGGAAAAGTTTACACTCAAAGCAACTGACCTAAACTTCATGCCCTGATTTTACGACCATTGTGAGGTCAGTAGAGGGAACTGAATTCTAAAATTGATTTTTTTTCTTAATTTCTTACCATTCTAAAACATGTATAAGACTTACAATCTTACAATCAGCAGTACAGTCACTTACAATTGTAGTATCACTTACAATCTAGGTTTAACTCTGTTGAGAGCCTTAGTGTCTGCTTTTTCTTCATTAAACCAAGAGGCCCTGTAATCATTTCCCATATTCAGTTTTGCTCACTTTTCGAAAGAATTGGTAAAAAAAAAATATCCTGGCTTAGATGTGAGGGTCCAAACCCAGCATTTGCAAATATATGCACAGGGTATCATAAAACTCTGCGGGGGTAATAAAATTGATTAATTATTGAGCTATTCACAATTTTACAAGAGAACACCAAGTTCTTTTATTGGACTTACCTATTTCACTGAAGGCCAAAAATACCAGATTTGAACATTGGGGGATTTATGCTTTCATACAAAGTATTTGGTGAGGGTTAGGGCCGAAGCAGCTGGCGCAAGCTATTCTAAGCCACTTACACAAATCAGTCCTGTTTATTATGACAACAAATTACAATAAAAAGCACACCTCTCAGCCAGGTGCAAAAGTTGAGACGTTCTCACATAGAGTACCTTAAGCAGGTGGAGACAGAAATCCTTTTACAGAAGATAGTATAATAGGTCTGGGATTGTACCGGTTACACTACAAATGTAAAACACACAGTTCGTGAAAGTGTATTTTAGATGTATTACAAATTTTTGTGTTCATGAAAGTAACTGTCTATCACAAAACAATCCATGTTTGAATAAGGAATGGAGTATATGCTTAAATAAGGAATGACTTAAGTATGTTTGAAGATGATTTGGCGAGGCACATGTGATTCACTGGAAAACCAAAATGTCTAAAATGAAATCCAAGAGAAAGGGGGGCTGTATTAAGGAGCTGCAAGTAGAATTGAGCAACATTCCTTTGGAGTCATAAAATAGCGCCTCACACAATTTATTACCCACAATCCCTTTCATTCCAGCCCTTACCTGACGTATGCCGTGTCACGAAGTTCAGTCACGGGTGGAATCATGTCGGAAACTTTTTGTTCTGTTCCCGGGCCTGAATTTTTCCATTTCATACCAAATTTGTGTTATCATTATTATTTAATTCCGTGTGGTTGAAAAACTTAAATGCAAACCACCTGCAGATCCATGCCCCTCCACCACCCTGCCTCTTGATCACAAACCTCTCTCTATCTCTCTCTCTCTCTCTCTGTTTTGTTTTTCTCTCTTTCTGTTCACTTCGAGGATCTGAACCCATATCTTCGTCAAACTTTTCTGTATTCGTTATGTCTCTCTCTATAGCTCATATTTGGCGGCCTTTCTTTAGCCCTCTGTGTTTTCTCTCTCTCGCTCTCTCTCCTCTACACCACACACACACACGCTCAGAAATATACAAATAAACTCTTCACTGTTAATCATTTGGAATCCATAGCAATACATTCCACATGTGTTTTTCGCAGTTCCAGAGGGCAGGCTTCACTAACACACTATCAACCCATTTATCCATCTCTATCATTTCCTCTCTCACTATTTTTCACACGTTTTTCTCTTACTCTCTTTCTCTCTCTCTCTCATACCATAATAATGTTCACAATATCTGTGATGAATGATGGAAGAACATAGAAAAGCTTCTTTACAGAATATTCGATAAAGATGGAGTAATGACTAGCAGCACAGCCTCTTACTCATTGTTCAATTGGGTGGTATGACATTTGTCTGCAGATGACAGACCCTATGCTGTGGACTGCGCATGAGTCATTCTGGCAGACAACTTCAGTATTTCTAAAACAGAGACAATGTACGATTCACTTGTTGCGCTACAGACCTTACAGACCTCTTTACAGCAGTATATAGATAAAGATGCAGGCAAACCTTCTGTCATTGTGGGCCAATTGTAATTTTGCTATTGTTTATGGGAATATAATTATTCAGAAAAAGTGTTATTTTTTTACATAGTCCAAGTATCCATGACACAGAATGAAAGTGGCAAAAAGACGAGGCAAAATTAAAAGATAAGGCAAAATAAATTATGTATAAGCATATACTATAATACATAATGATTTCAATATAATCTATTTACTATAACAGTGAATGTATGAGAACTAGCATGCCAGATCCGCAGTCTGCAGTCGTGTGGTTGGTCGTTGTTAACGTGCTAAGTTCACCCGTGCAACGAGGCTGCACACCTCCTCTTCTGCCTCAGTGATAATCTTCTCTCCCCAGGGGAAATGCATTCCTCTGCTATTGCCAAGGTAGGCCAAGGTGTTACTGCCAGCCAGCGTTCGGGGAAAAAAATAAGACGCCTGGCCAGACTTCATAGGGAGAGTTTTCTGGGTGAAGTAACTGGATAGGTTTCTTCACAAAGACGAAAAAAGGGACCAAAGAAGAACACAGGTAAACTCTGGACCACTGAGGCGAGAGGGAGGGAGGGAGGATGAGAAAGATTGGGATTCTCGGGGTCAGCATTTGAGCCTTTTCTTGTAGGCGGGGGGGGGGGCAATATGGGGGCAGGGTCCACCCACACTCCAATTCATGTTTGTGATGATGAACTTTGATGAGTCCACTGAGCCCTTGTGGCTTTGTGCAGGGACTCCAGTACTGGCCTTAGAACTGAGTTGCCTTTTGAAGGTTCAGGACACGAGACAGCCCGCATTATCAGAGCCATTGATCTCCACTTGAGAGAGAACCTCACGAGGGTCACGGCATGTCATTTGGAAATGCACTTCAAAACATTCTCATGGCACAGGGTGTGCACTTTTTTGGGGATGGGGAGTACCAGAGAGTTGGAGTGGGATGGGGCGGAAGGTGTTGTCATCTGGACAAGGAATCACAACACAGGCCATCTTTAAGTCACAGCCAAGTGACATGAAAGCCCTTTGTCCCCCCCCAGCCCCCCACCCCACATCAATACACGGCAACATCAAATGGAGTTGCTCTTCCTAGAGCGGATGTTTTGTGATTAGCCCTGGCGGGGCGATCAAGTTTTGACAACTGCGATTCATTAGTGCTGGCCAGGTGTGGGCAGCTGTGAAAGCGGCCTCTCTCTCACCGCATCGGCCCTTCCTGAAGTAATTTGCCCATCCCTCCACTATGGTCAGCTATAAATTTTAAAATCCTAATTGGTCATAATCCACACAAATATTCGCCGACTCATGTCCAATTACTGGATAACAAACCAGTCTCTATGAAGTAAATGACACCCAAGTAAAAACTAAAATTGTTTAATGCACTCTTTAACATAGGCTAGTATGGCAGCCAAAATAAGATTAGTGCAAATGGAGAATGAATGATCGGATTTCCTGTATGTTCTAATGGAGGACTGTTAGGTGACTACTTCCACTGACAGACAGTAATCCACATGGTCTTCCAATAAAAGACTTCGTCAGTTGCTTTACTTATTTTTCACTGAAAGAAATAAAAGCTCTCCAGTGGAAGGCCCGTACCTACCCCTTTTTGGAGTGCTCTCCGAATTAGAGAAACTATCATCCGGCTGGAGCGCAATGAAAAGCTCCACTGTCTCCCCATGACCCTTTCCTACAGCTCTGTCTCAGCCCCAAGATGACTCTACCATCTCACAGGCCTCCTGTGGGCTATGAACCGTTCAGTACCAAAACGGAGAGTTGAAAACATGATGTCCCATTTCATGAGAGAGGTGCGTCACGGTTGTCATGGTCTTTCTGCACATTAAATCACTTATTTCAAAAGCTGACACTGATGGTGTGGATTTCCTAGAGTATGTTGTGTGATCACAGCATCACTCCACCCATTGCTGATACTCCTCAGGTGTATAACTTCTTTTGCAAGGATCAGAGCAGACATGAGTTCATCCCCAGGATTTCAACAACAAACAGGGTTAGATACAGCCACATAGGCCAGCCTGCGAGGCCTCAAATAGTTTATATGTATTGCCAATTAGAGCAATGCATCCCATCATATCAGGCTGAATGGATTTCTTCAGCAATGCCCCCTAAATAGGCAGTTATACATTAGGCCTTACTGCAGACTGCATTGGTCCTTACACTCAACAAAGGGTGAAGTCTTTTGTCAGATTAGGGTTTGAACAAGTCCTTGTTTGGAGATCTCCAGTCTTGTTATGCAGCAGAGGACAGGGTCTGTGTTGAGACTGCTTCTCTCCAGTGAGGCTGGGTCAAACCGTGTCCTAATATCAAAGCACCCAGGTTTTTTTTTTTTGCACCAATGATTGAGAGTTAATTAGGCCTTCATTACTTCTGCTTTTTGGAACTCGTCTTATGTCAGCGGCGGGCAGACGTCTGACTGACGCGTCATTTTTCTGAGCTGTAATGGAGCTGAAAGGACCGGCGTGTTCTGCTTACACAGACAGGCGAAATGAAGGGGAACAACAACGTAATGGAGAGGAGGGTGAGGCAGGGGAGTAGTCAGTAATTCCCTCCATGCTGCATCCTTAAATGCAGAAATAAAAACCGAAGGGCAGATCAGGCTTGCTCACTGGACTGCACGGGTACCTCGTGCAACCTACACGTTCAAGGCTTCACAGGGTTCCTCTCACGTGGCACGGTGTGTGTTTGGGGGCCTGTTATTGGGGGGGTGTTTGCAGGGGGTTCTCCTCACTCACATGGGTGCCCATGTGATCAGAGAGAATGGGCCCTCTTGAATGCCCTCTTTGTCCACATGATATATAGACCCCTCTTTGCCAGCTCATGCCAGTCCGGATTCAAGAGGAGGGTCAGAGGGCAAGTTTATGCCCTATCCCACTCAGCTATTCTGGACACAGCATCAGAATCCCCCCAACCTCAAACTCCAGCAGCCAATCCCCAACTCTTTAACTCCATGCCCCCCCAGTTCCACCCCTTTTATCCTCAGAATCCCCAGATCAACCACCCCCCTACCACCTCTACCCAGCACCCAAAAACAGCTAAACAGGATGGCACAAAGCTGGCCGGGGCCTGGAGGTCCCCCCCACTGCCCCCTGAGTGGGAGCCGCTGGCAGGGAGGTCAGAGGAAGCCCAACATTTCTCCGGGTCCAGCCGCGCGAGCTTAGCAACAGCTTTGTCCCCGCAAACAGACTTTGAGCAGTCAGAGATCCCTCGGCATGAATAAACATGCGGAACACAAGGTGCTGGGCATGTCCAGGCGTTATTTACGGATGCCGAGTTATATAACCGCCGACAAAGAGGGCTCCATAATGAAGCTGACTACCTGCCAGGTCAACACTGCAAAACAACCCACCCTCCCCTTCCCTGGGACCCTTCTTTTTCTAGGAGAAAGTTTGTTGTCGTTATTTCCTTTCATGCAACTTCACCAAGTCGTTCTTTATTCGTATCTTCAAGGCCGACAAATAACACATGGTGCGTTGAGCAAAACAAGATCTTCCCATGATTGGAAACGTTCTGCTGGACTTCTCGCTGTTCCGAATCCCGGTACCGCAATATGAAAGGAAAATAAAGTGAGAGGTGTGGTGTCGTTCGTAGCACACAGCGGTTGTTGAGTTTATAAGCGTGATCTGGTAGATAAAAAGCTAAGCAGGAGTTTGACTGGAACAGTCATTTTCACAACATGGGTCTCAATCACAGAAGAACAAAACATAGTCGGTCTGGTTGGAGTCCCGTGGGGCTACGTTCTTTATCCCCACCACACCTTTGGGAACATATACAGTGGATGTTTTGCTCCACGAGGATTTTTTTTGTTTGTTTTGTTTTCTGAGGATAAAAGAAGTCTCTGATGTTCGCGGCAAGATCTTCCTCAGTTTTATTGAATTGGGGAAATTGTAACGTGGAAGTCCACAGGAAATTAAAAGACAGGTACACAGGAGAATGCTATAGTTCAAAGGGTTCAAAGGAACACAAGAATGCATTGGGAGGGATTGAAGTCTAGAGTAAAAGTATTAGAATGGCTCTAATGCTCATTTTCAGACATTTAAACGCAGCAAGGGGTCTAACCAGTTGCACGTCAGTGCCACAGACAAGTACTGTCAAGACAGCTGGTTTGTTTAGTGTTGGTCTACAGAGGTATCTGATAATCAAATAGTAAGGGTCCAAAAGGGTCCAATAAAACCGAAGAAAATTGAACCATACTGTTCTGCACATAACTCTAAATAGTTTTTTATTGTTTTTAAAGGGGGTAGTTGGTCGGTTGTGTTGGAAATTCTCTAACTTGGTCATCTGTCATGAGTTCTCTAGTTCCCCCCGCGGAACTGTCTGAACCCTCTGAGGATAAAAGGGTTGTGAGGGCCAAAAAAGGTTCACCCGCAGGGGCGAAATATATAACCTTCTTTATGGCTCTGCTATTATGGGTAACCTGATATGCAGCACTAAAACCCAGGCTGAGGTCATGAACTGACAGGCTTAACCTAAGCTTATATAATGGTGTGATGGTGTAAACATTCAGCATACAAATAACAACAGTGTGGCTTTTGCCAAATGTGACGCTTGCAGTTCACACTTATGGAAGATCCATACAGGACTGCAGGGGCAACCATGGGACACTGAATTGTGACTAAGGTTCCAGAATGTTCCTCTCTGATGTCTCATGTGTCAGGAATGAAAAGCCTTTATGACAAGCAGTAAATTACCGATAGTTATCTCCCTCTGGAACGAAATACTGTTTTCTGATTGGCTAATGGGGTGTACATTAAGTTCGTGGAACCGCACACCTTGGACGTAGTCCCAGTAGAAAAGTTAAATCGCCGTTCCATATCAATGCTCTTGAATGGTTACCATTGACAACCAACGTAACGTTTTTTTGGGGGAAAAACAGCCGGTTCCAGGCACTACTTTCTCTAACGGGAGCACTAGGCTTCAAATCAAGAATTCATCAGGTTATTATGCATATTAAATTTCCTAAAGATAAAGAAAATTCTAAATAATAATAATAATAATAATAAAAACATTTTTGGATGTTGTAAACGGGAGATAAGCGGGATAACGGCCTCCGAGCTGTGCAGTTCTACGAAGTTAATGGACTTCGCGTCGTGGTGTTCTTTGCCCCGCAGCGTCCATTAACTTCGTAGAACTGCACAGCTCGTCAGCCGTTATCCCTTACTTAATTCATTCAAAGCTTTTTAAGCAGTTGTGTGCGTTGTTGAGTGAGGCAGGGCACTCAGTGAGAATCTCACACATAAGTGCAACGTGCTGAGTCAGCTTTTATTTGAATCAAACCCTCACCGGCTCTCACCATGACTCAGCTACCTGGGATGCCCTCTGACCACACACACTCACTGGGCCACTTCACTTAAATGGGCAATGTGCAAGACTGCACAGCTCACTTTCACACACAAACAGACACACTCACTCACACTCACGCACACACACACACACACACACACACACACACACACACACACACACATGAATGTACCAATGCTGCCGAGAAACAACACTGAAGAAGCTGTGTGTGTGTGTGAGAGTTTGGCTTGTAGCTGGCATGACAACACAGCCCTGTCGTCCATGTGCAGTGAGAGTGTGAGAGCGTGCCCGTGTAAAAACAATGGGGTTTTTGGTCCTGTGACCTGACAGCCCGTAACCTGTCCCCCATAAAAGTGATATAAGAAGGACCTCTACTGGAAGCTGCACATTTATGGAGCTAGGCTTTGGGGCTGCTGCGCCCGGCCAGAAAGCACAGGGTACTTGCCGTCACACTTATGCCCGGCGGGTTTCAGAGTCCTCGAATAAGCTTTATAAGCTGTACATTTTGTTTTACAAAAGATAGACACACACAAACACAAAGAGAGAAAGGGGGAGATAGAGAGGGAGAGAAAGATAGACAGATAGAGAGAGAGAGAGAGAAAGAGAGAGAATGACAGGAAAAGAAATGCGGCAAAATATGTGAGATAAATATAAAACAGGTGACAGTCCCTCTCTCTCCCCCTCTCTCTCTTTTTCTCTCTCTCTCTCACTCTATCTGTCTCTCTTTTCTCGCCTTACCCCTCTATCATGTTGTTTGTAAGATTTTCATTTCATGTTTTACTGTTTTACTGTTCTGTTCTCATTTGAGATCAAAAGTTGTGTTTTCATGAGCTTTGGAAGGCAAATCGGTGATATTTCCAGTAATAGCTTGCTGATATTCAAAACCATCTTATACATTGTGATCAAAACCACATTGTTGCCGTGGCACACTCAAATAAGAACACACACAACCTGTCTGTGGTTAGAAGAGGATGTGATTAAATTGTTTTCATTTCACCACCTCCCGGTCTTCTTCATGCATTGCAAAACGAGTTTGAGCTGATGAAACCAGTTAAAGGACTGGACTGTCGTTCCAAAGAAAGCCCTATGCGTGAGTGTGTGTGTGTGTGTGTTTGTGTGTGTGTGTGTGTGTGTGAGCGTGTGTGTGTGAGTGTGTGTGTGTGTGTCCATGTTGCCTGAACAAAAAGCTTGCGCAGGTTGTTTTCTTTCTCCGAGTTCATCCATTCCGAGAAAAATGTCAAGTTTTTTTTGTTGTTCTTTCCCAATGACGGAGTTGCTACAATAAGTGGTGCATGTGGACATGTCAGCAATGTATGTGGTCTCCGCTTGAAACTGTTGTCAACCCAAAAGTGCGGTGATTAAATCTAATAGCTACCAATTATACCTCCCCCCCCCCTTCCCCACTCCCTCTCCCCCACCCCCCAGGCCCCCACTTTCACACAAGATGGAACAGCACCCTTTCTGCTATGTCATCTTTACTAAGGCGTTGGTTGGGCATTCTCAAGATATAGTGAGTTGTTGAGTTTGACATTGTCCTTCCCACTGTGCGTGTTCGTGTTCCCGACCTGCACGGAGCTTGTGGCATTTGTGTGGTCCCAAATAACCATGTGTAGGGTTTCGCCTCCATTTTGGATATGACAAGTTTAAATGGATCTTTTAGTCCCTTTAAGCCCAAGACCAGCACATAATTAACATTCCGTGACTGTTTACAGTCAATCATTTGACGCAGCGGTTTTCCCTGGGAGTTGGTCATTATCCCATTGCTTGTCTTCTAATAAGGAAATCCCTTCTTTTTTCAACCTCTGTCTCTCTAAAACGCCTTTATCAGACTGATCATACATGAAGAGACCTAGCAATTATGACCAAGAGCGAGTCCACACACATGCACAAACACACACAGACACACCCACCTGCCCCCACACACACACTCTCATGTACTGCTGGGAGGGGGTGGGCACAGAGAGATAACTAGGCACAACACAAGATTATGCTCTTGGACAGTCTGACATGTGTGCTCCAAGGTCACCAGATGCACTCACTGGCTTTCAGGATTTGTGAAAAGGGGCTAAAGGTGTATTTTTTATGGAAGGTTAGTGCCGTACAAATTCTGTACAAGTTATAAAATTCAGTTTAATTTTCATATTGAGCATGGGAGGTAGAGAGTCATGTCAAAATGTCCCATGTTAATGTCAAGTTGAAGTTTTCTATGTCAGACTCTTTTGGGTCTCAAGAATCCCTTCTATTAAGGTGAAGGCCAGACTACCATTTTAAAGGTGGAACTGAATAGCCCAAGCGCTCTGTGAGAATCTGGCTTACTTCTTAAACAGAATTCCTGGGTCACTGGGTTAAATGTAAATATTCCCACACACATTCATACCTGAACTAGCAACAGGGCATCAGACTTGGCTGAACTGAGACTTCTTTGATGTCAGTGTGTTAATCCCCGAATGTAGCTACTTACATACGTTCTACTGTGTCGCCTACTTATGGGGTGCAGTTGTCGCTTCTTTCCCATGCCACATCACTATACAGCCTGCCCTTCCTGGTGTTGAGAATTTGATAAGTACACACAAGTCAAAGGGCTCGTTGTGCATATGTGCTGTTTAGCATAAAATAAGGCAACTGCTTTCCTGCCGCACACAAAAACGAGTAAAAAAACAAAAACGAGGGCACGTCAAGCCACCGGTTGGCAGAAACATGCAATTACTTGTCGTTTTTTCCCCCTGTTTCTGATCCTTGCACTTCCTTTTTTACACATTCTCCCTTTCCTCTGAGAATCCCTGTCGGAGGCGTAACCACATGGTGCGATGGCAGCGTCTCATCTGCGGCCAGCCGAGCGCTACAGATGAAACTTCACTGACCATTAAAATTCCGTCTGGCTCGTTCCCGCGGCTGTAAACAAGTGCTATACATCCCGGTCGTCTTAAGCTTAGCTGCACCGTGTGGAACACTTAAACACAGCTCTTTTTTTTGGTTCAGTCTTAGTGTTTTGAGGGTACGTGAAAGTTGGACTTGGTGCTGCTGATGCTTAACACCACAGAATAAATATGTCAGTTGCTTTGTAGGTTTTAGTGGTCTTGACCATTTGTCTTAGCTTTATCCTAGCTTAATCAGCTGAGATCTACTGACGTAAACATACTGTAAAAGACCCTAGTGCCTTCAAGTACATGGATTTGAAAGCATACTCCATGCCAGGCAGATATAAACACTGCATGGGAATTGAACGGGACTAAGAGTATCACATGTGAAAGGAGACTAAGACAGTAGATCGCTGCTCCTTCTCCCCTATTCCCATTCCCAAGTGTTTTCTCTGCCATCTGGATCCCTGCTAGTAAAACACATACAAACCAGAGAGACAGAGAAAGAACCATCCACATGCTCACAGCAGACAGAGAGAGACAGAGGGTAAGAGAAAAATTAAACACACACACACACACTCACAACAGAGAGTGGATTAGAGAGAGAGAGAGAGAAAGAGAGAGAGAGAGAGAGACTCTCTCACACCCACACACAAGCTCCACCAGAGACAAAACTAACATGTCGATAAACACAAGCTTGACTGAGGGCCCACAACCTGTGGCTCTTCTGCTCCTGACCTTGTGTTCTGATAGCCACAGGCACCCTTGAGTTGATTTACGATCGCTGGCAAAGACAGAAGAGGCCGAAACACATAGGGTCGAAGGACAGGGTGTCAGGGCTGAGCACCTTGAGCAGAGCTGCAGTCTCAGTCACCCTGACATCATCAGTGGACAGATCCACATCTTGATCAACATTCACGCGGTGCTCTTACGGAGTCTAACTGAGTCTTACTGAGCAAACCCTAAGGGTTCAAAATGTATGAACCTCCTGAGTCTAGAAACTGATTGCCGGGATGATGGTACAGGATGCGGTTACACTAAGGCATCCGAAGTGTCTGATTTGAATAGTGATTGATGATTTAAAGATGATGAGGATGCGCATGGTAAATGCAAGTATGATACATTACAAAAAGAAAAAAAAAATCATTTAGATGCCAAAGCCACATCTGAAGAATGTGCTGGGTATCAAAAGCTAAAGCTGAACACAGTTAATGTTTATCAAATGGCTTCAAAAGACAAGGGGTTTTGACACACACACACAAACACACATATACACACACACAATCTGATATAATAAGTTGAAAGAGGATGCAACATTCCAAATAAAAACCACTGGCCACAATGAGTACAAGATGACTTATTTTACGCTCCCATGCAGAAGACAACAAAAGATGTCTGCGACCAATAAGATCACTTAATTCGTTCTCATTCACAAAGAACATGCTGGTCTCTTGCCATGCTTAAAGAGAAGTAGCAGGCCAAGCCAAGGTCAACAGCTGGCCTATTAGGAGCTGCTACAGTAGATCAGTACTATAGCTCTCTCCAAGTGGTGTTTTACTTTTCCTTTTTTTCTTTTTTTTCATTCGTTATGCAGGTCAGCACGAGGTGCTTGGCATTTCAGATGCCGCTGAATCACCCACTATCACCTATAGAAAATTGTTCCAACACCCCCACCAAAGGACAATGAAGACCTTTATATGGATGGAGAAAATCAATCTCATTTACTGTCAGTCTAAAAATTGTATTCTTTTTTAATCTTTCTTTGATTGATATGTCACACAAGAAACATTTAAAATCCTGGTTGCAAATTAGATGAGAAAGTCAGTAGATTTGGGGAAGATTCCGGAAACACTTGGGTTAAAAACTGATGTCTTTGCTGAGGTTTATATAAGAGGATGAGAGTCCTCACGCATTGGTGGGTTCTCTTTTTCTTGCACATGCCATTTTGAAAGGATGAGCATTTTCTCAAATATTTCCTAATAAACATAGCATTGCAAAAAACCAGTGCATAAAAAAGACTTCTCGGCATGGTGTAGTGAGCCCCAATGCTATGCTACAGACATGTTTCAGGATTCTTATATGGTACTATTAGGCCTGTGTTTCCATTACAAACTGAGATTACAGGAAGTTCCAACTAGCCTTGGTTTAAAAAAAAAAGAGCAGGAAATTTAGTCAATGATACTTAAAGACCAGTTGAGCAATGCCTTAGTAAACAGCTCCTGAATTTTAGTGCTGTGATGCCTGGTAAAATGTGACTCAGTTTTAAAACAATGGCTGGATGATTTCCAACCAATTTAAAAATTCACAATTTCCTTCCCCTTTTTACTAATTCATCTTTCCTCATGTAAACTCAAATAAACAGTTTGCAATTTGCCACTTTTGAAACATTAAGCTAAACCAATTTAGCTAAACCAATTTAGCAATTAGTACTAGTATCACCTTCAAATTAATTTGCATGGTGATGTGAAGGGCAGATAAACACACCTGTTGTTCCAACTAGCCGCCTAAGCTATGCACTATGCAGTTTAATGGTCCAGGTCAGACCACCTCATGACAACGTAAAAAAAAAAAAACGATATCACCAAAATACTAGCTAGAAAGCCTGTTATGGATGCAAACTGTGCTGCTGCTGATGTTTGAAAGGTTTTTGCCTTTTCAGTAGTTAGAATGGCTAGTTTCGACATTTACTCCTTACTGCTTTTTCTTAATAGCTGGTCTAGCAATTGCACATCTAAATTGCCATGGCTTGAATGCCACATAGTACAACCAAATGAATCATTTTACAAAAAATTCCAATAGATTTTATTTACTACCATTTTTACAGGGAAGAGTAATCTTGGAGAAACTAAAATACTCTGTCATGACTGTGTTGTCACTTGGTTTGTTGATTGTGTCACAACTCCCTGTGCAGAGGACACATCCAAAGTTATAAAAGTAGTTTGGGGAGGTACTGAGTTTTATAAGGCACACTCAAACAACTTTTTCTCCCAGCAGTTGCAGAGCTTCAGAGTTTTAGCCCTTAAAAAACAGACATCTAACCAATGCTTATCTGCCCACCAATCCCGCAGTAGGAGAGCCTAGGGCTTGAAACCTTGGCAGCCGATTGCCATCTCAACTGCTTACTATGCTGAGACTCATGGAGTAGGCCAGTCTATTGAGGATCCCAAATCACTCCACCTCAGGATCTCACATGCAGAATAGAGTTGTGCTCATTAATGAAAACAGATGTAGTGCAGGAAACAAAAGAGACATCCAGGTTTTATAAGCCAGGCCAGTTCAATTTCATGACTATAAGTCACCATCCTGGGGCTCGGAGGTGGGGGGTATTAACTGACCAATAAAAGAAAAGGCCATTGTTTGATCACCCCTCTTCTGCTTTCTTTTTCCTCTTTTTTGTGTGCTCTCACTCAAGTAATTACTACACATTTTTCACCCGTCTTACAGGCAGAAAAATAAGCCATACAGAAAGTAGTGATTTTCAGCGGTGACAATGAGGGCGCACAGAGACGCCGGAGTCTCTGAGAGAGGTCAGGGAACGCAGGGGAGAGAGGGATGTGTGCTGAATGCTTAAGTGACTTCACCCCACAGGATCTGCAGCAGGGAGCACAGGCAGGGGTGCAAAGTAAAAACAACAGACAAAAGACACACTCTCTCTCTCTCTCTCTCTCTCTCTCTTTCTCTCTCTCTCCCTCTCTCTCTCTCTCTCTCTCCCTCTCAAGTGCATAAAAAAGGCCTTAGGTAGAACTTTTATGGAGATGTCTCCCCAGCAGTAGCTTGCTAATATAGTCTCACAAATCAAGATAAATGAGAAAGTGTTAAGTTTAGGATTTTCTTTTTTTGTGGTGTGTGTGTGTGTTTGTGGGGGGGGGGGGGGGGGGTAAATCTCCTCATGGTCAGGACATGTTTCCTCTTAGCCAAGGTCAACAGCTGGCCTATGAGGAACTGCTACAGTGGATCATTTTCAAAGCTATCTCCGACTGGTGTTTTAATCTTGTCTTTCTGCTGGTTTGTTGTGTAGCAGGTGCATGGAGTTTCTGATGACTGGGCACCTCTGGCCTCTCTGAGAAACTGAGGGGTATGCAGCTATCACACACACTGGCCTACTTCCAGTAGGGCTATGGCAGTACTGATCTTCAGAGCTCTGTGCATAAACTAGTGAGCAGAGAAAATAAGGCCTTCTTTGTGTCAAACAGAACCATGTCTACCTCAAAATGCTACACCGTCTGATTTCAAAGATTTGATCTCTTTGTTTCTCTGAAGGCATTTCTTTTGTGCAAAAGTTTTACGTCAGACGGATCAAACTCAAGGTTACTAGAATGAAAAGCGCTCTGTTACCTCTGTCTCTTGCGCACAAACAAGCGACTGCTGCTAATCTGCTCCATTGGCCGGGTGTGAAATCAGTGTCGGGAAGTGGGCCAAAGGACAATGAACATCTTTATGTGGCTGGAGGAACTCATTCTCATTTACTGTCAGTCTAGAACTTTTATTCTTATTTTAAGCTTTATTTGATTGATACGTCATTACATCAGACACATATTAAATCCTGGTTGCAAATGAGACTAGCAAGATAGTAGTGGCAAGGAAGATTCCGGACACACTGGGGTTAAAAACTGATGTCTTTGCAGAGGTTTATGTAAGGGGATGAGAGTCCTCATGCATTGGTAGTTCTCTCACATAGTCAGCTGTTGGCAAGAAACTTTTGAGACATTTGTTGCCATGGCGCCTTAAAGCCATGAAACTTTGTTGAATTTCGCCTGTCCCTCAGACGTCTCGCACATTGTCCTCCACTTTGCCCTCTCCTTTGAGCTTGAAGGTCACATCTAAAACTGCGATGCACTCCATCTTCGCTCCACAACAATGGCCGCCAGGATAAGAGAGCAGAACAAATTTAAGATGGCACGTAAAAAAAGTGTCCCAAAACATCGCTTTTAGTTAATATAGAAAAAAATAAGTTCTTTGAGGGAACCGTGGGAGATTTCATTGCAGAATGTCCTGTTTTAAAGCGGTTCCACCCCTCCTTTAGAGTTTTATGAATTCCCTGGTTGATATAAATCTGATGGTAAAAAATCTACAAGGACAGTTTTATCCCCCTGCACTCGGGGAAAGCTAAACTTCGACCTGTGTTCTCTGACACTGGAGGACACCCAAGTAGTGGTGTGGTGTGCTTAAGCCAGGAGTGAGGTAGGGTGGGGGGTACAGAAACCAGATGATGGAAGCTGCGCAAGCCTGCTGAAGCCTTTTATTTGGTGAGCAGTGCCTTGCCTGAGCCAGTGCACCTTGTGGAGGTTGTGGGCAGGACTGCAGCGGGTTGTGCGGTCGGTTCGCCTGAGTAATGATGGGCTCTCGCCCGAGGGCTCTGTTGGTATGCAGAGACAGGTAAGGCCAAGTCTGCGAATTGGTACATTTCGCATGTGCGAGAGTCGCCATTCGCTTCAGAATTGGTACAATTCGCATGTACAATTCGCATGTGCGAGAGTCGCCATTCGCTTCACGCGAATCAGGCACAATTCGAGTGGGCGAGAGTCGACACTTTGGGCGCATATGAGACATACAGTATGGCGCATATGAGACATACAGTATAGGCTACGTTGTTGACAATTCTCACAAAGACACGCGATCTGAATTGCACAGAGACGGGCGCATATGAGACATATACGTTGTTGACTCACAAAGACAAAACAAATAGCTACACGTAGCCTATAAACGTTGTTGAGACTCTTATTAAAGATTTTACTCATTATCGTGGTTGAAAGTCGGTACAGAATTGCACAGAGACGGGCGCATATGAGACATATACGTTGTTGACTCACAAAGACAAAACTAATAGCTACACGTAGCCTATAAACGTTGTTGAGACTCTTATTAAAGATTTTACTCATTCTCGTGGTTGAAAGTCGGTAACAAAACAGAGACAAATAGCTACACGTTCAAGCAATGTCATTTCATGTCATTTATTTCAAAAACAAACAATCAGAGTGTAAGAGCTCTGGTTCCAAGACACAAAAAAGCCAGGAACCAGGTCTGATGGCCCATCAACCTAAACAATAGGCCAGGAGCCGCCTTGATGGTTGTAACCTGGTGCTGTGTAAACTAGCTTGTGGGTGTTGAATTGGTATTTTTTTTGTTCAGCCACTTAACATTTTATAGTGTATTCATATCTATTTATGTCATATCATGCCTCATGACTCTTACCTCATATTCATTGTACTTAGGCCTATATATCTTATCATGTCTTACCTCATTCATAACCTCTATTGCTACCTTCACCTGTACCTGTATCATATCTGCACTAATGACCAACTATTGCTGCCAATGTTACTACTGCTCATACCCCATATATCTTGTACTGTCATATCATACTGTATACATCCCATCTATTTATTTTTATATTACCACTATGCAGAATACTCTGCACTCTTCTGCTATGGTTCCTTTGGTTAGATTCCGTTGCATTGTACTTATATCATATCAACATCAGCAATGATCTCACCTGGTCTGCCCACACTGACAAGGTGGTCAAAGCTGCCCGAAAACGCCTCTTCTTCCTGAGGAGACTCAGGAAGTTTGGCATGAATCCAGACATCCTCACCAACTTCTATAGATGCACTATAGAAAGCATCTTGACTATTAGCATCTCAGTGTGGTTTGGAAGCTGCACAGCCATGGACCGTAAGGCCCTACGCAGTGTGGTCAGATCCGTTGAGTTCATCATCGGCAGGAAACTCCCATCCCTTCAGGACATCTACCTTAAAAGATGCCTCCGAAGAGCTGGCAGGATCCTAAAAGACTGTCATCACCCATCCTTCAGACTGTTCACCCTGCTGCCTTCTGGTAGGCGGTTCCGAAGTGTCCGGTCTCGCACCCGCAGACTGGAGAACAGTTTCTACCCTAAGGCCATCAGACTCCTAAATGAACAATAATGCACTCCTCACTTTACACTTGCCACTTTACTCTTCACTGGCTCACTTTTACTGCTGTTTGCACTACTTTCTCAGTCCAGCTCATGTTCAGTTTAGCTCATGTAGATTGTTTATCTGTTTAGTATCTGTTTAATATGTGTATTTATGTTTAGTATCTATGGTAGTGTGGTATGGTGTCCTGTCTTAAGCATTCCAGTGCCCAGTCCAACTCTGTTGTTCTGTGTATCTGACAATAAAAGAGTTGACTTGACTTGACTTGACTTGTACCTGTATCATATCTGCGCTAATGACCAACTATTGCTGCCAATGTTACAACTACTCATACCCCATATATCTTGCGCTGTCATATCATACTGAATACAAATGCTATACAATACATTATCTGTAAGGTTGTGAGTGTGCAGTGGTAATGTAAGTTGATATTGATTATGTTTTTATTCAGTCACACACAGTAACAACAAACAAGTTCAACACAAATAATAATACATTCAAAGTGACTGAAAAGGCACAAGCTGAAGCATAATGCTTGTATTTAAGCCTGTCCTGTTTGACCAATTTAAGCTACCCATCAACATATGCATTTTTATTTTATTTTTTACAAGTAATACATGTAATGGAAATAAAAAACAAACAAAAGAATTGCCTCCAAAAAGTTAGTCACAAGAAGAGCAATGAAGCAAGATCCCAAATAAACAGCACAAAATCCTGCATACATTATGGACACTTGTAGCCCTCAAAAATTGCTTTAGCTACCATCCCTTTGAAAACAAAGAATGTCTTACACTTTCTTAAGATTATGTTAGCATCATTCCATAATGAAATTCCAACAACAGATATACATCTCCTTTTAATTAATTTTTTGGCATTTGGTACACTAAATTTACAGACATCTCTGAGATTATATTTTGTCTCTTGAAATGAGAAAAACCTTTGTATGCTGACTGGGAGTTGGTTTGATTTAGCTCGATACATTATTTGCATTATTTTATAATATACCAGATCATTAAATTTCATAACAAATGATTTCATAAACAATGGGTTAGTGGGTGCATAATAATCAACCTTATTTATTATCCTTATGGCTCGTTTTTGTAAAATAATGATTTCATTGACAGTTGTTTTATATGTCAATCCCCAGACTTCCACACAATATGATATGTACTAGGGAAGTATAAGTGAACAGTAAATAATATGTAAGGCCTTATCGTTTAACATGCTTCTTGATTTGTACAAAATTGCTATCATCTAAGAGATCTTTCCTTTGATATAATAAACATGTGGTTTCCATGTTAATTTATGGTCAATGACCACTCCTAGAAATGTTATCTCGGTCACTCGTTCAGCATCACTTATTTTTAATTGAATGTCCTTACCTATTTCCTTTTTCGATTTCCAAAGACCATGAATTAGAATCTATTAACATCAAACCAGGTTTTGAGGATTTCAAAATCTCTTTCAATAGAAGTCAAGAGTTGCTGTAGATTACTACCCGAACAGTAGGCTACATGTTTGTATCAGTTGGATTCGTAGAACGTAATAAATTACATTGCTTGACCGTGTGGCTATTTGTCTCTGTTTTGTTATTGTTATCTTTAATAAAAGTCTCAACAACGTTTATAGGTTACGTGTAGCTATTTGTTTGTAGTTCGCGTCCTAAGTGAAGCGCGCTTCATTCACAAAGTGGCGACTCTCGCGTGAAGCGAATTGTGCCAAGCGAATGGCGACTCTCGCACATGCGAAATGTACCAATTCGCAGACAAGACCTTAGCTCGAACGGCAGCCAATGACATCACAAAACTTCTGTTCTAAGCGAGAGGGCTGGAGGATATCCAAAACCCCTACTGCTTAAAGCCTCCCACACACCCCCCACCTCACCTCCTCACCTCAACCTCCGACCCCCCCACACACACCAGGACTCCAAACACAAACATGTACACTGAATATACGTCTTCTTCGGTTTTCAGTCACTCTGAGCAATAAGAGCCTGGATTACTCCAACCCCACCCTTAAGGCAATTCCGAGAACAATTTCCTCTCACAATTTCATAGCTATAGGCTTAAATATACATTACATACATTACACTATGATCGTTTTTTTCTCTCTTCTTCTTTTTTTTCTTTTTCTGCCTGTGAGCGAGCATGAAAGCAATTCTTGCCAAATAGAGAGAGCGAGGGAAACACATTGGCCTGTGAGCTCACCTAAGACAGCCTATCCAAAGTGGTTCCAAGCAGTTCTGCTCCGCTGGCCCGCCTCTGTGCGTTTATAGCCTTGTGTGTTTACAGGGGCGGTGTTTGCTGAATATGCATGCGGACACAACGGGTGTCTCGGAGCTGGCATCATTGCAGCTGCTGCCTCTAAAGTCGGCCTTTGTACTCAGCGCCTCTGACTGAGGAGTGGATGCATATTACATCCCTATTAAGCGCAATGAGAAACACCTGGGAAGGTGCTGGGTTGTCTGCTAAAGGACCTCCACGAGAAAAGAGCTCTTTCAGAATGGATAAGGGTAGGGGTGGTGGGTGGAGGTGGAGGTGGTTTCTGGAGGCTGAGCTGGTCGACGTGCCTAACTCAAAGCCGGGCTCTCTCTCTCTCTCTCTCTATCTCTCATATCATTCTTTCACCGTGCTCTCATTCTCAGAGAATCCCTATCTCAAAAGCATGTGGACGTGTGCAGGTGTCTAGTGTGTGTGTGTGCAAGAGAAAGAAAGACAGAGAGAGAGAGACAGAGGGCCCTATCTTGCACCCAGCGCAATTGACATTGTCACCGACGCATGTATCATTCCTATCTTGCACCCGGCGCACAGCGCGATTTTCCCTCCAGAGGCGCGCTTCGAAATGAACTTGCGTCGACATGGGCGGGGGCGGAACAGAGAAGGCGTTTCTCTGGCGCAAGTGGTATTTTGCAGTTTCAAAACAACGCCGTGCGCCGTGCGCCATTGACCAAAAAAAAGCTGGTCTAATGTGAGGCGCAATGTCTAAAGTCTGTAACGCGTATTCAGAACGCTATTTTAAGGGCGCATGTGCTTGCCCGCACAGTATAGGACCTGTAGGCTACACTTTACTTCTGTCGTCTTCACGAGAGATTTACACCAATTGTTTGGCAAGCCATATATAATTACAAGGAAAATAAAGTATTTACCACATGAGGAAATCATTGTGATATCCGTATCCAAGACATTTAAAAACTAGGCATACATCTAGCGTACACAATTGACCCAAATGATTCAGGTTAATTGAAGCTGCGTGACATTTGATTTATTGTATGGCTTTGTTGCATTTATTTAATGCCAGTGTTATTATAAATCTTGTAAACTCATCTCTGTGTATGTGGACTTTATTTAAGTACCTTGGGTTTGGTCAGCTGGTGCACTGGCTTGGGTGCCGATTTCCATGCCCCCAAATCCCTGCACGCTCTCAGGCGTGAGGGTAGACGTGGCGATGTCCTCTGCTGCCGTCAGATCCTGGGTCGAGGCAGATTCACCTCCCGTGAAGGCACGAGAACGTGTGTTACCTTCCAGCTTGGATGTCCCACGTCTCCGGACGTCATTATAGCGTTTTCGGCAACGTTTTCGGGTGCCCCGTTGCAGAAACAATCACGGCAATATCTTGACATGCTTGCTTGACTTTGCTTACTTTTGGAGGGTTTCTCGCATCCCCATATATATCTATCTCCCGGCTTTTTACAAAGCCATACAATAAATCAAATGTCACGCAGCTTCAATTAACCTGAATCATTTGGGTCAATGTGTAGGCTACATGTATGCTTATTTTTAAAATATCTTGGATATGGATATCACAATGATTTCCTCAAGTGGTAAATACTTTATTTTCCTTGTAATTATATATGGCCAAAAAATGTGTGTAAATCTCACGTCGGTCTCCTCGGCTGTGGACTTCTCCGGTCTTCCACCAGGTAATTCCGCCATCAAAATAACAAGCCGCTATGGACTATGCGCTTCTCGCTCTTAAAGGGAATGTGAAATGACGCTCGGATTGGTTTATTGCATATTACGCCCAAACCACACCTATGGCTGAGTAACCTCCTTTGGACCAACCCTTTTGACACTTGCGCTGGACGCAAGTGTGTTTTTTCCGCCGTTAAAATAGCAACTGCGCCATAGAGCCGCCCACACAGCTACTTGCGCTTGGCGCCGTCCTGCTTGCGTTTCTGATCGGCAAGATAGGGCCCAGAAAGTGTTTGTGTGTTTGGGAGGAGCTGAGAGGAAAAAAAGGTTTGTGCAAACCAAAGTCGCGCCAGCGTTTCATCTCTGGCATAACTTCTCTTCACCATCACTAAACATATCCTTCTTCAGTCTCAGCACCCCTGTCCCCTCTGGCCAGGGACTTTAAAACTAAGCGTTTCTGAGCTG
>NC_137921.1:21815230-21910230 GCF_963457725.1 Sprattus sprattus
AAGAATGTCCTAATTATAGCCATTTAACAGAACTTCGTGACATCTTTTGATGTATTATTACTGTCCATCCCAATTAGCTGTGCACTTGTCAACCTCATTTGCCATTGGGCCCACCATAACGCTCACTTCAGCATGTGTGCTGGTTGGGTGTGGTCTGTTGCATGTGGTAAAATGGCAAAGGTGAGAATAACGTTGGTTCTTTAGCCTTTAATTCAACGTGTGTGCAACACTTGTCCAAGAATGTAGTATGAAATGTTATTAGATTACCTCAATCCAATATCTTCTTGGAGTGCAAGTATGACATTCGATGAAAGTAAAAATGTTGTAAACCTTGTAGTTGTTACTAACCAGGATCATTAAACCTAATAGAGCATCAGCAAGACGTGTATTTCTTTGTATACCATTAAGACCTTTGCATTTCCTTTCCAAAGATAAGTTTAATGACTGCCTCTCTACTTTACCTCTTGGCTCTGAAAGTGACGGAGAAAGACAACAGCAGCTGCTCAAGCTGCACACAAACACTTAACTGCACACAGCTACACACAGTTTCACTTAACCTCTGAACTTTTTAATGGCCTTTTCAACACTTGTCATTGAGGACTTTAGTCCTCTAGTGTGTGTAATTATCCAGACCAAAACTTCATAGGGCAGTTGTACAGATAATCTTACATGATCCAACAGTGACCTCTAGTGTCTGAAATTGATCTGGTTCGGCGTTATTCCGTCACTCATTTTAAAAAGAGAAAGAAAATTGGCAAATATTGCATATTGGCTATGCAATATGACAATACCTTTTTTTGCATTGAACATCTGCACTCAATTAATTTGTTCATGCCCATTTGTGTTTTGTACCGCTGACCAATATTTGAGTACCTTTTTGTAGGCTATGTAAGAATATAATGCACACATAAAGTGTGTTGTCATTTGGTGACTTATGACACAACTGAAAGACTTTCGAATTATCAAGGGATGTAAATTAACGTTACAGATCTGAAATTGGTCATATATTTTTAATGCACTCTAAAGAATCACAGAATGTGATGGCTACTGATCTGAGGTCTGTTGTTGTGAGAACATTTCATAACCAGCAACACAGAACTGACATGGGCGTACACGTGAGAAAACTTATGTAAGTTCGGAATCGTCCAATAGGGGGCGTACATTTGGTAGGAAGTTGTAGACCTGCGTCGTATTTTCCTCAAGCTAGTGTCCGTCTGCCTTGGAATAAAAATAACGAGGCCATTTATCCAGATACAGTTTACAACAATTTTGGTGAAATGAAACACAATTCCAATGTTCCAGCGTTCCTTACAAAGCTTTGGACTTTGGTTGAAGATTCCGACACAAATGAATTCATCTGCTGGAGTCAGGTAAAGTCAAATGTCTCTGTAAAGGATGCTACTCTTTAGCTAATATGCTACCTAAGAGTGTGTCGGTCGATAGCAAGCTAGACACAACAGAAAGTGAGATCCTAGCTGATCCGTCAGCAACTTTGTGAGATATCGTTATCTATCTTGATATGTTGACAAACGAAATAGTTGGCTATCCTGGCACCTTTCACCTTCTTTTGTCTTGGCTGACGTATCTATGTAGCTACATAACTGAGTAGATACCGGAGGGATAACATTAGCAATGTCCTTTGAAAACTGTGAACATCCTTTTTTGCTAACTTTAGCTCTGACTTCTAACGTCAGTTTTGCCACAAACACTTGATTTTTGCACGGATGTTTGTAACAGTGTCTTGCTACGACTTTCTCGTCTTAACATTTGATGAACGTGTTGTGTAGGTGCACTTTATTAGATCCCTGAACTAGATTGTTCATAACGTTAGCTGGTGGCTTGTGTTTTGGGGGATTTAGTTAGGCATGCAACCAATTCTGCGTTGGCTAACAGCTTCTTCAGACACCAGCAGATGCTCCACTGTACTATGAAATAACACTTTAGTTGGAATGCGCCAAGTGGTGTATGTTAACTAGTTATGGTGTATTTCCATGAGTACATGTTCTACACCGTTGCTAGGTTAAGCTAGCACGCTAGTTTACTTGAGAAATACGGACAGGTCAGATGCAGAGAAGCCCCCATTTTGGCGGAAGTGCTTGTTGCTAGGGACATTTGTGTC
This sequence comes from Sprattus sprattus, assembly GCF_963457725.1. Classification (NCBI taxonomy): domain Eukaryota; kingdom Metazoa; phylum Chordata; class Actinopteri; order Clupeiformes; family Clupeidae; genus Sprattus; species Sprattus sprattus. The sequence goes on from NC_137921.1 coordinate 21,817,350, forward strand.
GTTTTTATTCATCTGCAGTGAAAATATCTAACCCTGGAAATCTCCCTATTTATCTTTTTCTTGTGTTAAAGGAGGGAAATAGTTTCCTTGTTTTGGATGAACAACGGTTTGCTAAGGAAATCCTGCCCAAGTTCTTCAAGCACAACAACATGGCCAGCTTTGTACGACAGCTGAATATGTGTAAGGACCTCCTCCTCCTCCTCCTTTCAGTGCAACAGCTGTTGTCTCCTGCATGCTTGACAGTGGCACCAACTCACAGGCTCTCTCTCTTTCAGATGGCTTTCGGAAAGTGATGCACATTGACACGGGTATAGTCAAGCAAGAGCGAGATGGGCCCGTTGAATTCCAGCACCTCTACTTCAAGCATGGCCAGGACGATTTGCTTGAAAACATTAAAAGAAAGGTAGCAACCCTGTAGTTTGTCACCCAGCTTTATGTTCTGTTAACTGAGGTGTTTCCTATTCATGGGTATTTTGTGCTCTGTACTGCAGGTGTCCACAAGCAGGCCTGAGGAGAACAAAGTGAGACAGGAGGATCTGTCAAAGATTCTGTCCAGTGTTCAGAATGTGCATGGAAAACAAGACAGTCTGGATTCCAGACTTGCCACTCTGAAAAGGTATAGGTCTCCTTCCTAGCACTGTTTAAGGACATCACTGGTGTTGGCTCTTAGTAAAATAGTTGATATGTGCTCCCAATGCAAGCATTTGATGGAGTGGTAGTTTGAAATACTGTATTTACTGGAAACATATTGAGTAAATGGGTCAGGTAAATAATTTAAGTTTACTGGGGCTACTGTCCTGTCATATTACGGTGTACACACTGTATCAAAGAACAAACGACGATGCTACATTGGATTATGCTTTTTTTTCCCCATGATGAGTTATGATGAATGGTGGAAGCCAGTTTCATGTTTCTAGCTCACCTGAATAGGTGTTAAAAGTATGTAATCGAAACTATGTAAATCACCTTACATTTTGTATCTTCTATTTGATAAAAAATGTTGAATAAGTCCTTGTGTAAAGAATGAACCAATCTCAGAATACAATTCACAGTCAGTTCCATTTTTCATGGATCACATAGAGATGGACATTTCCAAGTTTTAACCATCACTGCACCATGTTGAAAGTTTGCCATCATGGCTTGATGTCATAAACACCTGCCACTGATCTGTCCCATCGTTGCAGAAGCACCACGGTTCAGCTAAAGTATAGACAGGCAGCCACATGCAGAAGTGATGCCGGAGGGCCCTCTGAGCATGATTACTCATAAGCATGTTTGCTGCTCTCTTTTGCAGGGAAAATGAGGCTCTGTGGGGAGAAATCACAGACTTGCGGCAGAAACATACCAACCAGCAGCAAGTCATTAAAGAGGTACAGTTTAACATCAAACTGATTTTCTAAGGTTCCTCTGGAAGGTCTTTTTGGAAATAAAATCAGATAATGCACAAGCCATCATGAAGTTGACATACAAAACATTAGATTGTATGTATTGGCAAGGCTTGAGGGGCCTAACTACAGCAAACTAATTTGATTCATCTCCTTAAGTTGGTGCAGTTCATCTTCACACTGGTTCAGAACAACCGCATTCTCAACTTAAAACGCAAAAGGTAAGAGATGCCTCCATTCCACACTCTTTCTTAATCCCAAGCCCCTTGATCGTAATGTAGAAACTGTTCAAGTGTGGTCTTCTGACTGGGCTGGACACTCAAGACATTTCGTCTCCCTCCTGCCCATTCCATACAGGCCTCTCCTGCTAAACAGTAATGGGAAGAAATCCAAGTTCATTCACCAGATCTATGATGAGCACGCGGACCACAGCAAAGTATGTGCACAGGTTAGAGGGGTGAAAAGAATTGGTCTGTTGTGTCGCATTCATTGTCGAGCCAGGCCACGTGGCATGCTTTGGGCTTTTTGCCAGTGATATATTTTGTCATGTTGTTACTGTAATATTCAATTCTTCATCTCTCTTTGAGATTTGAGGCAGGCTCACTTAGTGTGAATGTGAAGTCTGCCCTGTGGAAAAAGCCTATAATTGTGCGAATCCACCGTCTGAGTTGTTTGACATTGGTGGGGGACAGATTTTTTTCTACCTTTTATTTAAAATATAATTTACTAATAATTCAAGTGAAAGGGGTGTTTAAAATGGAGCCTCACAAGTATGGCTTGTAGGGGTCGGTTAATGGACTCAACGGTCTGAAGAACAGCGCGGATATATCTGAGGATGTCATCATCTGTGATGTCACCACTGAGGACTCTGAGATCGTCACAGAGTCCTCGAGAGCCCTGGACCAGATGTAAGCAAAGCGGTTCCGCCTCTTGTTTACTCAACGTTTAATCTAAACATTGTTGAGGTTGAGTCGAGGCTTTTTATGTCAACAAATGTTGCTTCTCTTCCTCAAAAGGGACTTCGAGATCATCGAGGTTACTGAGGGCAACACGGTTACGCCGGCCACCTTGACGGAGGAAGATGATCCTGCGGTGGAATCGGAAGAGCTTTGCAGAAGCATGACTGACGGCCTCTCCACCAGCAGTGCCCTGCAGCTCAACAAGCCCTGTAGCCTCAGTCAGGAGGACCCGGTGAAGATGATGGACTCCATCCTGAAGGAGAGCGGGGCCATCTCGCAGAACATCAATCTCCTGGGGAAGTAAGTGGTACATGGCCCAATGGCGCTATCTCAGGAAGCAGGGACGTGGTTGTCCTAGGCCCCATAATGAGGGCACAACTAGGGTGTAGTACGGAGCAAAATGGGGGCTGTTGACTGACTTTGAATGTGATGTAGATGATTGAATCCAATTTTTTGGTGGTGATGGCGTCCTAATGGTGAAAATCATGTTATAATAGGTGTCACTAAAAAGCAGAGGTTTACATAACTATGTTTGCATGTGATATTTCACTTCTACTGTATTCCATGCTTTCTCCCTATAGTAGTTGTAAAACGTGAATGTGGATGGCTATTGATCATTTACTGATTGTGTAGGGTGGAGCTGATGGACTACCTTGACAGCATTGACTGTAGTCTAGAGGATTTCCAGGCCATGTTGTACGGAAAGCACTTCAGCATTGAACCTGATATTCTAGAGGTGAGTCCACCCCTATTGATCTTTTAAATTAGCCCCACTCTTCCATCCAGGAACTCTGAACAATTTGGATGTAATACAATAATATGATATGGTTCGCGAAAACACAGAAATGCTAGAAGTGGAAGATGTTTCGCCATTTCAAAAATAGTTCTTCTAGAGGAAATCTGCCCTGTGTGCAGGGTTACAGTAAGACATAAGCATAATGGTGATTCCCCATCCTGCAGGCATCAGATGGCCCTAAAGGAACCATTGAGCTGTTCTCCAAAGAAGGAAAGTTAGACAGTGATAACGCAGGTACACACTTTTGTTATATACTTCAAACCAAGTTGCACATGTTGAATATTTTCAACCATTCCTAACCGTGACTCCCCTCATCCCAGCAGACAAGCAGCTGATCCAGTACACCACCTGTCCCCTGTTGGCCTTCCTGGATGGCTGCACACCCCTGACCCCCACTGACCCAGAGACCATCGCCCCCCTCACCCCTTCCATCGGCAGCCGCTCTTCGACCACATCCGCCCTCAGCACAAGCCTGCTGGACACAGACAGCCTGGTGGGGATCGGGTCTGGGACAGTCCCAGAAGACGGGCCGCCGGCCGACCTGCTTGCCGCCCCCACCGAGAGCGAAGAGATGCGGCGCAGCACGCTCATCCGCCTGGAACCACTGACAGAGGCCGAGGCCAGCGAGGAGACACTCTTCTACCTGTGCGAGCTCAACCCTGAAGGGGATGAAGTAGAGAGCACTATCCCTCTGGTCCTCTGAGCAAGCACAGCATGAAGCTGGAGGCTGAGAGCTGGGACACTTTGAAAACATCAAAAACCACATTAAAAAAAAGGATGGACCTTTTTTGTACATATTCATCAAAATGATGATCTATTTATTTCCAATGATCTTTTGGTACATACTGTCCACTGTTGATGGTTTCCGTTCGTGCTTTTTTATTATTATTAAAGATTAGATGTGTGCTTGTTTTTTTAAGTATTTTTTTTTTATTTTCCCATAGGTGACATTCCGCTATTTGCAGATGCGTTTTTTAAGGAAAAGTCTGTGTCCAGTCACTCAATACATGTGCACATGTTAACACACACATACGTACACACACATTCACAAACACATACACACACAGAAACACACTGAAGTTGTTTTGTTTTGCTGTCCTGAACGGAGTTTGCTGCAGTTATGTTGTCGTTTTACCATTGAAACATCTTGACTGTGGAAGGTATATTGCTTACAAAAATTGCAAGACAGAAAATAGGTTAAGACATGAAAGACAAAATGCTAACCTGTGCAATCATATGGCCCTTAATGTACAAAGACATGGAAAGTGCCTGCATCTCCGTCTTTTATTATCATTGTTATTATTGCTGGTATTATTGAAACAGACCTGTGTGACTGTTAGCTTTTTTTGTGAGGTTGTCACTCTAAGGCTTGGCTGTAACAATAAAGGAACTGCAACTACATTTTGGCTGCGGTCTTCGAGTGTCTTATTCAGGGCTGTCACGTTAAATGCACATCCAGCATATTATATAAGTGGTACCAACCTCATCATTTATTCATACAGAAAATGTTTTCACTCAGCCAGAAAAAAGTTTTAGTTAATCTTGACTATGTTGACTGTGAGAGGTTATAGTATATAGGACTGGGCGTTGTCTACCATATTGGTATATGACCATGTCTGTAGGGAAACCTTGTGAAGAACAATGACATCGGGCAGGGGGAGAAGGGTGGGATGTGGTCTTATGGGCTTCTCCTGTAAAGGTACTATAAACTATGCAGTGGGATTATGGTGTGTGTGGAAGGCTTTGTCCAGCAGTCAATGTGTACCGGGGGAAATCACAATGCTGGGCCCAACATAGTGAAGACTGCCAGCCATCAGCCCAACCTTGATATTAAATTAGGTTTTGCCTTAGATCTTTTCAACAAATAGGTTGATGTTAATGTTAAAAGCATTGACAGTAAAAACCATGCAACTTACTGTCACCCACATTGGTCGTTGTGTAAATGTAAAGCTAGTGTCAATTGTAGTTAAAAAAGTAAAAAGTAGTAAAAAAACACATTTTAATTGTACCAAGATTAATTTCAAGTTAGATTAGATTTAGCTTGTTTTGAACATGGAGGCCAAGTGACCAAGCTTTTGTCTTTTCAGTTTATTGAAGATAGAATACAACGCACTTAAAAAGCAAATACAACACGATTCTAGAGGAAGGAGTAGTCACGATGAGCTGACTGCAGCACTTGTATCCGCCCACTTGCAAAAACACAAGGGCACACTCAGCAGCAGAGAGGTGAGAAGCATCCTAATACTACGTAGCCCAGCACAACAGGTTAGGGAGGAATTTCAGTTCCAGTGCAAAACATTAAAGAAAGAAAAAAAATGTTTTCAATATTAAAATAAGTCATTGTTAACATACACGTATAACCTGTGCAATTTGCAAAATGGTTAGCACTATGACATCTCGGTCCACAGAACGGCCTACCAAAATGTCCCATCTTGATTTTGGTGCAAGTGATAAAATAAGCACTGCAAACCAACCGAGTCTACTCATCTATGCAGTGGTCGCTGTTACATGCTAATGCCACGTCAGAGAGGTTATTCATGCTAACTTTGAAGAAATACAACAGATTGCTCTTTATAAATGAATGGAATATTAACCAAATATTCCACAAAGAGCGGTTACATTTCTATAACTTATACTGCAAAGGTAGTTTAAGAAGGAAAAAAAATATCAATCACCCAACAGACAGACATTCCTACCTTAAAGGTGATTCCCTTATTTTGAGAGAGAATTGTTTTATCTACAACTTAATCATTTCTGCCTGAGATACTAAAATACACTGTCCTCCCGTCTCCCCAAAACCCTTTTTAGCTTCATATCAAGACTTTTACTGGAGATAACCCTCAAACTTACTTAGTCTGCACACAAACTACACATTGTTTTCCAAAAACCCTTAACTCCATATTTGACCTTATCGCTTTGATTAAAAAAGCCTCAAAAAACACACAAAAAACACCACTACACTTGATAACACATGCACTTGTTTGAAGGAGACTATGTTTGGGGTGACGGGTTAAACAGCTGCTGGGAATGAGCAAACACAATACAGTATTTACAAGTTACGGGTTGTGCCGCTTGGCTACGAACACGCAGCTGCTTATTCACAATGATGACGGGGTAAGCTTGACTGACGCGGCTCATGGGATGCTTTTGATGGGGTGGCTTTGATCAGTCAAAGTCGCGGTTGGTGAGGACCAGCGGAGCCGCTAGGGTCCACACGTACAGGGCGATACAGATCCAGCTGGACGAGATCTTCACCCACACTGATGGCCACTTGCTGGTCATGGTCGCGTACTCGGCATCAGGGCTGGGGTAGGATAGAGGGACAGGATGGTTGAGGAGACGGCTTTAAAAGGCTCATCATGATCAATGACTTCTACATTGTTGTTTGTTATTAAAGGATCAAGAAATATCTAATACTCTGCAGGTCAAAATTATGATCTAGTCAATGGAACACACAAGAAAACAAAAAACCATTGGGGTGCACATTCAAAGGAACACCCGTCAGCACAGGAATTGTAGCACCGTAGTGTTTGTCAGTCGGACACATACCTGTACCAGTTGGTGAGGGTCATCATGATGTAGAGGGAGGCCAGGAACAGCATGAAGTGGAAGAAGGAGTAGCTGTAGGTGATGCCGTCCCTCTCATTGTCCACGGCGCGGTTCACACCATCTCCCTCCTCAAAGCTCTCGGCGTGGGAAGGCCCATCCTCGATCAGGGCTGACTCATCGCTGGTCAGGGTCAGCTTGTTTACTTGGGTGTTGGAGGAGTTGCGAATGCTGTCGTGGGGCACAACACAAATGCCGGTGTTATTCAATGACAATGAAAAGATCAAAGTGAAAGGAGACTGGATTCCCAAAACTCAATGTGCTGAGACAGGCTTTGGTAGTTGGCTGAGTTTAATCAAAGTGCTGGGCTTTAAATTCCATTAAAGCTCTGGTTGTTAAGGCCACATCTCTAGAATGGGTTTATCCAAAGTCTTGGCCTACAACTGAATATTTGATCTCTGAGATTCACTGCTGAAAGTCAAATGCAGCCAAGGACTAAACTTAATCCATGTCTGTGATGGAGCTTTTTGGTATCTGACATGCTCAAGTTTTTTTAAGGATTAAGTCTAAAATAACATGGGACCAGTATGACTTTAACCAATCAGGGGCGTGTTTCTTGAAAGCCAACGATCAAACACAAACATGGTAGCTAAGTTGGGTTGTTGGAACTACTGCCTGCGACTGGTAGTTAGAGGTGTAGTTCCTGGATAGCTTGACAAAACTGACCATCAGCATGGGAACACCAGGGATTTAATGTTTAGTTTGAGAAAAAAAAAGTAGTCAATGTCAATACCCATGTTACTGGATCGTATTACCACTGAACTACTATGCGTGTGCAGGTAGCTGAATTATATAAATATTGGGACACAACCTTATACTCTTCTTACACTCATAATTCACATAATAATTAATAATAACATTATAAACATAGTTGTTGGGACTATGGAGGTAGGAACAACAGAAGTAGATCTGCGAGTAGATAGGAGTTTCAAAAAACAGTAGGTCGGAATTTCAGCCGACGATGCATTGTACCACCATGGTTCAGCAAGGACCTGTCGATATTCGAGAAACCCACCCCTGGTTGTCTTGTGACAACTGTTTGGGTTTGCCCTCACCTGGAGTACAAGACACACATCAGGAAGAGTATCAATCCCACAATGCCCTGCGCATCCCACCACTGGACCACTGGATGGTCCTGGCCAGCAGGGGTGGTGCTGTTGACGCCGATGATGCCTAGAAGGCTCGGGTTGCAATTCCTGTCTGAGAAACAGAAGGGACATCCTCATTTTCTGGTCACTAACAACAACAACAACCAATCCTCTTATTAGACTAATTTCCCTCTTGTTTAACCTTCTTTTGTAAGGCTTGGCTTAAGTCCTAATTCCTTAGGAGTGCGATAGACATCTCAATGAACAATGTCAATGCAAGCCAGGCAAGCCATCAGGCAAATTAAATGTGGAGTCCCTGTGGACAGAATGTGTTATTAAGGACAGGAGGACCTGAAAACCACAAGCACTCATCCAAAGATCCTTACCAGGCTCATTGGTCATGGCAGACCAGGTCAGGTACATGGTGTAGAGGGTGACGAGAGAGGACTGCAGCAGACCAGACCTGGGCTGGGCCTCCTACAAGGAGAACCAAAGGACACCAAATTCTTTAGAAAGTACTAATACAGCACACCATAGACATATTTTCTATCTGACTACTTTGGTGGTTAGGGTGTGTAAAGCCCTATAAATTGTTCTGTTAATATTGGCCAAGATAAGCCAGTATTGGTGTTTGTAATGGCCACTACATTTTTAATTTTAATTTTTTCAAATAAGGGAAAGCCAAAGATTGACCCTTCAACTAAATTACCAGTATTCCCATTACTGTTCAGTGAGTAAACCTCTCCCTTAAACCTTAAGAGCGAAGAAACCTGTGAAGACAAACACAGTCACACACCGGACTCGAATCGCAACCTCGGGCATGGCAGGTATGCTAGCAAGTAGGCCAAAGCCCACATATTCAAGCCAGCCAAGCAACACAAATCAACATTTTGATAAGCTTGAAAACACTTCAAATTGTGGCTGAAAATACACTATGATCAACAGAATCAATAAGGTTTATCTCAAACTCAAACAATATCATGAAATCCATTCCACTAACTTTTCGATGTGTCTTGAGGTATCTTTTTCTTCTAAAAACGCCTCTGTGGAGAATTCCACTCATTTTGCCCAGCTTTAGCAACGCTACCAACTTGATCACTTTCCCTCCCTGTGGTAATCTATTACAAAGTTATCGATTAAGCCCTTCTTTGCTCGTATTGCACGTATAACCGATGTAATCACATTCAGTTTGTGGGACATAACAGCACAGCATACAGTGCCACTTTAAAGTATGTGAACCCCTTGACCACTTAGGAGTTTTCTTTTGTTTTACCATGATTTTTCATTTTTTTCATCACCAATTTTCCATAGAAGGAATGTCAGGTTTATGTTTATCATTTGCATGTACTTTTTTTAGAGGGAATTGTTTGAGTAGCCAAAAGACTACATGAAACATGGAATTAGTCCATTTCAAAAGTAAGTGAACCCCCAGCTGAATTGGTAAAGTCAAGCAGGTAACAGATTCAGTGAAACTTATTTGGGTGCTTAATTAGTCAATTAAGCAAACCGATCATCTGAGACATCCTTAGGGAAAGGTTTGGGCAACACAGATTAAAAGAGGGAGGAAACCAACCAAACTACTGTAGTGCCAAGGTGTACCCACACAGATCAACAATGCCGAAAGGAAACGAGATATCCGAGAACATCAGGGAGAAGGTTCTGACAGCCCATCAGTCTTGGGAAAGCTATAAGACCATCTCCAAAAGATTCCAGCTCCATCCATCCATCCAAGACAAATAATTTTGAAATGGAGGGCATTCAACATGACCGCATCTCTGCCTAGAAGTGGACGCCCATCAAGACCATCACCAAGAAGCACCAGAAGAAGAATAAATCAGGTAAAAGTCAAACCACACATCACCTCTAAAGAGTTTCAGACCTCTCTGGCAGCATCTGGGGTAAATGTACATGGGTCTACAATCAGACGAAAATTGAATAGACATGACATTCATGATCGGGTTGCTAGAAGGAAGCCTCTGCTCTCAAGAAAGAACAAAACTGCCCGTTTCAACTTTGCCCGAGAGCACTTGGATAAACCAAAGGCCTTCTGGAAGTCCCTTCTTTAAACAGATGAGTCCGAGATAGAATTATTTTGTCACGATCAAAACCAACAATTTTCGTCTGATTGTAGACCCATGTACATTTACCCCAGATGCTGCCAGAGAGGTCAGAAACTCTTTAGAGGTGATGTGCGGGTTGACTTTTACCTGATTTATTCTTCTTCTGGTGCTTCTTGGTGATGGTCTTGATGGGCGTCCACTTCTAGGCAGAGATGCGGTCATGTTGAATGCCCTCCATTTCAAAATTATTTGTCTTGGATGGATGGATGGAGCTGGAATCTTTTGGAGATGGTCTTATAGCTTTCCCAAGACTGATGGGCTGTCAGTACCTTCTTCCTGATGTTCTCGGATATCTCGTTTCCTCTCGGCATTGTTGATCTGTGTGGGTACACCTTGGCACTACAGTAGTTTGGTTGGTTTCCTTTCTCTTTTAATCTGTGTTGCCCAAACCTTTCCCTAAGGATGTCTCAGATGATCGGTTTGCTCAATTGACTAATTATTCACCCAAATAAGTTTCACTGAATCTGTTACCTGCTTGACTTTATCAATTCAGCTGGGGGTTCACTTACTTTTGAAATGGACTAATTCCATGTTTCATGTAGTTTTTCAGCTTCTCAAACAATTTCCTCTAAACAAGTACATGCAAATGATAAACATAAACCTGACATTTCATCTATGGAAAATTGGTGATAAAAAAATGAAAAATCATGGTAAAACAACAGAAAACGCTTAAGTGCTCAAGGGGTTCACATACTTTCAAGTGGCACTGTACATGCTAGCAACACAAGGCAGTTCTGTTTGCCCAATCATGTTTAGCTGACCATTGCATCGCTTGCCGCTTGTGATGGCCCAATTGGTGCATTGGAGCGTATTAGCCCACAGGTAATGCATGTATATGAAGATAATAATACTTAAAAAAGTAGGCGAATTAACAGTGAGGGCTGATTTAGACATCCCTTACCCCTTCATTTCATTTCAGTTTCTTGTGTGTTTCAAAAATGTTGAATCTTAAAAAACATGTTTTCTTGTAGCTTGTATAGAATTGTATGCATTAAACTGTAGAAGTGAATACATTGAATGAAGTCATTGTGACAGAATAAGTGTAAGGTTATAACTATCAAACAACATAGTTACAACATAGTATAAAAAAAAGTTACTGTCCACTAAACCATGGCTTTGATGAGGCTTCCAGATAATTATTTAAACAACGTTATGTCCCTTCTTGACTAGCATTCTTCAATCACTATACAAAATCTTTATGTGTTACTATTAAAAACTAAATATTGGCCGATATATCATCATCAGATTTTTAAATCCTCAAATATGGAAATCGTAATTATTTATATTTATCGGTCAGGCTCTAATGGTGTTGGTTCTGTCTGGTATCAGATGGATCCCGTCCTTTGATCAACAGCTAGCCACAATAAGCCCCAAGACCTGGGGAAGCTTCCTGCAATTACCTGAATCTTGGGCAGGATGGACAGGACAGATGCTCCCACACAGAGCAGCATGTTGATGCTGATGAAGGTTTTGTTCTCAGCGCATCCATCAGTGTGGGTGTAGTACACGTAGAACATGACCACGCAGATCAGTGAAAAGACGTAGTTCAACGCAGTTGCAGAGAGAAGGGCTGTAAACGGTGAATGTGCACACATTGTAATGTTGAGCACTTTGTAAACAATCATTTCTGATATTTCTATATACTGGTGACAATATGACAATTACAGGATGTAAATAGTTTTATGAAACTGCAAAAAAAAGTTATCTGTGCATTAGAAGAGCACTTTGGATGACTGATTTATCACTTTGAAAAAGCCAGGAACACCACAGTTCTGATCTCAGATGCCAATCCTTTTTTAACAGTGCCAGAAGGCATGACCACATCTTTTAAACCACTCCAGCTGCTCTGTGACTGGGGCCTATTAGTAGCCCAGTTGGCTGGTGTCTTCTTTCTTTCTTTCTCTCCTTCATCTCATCTCTCATACCTGCATACCAGCAGCGCGAGTTCCCCTCCTCCATCTTCTCCACCCAGGACTCGTTCCAGGAGTGGGCAAAGTCGATAAGCAACACCAGCTGGATCAAGATGAAACAGAAGGCTCCGGCCATCCCCACATAGAACCAGACTGCAGACACAAAGGCAAGATCAGGAACTTTATAAATAGACACAGCGCCGGGCTATTCATTTTGTCCACGACTGGGCAGCATGTGAGCGCTGAGGACACGGTGAAGGAAACATGCAGAATTTCTCATTTTGGGCACATACATCTCCTCATGAATATATCTAAACCTCAGCTGTTCTGCACAAGCCGACTTCATCTTTAACTGTTGGCCGGTGTACAATGGTTCTCAACCAAATATGGACCGGTTAAGACAGTGCATGCAAATACCACTAGGAAAACCCTTATTCAGCAGAGTGTATGTAATTAGGAGTAGCACCACTTGATGCTTTTCATGAATAAAACCGTGAAAAAGTACAAACGTTTCTGGGGTTGATCAATTCACATGTCAATTAAGTGCTGGCTTGCCATGGAAGCACAGCTCAGATCTGCTACAAGCTTCAAGAGCATGTTTTTTTTGTACACCACTTCATCAGAAAATAGGTGTGTATCAATGGCATTACCAGTAGTAAATGGACCCTCAGGGATGAAAAATGCTCCGACGGTAATGCCGATGGCAGCGGCAAACTTGAAGAACCAAAACCTGGAGAGCATGAGCAACGTCACAACAATAAAGACCAAGGAACATCACTCACTAGCTGCTTGCCAAGTCAGCAGGTTCTAATACTATTAATTGAGCTAAGCTGTTGTGCATTTCGGGTAAACAAGATAAGCCTTTTTTTCCGCAACACAACACCTTCAACTAGTGGAATGCAGTATGATAAAGCTATATGGGAGAAACTAAAATAACTAACTTGCAGTTAATAGCTGTTCTAGTTGCACAGTCATTTAGCCTCCCAGAGCTTCATAATGTGAGCCCAAGATCCGTGTTGACATTTACCCATTGTGTAGAGCTGCGCGGGGATCCTGGCTGCTTCTGACCTTAATGGTGATGAGGGAGAAAAGCAGGAAGAACATGGCCATGCCGAAGCACACCCGGTACACTGCCTTGTAGCCAACAAGCACGTCGCAGTTCACACGACCCTCCACGCCTGGAATGGTGGTGCCCATTCCCCCTTCACAAAATCCCGGAATCTATGAAACAGAGAGGGCAAAGCCTTGTTATTAAGCGACCGCTACCATTTAGTAACCAACTGAGATGTGGTATGTTGCATAAAGCAGGTGCAACACACACCTAAATAGTCTCAGGCTACAATAATGTGGTTAGTACTCAAATTCTTTATCACTCTGCAAGATTGGAATAAACTAAAATATAACATTCAGTTTGTTTTATGTTATCAAATAAACATCAATGACAACATGGTAAAACACAACCCCCATACACAAACACTTTCCCTAGAGCCTACATGACGATGCATCTAACCATTCAGACTGACAACATCAGGCTTTTAAGGCCTGTGCTTTCTTACCTTCTTCAGCTGCCCCTCCATGCCAGGCATGAGCATGATGCAGGCCACGGCCACGCCCAACAGCATGAAGAAGGCGTAGATGAGGCGGGTTACGGTGGAGTTGTTTCCACTGGGGCAGCACCTGCACAGCAGACAGGGGGCACTGCCACACAGGCAGGGGATCTGGGGGGAGATGAAGATTGAAGAAGATGAAGGTTAGACCAAGCCACAAACAGGCTAACCAGGATTGTTTTTTGTTGGTGCAAGCCTTTAAGAAGTTTAATGTGTGCTGTACAGAAAAGCACAGCATATAATCTGAAAAGTTCTAGTAGTTAGAAAACACAATGGGTCACATACCATGTACTATGTGCTGTGGAAGTATTTTATGAGACAGAACCTTTTTACAATAAAATAGAAGTACTTCCATTTATTAAATTATGTGATTCTGTAAATGTTTAAAATTTTATATTTCCTCAATTTCATTGATCTTGATTCATTGTTTAAAGCTTTTTTTTCTCATACAGGCAAATCATGCAGTAGAAACAGCACAGGGAATTAAAATATAAGCACTGTATGTTTACGAAACCCTTTTTGTGGTTTTCAGGATAACATCTACTTATCTTTACACGTGTACACTTTTCATAAATATACACACACAGCGGCGTTTATTCACAATCGATGGCTAGTGGATACAAGACCTTTCAGAAATGAACCTGGAAGACGCATAACCATCACACTATTTCTGTGAAGCGGTCAGCTAGTTTAGATGTCACATCTCCACAAAAATAGACATCTGACGTGAGCCTCTTCAGGGAAGCTTAAGCACAAACCTGTAACTCTTTGTGACAATATGGTGTCTACAAAATATTTTCATTTCGCAAGAGGTCAGTGTTATTTACATAAAACAAATTTAGCAAGTTCATCATGTGGTTGGTGCAGACATTTGATCCCTTGTTTACAAATACAACTGACGCAATAGGACCACGAGTTGAACGGGGGTTTGCAAACTAGGTTAGCTAGATAGCAGGCAAGCACTTTGCCGATTAAATACATGTAGCTGGCTAAAGAATAGAAACGTAATCATTTAGTCAAGGGGTTATGTGATGCGACATCAACCAAATACAGAATGGCCTGATAGCTTAGCTATCTGGATAAGTTAACGTTAACACCACGTCTTCAAAATAATGTTTGACGTTTCCTTTGTAACGTTAACCGTTTGCATTAAGATTTGAATCATCCAGCAAGCTAGCGTTAAGCACTGCTGGAAAACACACAATCATGATCTATAGCTCACGTACAAATGGCGTTACATCCCGCGGAGATGACCCATGTTTCTAATGCCGATGCGGTAGAAAGACGGCTATGTATTAGGCTAACCTTTTATTGCAGCTATTCCCAGCTTATGCCAGCTATCGCCAATTGATGACTTCAACTGTATACGACCCGTCATTATTGTGTACTTTCAAATTGAAAACACTTGATACTCTATTAAGATTGCTTACAAGCTATTCAAATTAATGTCATTGACATCTACTGGTATGATGTGAGACACAAAGTCATCGACAACAGTGTTATGCTACCTAGCTAGCGTTAGCCTTCTATAGAGTGATATGACTGTAGGGATAGCTCATAATAACGATTTAGTCCTACACAACCAATAGATCATCCTATGACGCAGCATTAGGTAATACATGTATGCTAACTAGCTATCATTTTTGACAGGAACAGTTACTCGGTGGTATACTGAAAGATGTCTGTTAACAAAATCATCGAAATTTAGACGAGGTAAATGTTAGCAACGTTATATATATTTGTTATCGGCTGTATCCAACAACGTCCGACGTTAGCATAGCATAGTTTATGTTAGCCTGCTAAGAATTCGTATGACGATCCCACTATGAAATCTTGATATGAAATGAAGAAAAGGACAGTGCAGAAAAATAACAGTGCTAGCCTTGTAAGTTTTCATAACAAAAATCACATACCCAGCTTGCCATGGAGCAAAGCCCTAAAACGGCCCCCATGTTGATAGCGTGAATTCGGACTTCTATCTAGCGTTAAAGATGGATGCTGTTGCTTTGATACTGCTGTTTACAAGTGTGCTTCCACTTCCGTTTAATCTCAAACTATGACTCACATCCTGTAATTATTGACTGTAGATTTGCCTTTTCATCCTGATAAAGGTAAACTACCATAGACATATACATAGATCTCTCTATATATACAGCCGCGGAAAAAATTAAGAGACCACTTCAAAATTATCAGTTTCTCTGGTTTTACTATTTATTGGTATGTGTTAAAGTAAAATGTAAATTTTTGTTTTATTCTATAACCTACTGGCAACATTCCTACCAAATTTCAAATACAAATATTGTCATTTAGATCACTTATTTGCAGAAAAATGACAATTGGTCAAAATAGCAAAAAAGATGCAGTGTCTTCAGATCTCGAATAATGCAAAGAAAACAAGCTCATATTCATTTTTAAACTACACAATACTAATGCTTTAACTTAGGAAGAGTTCAGGAATCAATATTTGGTTGAATAACCTTGATTTAAAATCACAACTTCTTCTAAGTTCGTCTTCTCTGATGAGTCCAATTTCACAGTAGGTGTAGGCCTCTGCAGGTCTCCGTCTAACCATCAGACGACCATGTGTTGGGCAAAGCTGAAAATTGGACTCATCAGAGAAGACAAACTTAGAAGACCCTCCAGTCCGCTTTGGTTCAATCCTTATGGTCTTTTACAAACCTCAGCCAGGCAAAGTATAACGTTGTCCCGGAAGAAAAACTTGCTTCCTTTTGCTCTGACAATGTTCCTCAACTCTGAGAAGTGTTTTTTCCAGCAGGGCAATGCTCCATGCCACACAGCCAGGCCAGTAAAGGTGTGGATGGAGTACCACCAGATCAGGACCCTGTCATGGCCAGCCCAATTTCGAGACCTGAATCCCATAAAAAAACCTCTGAAATGTGATCAAGAGGAAGATGGATGGTCACAAGCCATGAAAAGAAGCCGAGCTGCTTGAATTCTTGCGCCAGGAGTAGCATGAAGTCACCCAACTGCAATGTGAAAGACTGGTGGAGAGCATGCCAAGACACATGAAAGTTGTGATTTTAAATCAAGGTTATTCCACCAAATATTGATTTCTGAACTCTTCCTAAGTTAAAGCATTAGTATTGTGTAGTTTAAAAATGAATATGAGCTTGTTTTCTTTGCATTATTCAAGATCTGAAGACACTGCATCTTTTTTGCTATTTTGACCAATTGTCATTTTTCTGCAAATAAATGATCTAAATGACAATATTTTTATTTGAAATTTGGTAGGAATGTTGCCAGTAGGTTATAGAATAAAACAAAAATGTACATTTTACTTTAACACATACCAATAAATAGTAAAACCAGAGAAACTGATAATTTTGAAGTGGTCTCTTATTTTTTTCCGCGGCTGTATATGTAAACTACGATCAAAAACATATATCAGAGATGTAACTATTTCAACTCTCCTTGGAAAACCTACATAGGCATACGTGGCCTGAATATACTAGTTGAGCTCTTAAACATGGAAAGGGGCTCCAATAATGTGCATCAATTGTGAATTGAATTTGGTTCTCCAGTGAGACAAAATAGGCCTACTGTAAATATCAGAATGCTATTGAGAAACGACTTAGCTTCTAAAGAGTAGTGGTTTAGTTCACTGTGTGTGTGTATAGGCTACTCACCATGTGTGTGTCTATGTGAAGACAGAGAAAGAGCACACACACAGACACATGCACACTGACACATTTGATTGTCTTTGTATGATGAGAGATTACGTGGCAACACAAAGGGAGTTTTGTCATGCCAATAAAGCTAATTTGAATTTAACTGAATTGAATTAAATAGATTTTAACTGAGAGAGAAAGAGAGTTCATGTTTGTGTGGCGATAAAGACACACATCGATGCGAGAGACCCACAGACCCCCCCCCCCCCCCGAGCACCCTTCGTTCCTGCTTTAAGTTAAAAAAAAAAAGTGCACATAGGTAAAAACAATATGTTTTTCTTGTAGGCAATTTTATTTCAAATAATTAGCTGAACGTTACATGGGCCTTTTGATGACACTGGAAGCTTGTGCGACTCAAGTTTAGCCTATTGAAGGAAGTGAGTGAACTTAAGAGGCTGCAGGTCGCTCTTTCGTGCCGTAGGCTATAAATACAACAGATGCCAAAAGCCAAACAATCATGCATCTGACCAGACAGGAAACTGCACTGTATAGCCAAAGCCTTTACCCTGTGTTACCTATAGAGTAATTGGTCTGAAGTGTGTTTGTGTGAGTGTTTGTGTGTGTGTGTGTGTGTGTGTGTGTGTGTGTGTGTGTGTGTGTGTGTGTGTGTGTGTGTGTGTGTGTGTGTGTGTGTGTGTGTTATATGCTTAGCAGATGGAAAATACATTGTTTTTCAGTCTTGTAGTCTTATAGTGTTGCTTATCTGTTTATAGCCTAAGACTTACTGTCACCTTAGCTGTCAGGAGTAATCTCTAATGAGAGTATCACATTTCATCTGTGATTTAGCTGAGGTCCGCAGTGCTACTCCAGAGAGATCAAAAATGTGTCTATGCCAAGTATCTTTTAAACATCTCATCCATGATCACTTTTTTAACTATGAGTTGAGTGACTGAACATTTAGGCTTTTAGGCTTACATGTTAGAACAGGTGATTTCGGGCACAGTCTAAATAGAGATCAGAGTATCTAAGAGAGCAAACAAATCTGACATTCAGTGTTTATTCCATTATCAGACTGGGTTTAACAATTGCAGGCCCTATAGGCTGTATAATTGGAATGGACTTGTCTCTTACTTATTGAGTGCTTGCTCCCTACCCTATTTCATCAACATAACACAGTGAAATAAAGCCATTTGTGAGATGATCAAGGCGACCTCCAGTTGTCCTGCATGCATAACCTGCCACAGTTGGCTTGTGACAATAAGGGGCTTCCAATTTGGTGGGACAGCAGGAGCAACAACAAACAGAAGGTAGAAATGATCAGGCTAATTGTCTGCACACAGGATCCCTGAACAATATATGTGGACACCTCATTTGATAATTTTGTCTGGCTTGGGCATTCAGCAGCTGGTGCTTGTATATTGTGCTGTGTGACAGTGTGATAAAGGATGGATGCATGTTAATTTATGATTATGATGAATGACAGTTTCTCTGGCCGTTGCTGTAGCCTTGCTAAAAGCACATATCATCCAAAGGACACAATATGAATAGGCACTCATTGTATCAAAAGGTGTAAATGTTGCCAATGGTTAAAAGAAGATGTTTGGAACAGGTTATGGCATGTTGTTCATTGGGCGAATAAACAAGCCGAACTTCATCAAAACATGATGAATCAAAATGGGATCATCAAAATGAACCACTCTGTTGGAAATGTTTTAAGTTCCTAAGAGATAAAAATGAGCATAAGGCAGGGGTTATTACTCTTCACCTCAAGTGATTTAAGGATACATCCCTTGTTTCCATGGCAGTGCTGTCACTGGGTAACTGTTCTCCAATTAAAGAGGCGTTGGCTCTGTTTATTAGGCATTGAAAAAGCATAATATTCACATTAAGCATAGCATGCTTAAGAAAAACTTTTTGAATATGAAATACCTTTAAGCCTTAGCATTTACTACCTGCGATTGAGCATCCCACACTTACAGTGCCCAGCTTACAACCCTGTGTTAACGAGCCTGTGTCTTACTTAATAAAAGGTTACTGAATCCATGACATGAGCAGTTGGACTGACTAAAAGGTCTTCCGTGTCTTTAGTGTGGGAGCAGACAGCATTAGGCGACAACAGCATGGACGCCTTGTCACCAGAAGGTCATCGGCAGGAGAGGGCTAATTATAGCACTATTGTCAGGGAGAGGCACGCTCACAGGGTAATGAGTGGAGAAGATTCCACGATCACATTTCCTTAATTGAGGCACATCTGTTGAGCCGTCAGATCTCCCCACCCCGCCCTCCAATTGGAAGGGCAGCGGATGGGAAAAAGACGAGGACAAAAATAGTAATGTCAACAAGATGATCAAGGCTCATTAATGGTGTCTGTTCTGTCCCCGTGGATACACTTCTGAAGTTTCTGGCCATGCGGACATTGTGAAGGGTATTCATCTAGGTCATTATTATATTACTGTGAAACGCCATTTAATTCATTGTTGGTTGCAGTCATATTAAAGCTAGGCAAAGAGAAATGAAGTCTATCACACAAGATAGCTCTAACAAATTGTCATATTTAGTCTATTGTAAAAAAAACTTTTAAAAATGCATTTCTGAAACCTATGCTTTTTTATGTATTTTTACAGTTCTTTTAATAAATTAACAGAGATTTGTGCGACTCATTACATATAGTTCTCATTTCACTAAACTGATAAGACTGTGCACCAGTGGCTTCCGATTTAAATTAAGGTCCCCTTATACAACCTAGATGGCACTGATTGTACTAATGAGACTCAAGGAAGATTAGGAACACTCTAGCCTAATTCACACAAGCCACCTTATGTATCACGATTGGACAGAGGCAGGTCATGACACAGGACATGTGTGTTTAATTACCACCACTTTGATGAACCTGAATCTTCTAATTACTAGAGTGAGAGGAAGGGGGGGAACAGGACCCTCCAGTCTTGTTCCTCCAAGTCCTCTAATTTACAACTTTAATTTTGTTCTCCTGTGAGAAATAATACTGCAAATGCCTCTTAACGCCACTGAGGACCAATTTTACACCAGAGTGGATCTTAAGGTGGTGTAAAAGTTTCATTACATTTTAAAATATGCTCCTGCTTTACCTTACTGATTAAATTAGATCTGCAATATCAGCAGATTAGAAGTTGTATGGCTCTTCTGGATTGTTGTTGCTATATTCAAATTTTAGGCCTACATTGCCATTCTACATTTTGACACACTATGTCAGAGTGAATACTGTCAGCGAAGTGCTCAGTGCTATCTTAAGCAATGCATGCATATTTGAAAACACTATTACACCTTTGCAAATTAATTTTCACCGTGGCTGTCTAGTGTCTACACACGCACTGCATAATTAAGCATTGCTCCCGCAGCCCTGCCGCACGTTTTATTTTAGGCTGCGCAATTTAAGGCAGGTGATGTCATCTCCCTTGACTTTGAATCATGTTAGCATAATGCGCATCATCCATCACCACACCTGAGCTTATGTGGGGCCACTGCTGATAAGACTGTCGTCTTGACCAGGGGTGTCATAATGAGCTGGCCATAGAATAGATTCAACGGAAGATTTTTATGGCAGGTTTCACTTCCACAAAAAATACTATAACTCATGCTCAGTTGCCAATTCACAATAACGGCTCATAAGAGGGGGGGTATAAAGCCAACAGCTTTGAGCTACATATTTTTGGGTTACAATAATTTACAACTAAAAATGTCTTGTTGAGCATGTTATCGCTGATCTCTACTGCAACAGTCAGTCAATCTGTACTGCAAGTAAAATGGACTCTCGTTTTATGTTTTTCTTTCATCAGTGAAATGGAATGTTTCAGTTTCAAAACGTTTAGGCCAAAACTCTCTTGATACAAACGTAGGGCACCCTCTTCTGATAATATAGTAACCTAACATGCAGAGTGAAATGTTATCGAGGAAAGATAAGAAACACACACATCACATAGAACCGCATGAGTGAAACCGTTTATTAACCGTACGGCCCGTCCTCTCGAAGCAGAAAGGTGCAATGTTTTGCTCCAAAAAAAGTCTTGAGGATGGATCGCAAAAGTCACTGACATGCGGTAACGCTTGTAACCAGTGAGCTCTTCAGTTTGCGCTCTCTGCGCGTCCCCGTTAGAATGTGCTGTGATGTCACTAGCGCGGGGGTAGCTGTGCTCGTACTAATCTCAGTGTCTGCCAGAGTGAGAGACATTCACAAGGAGAATGGACGGAGCACGGAGTGCCCTTATGGATAGTCGGTGTGTTTTCTGAATCGGAGTGTGAAATCTCATCTTCGTTGTCACTTGCTGTTCTGCGTATACTGGGTAAGCGATAGTTGCTTTTATCTACATAGCCTTACGTGCCACTGTCATAATATCTTCTCTTGTGACCACAAATTGTGGTTGCAAGTTGTACGGAGCGGTGTAGAATCCAGATGGGCATTGTTACCACTGCCTGTCAGAGACTGCGTTCCTTCTGCACCTCAAACAATAAATCCAGTGAATGGCATTAAATGGCAACCACCATTCAATTGTCCCCCAAGGTACATTCAACGTAAATTGTGTTAGCCTTGCGCAGCTTGGAATGCGTTTTCTCATTTCGTTACAGTGTGAAGCGTAGGCTATTGCATCCATGAATGTTATCTGACGAATTCTATACAGGATTCACATAGGTTATTAAAACAAGGCAAACACATTTTCATTTACTACATTAATACTGTGCAATGCCATTATGCCAAATAATATTTCAGTAGTGGAAATTATTATCCTTGTCCTGTTTGTAAAATAACTGATTTGGCCGTTTGCATGTCGATGGATGGACCATGATTGACGTGATTGTCATTTTGTTACTCAGCACATTTATGCAATTACGAGTAAGAATATTTCATATCGTAAATCCTTTTGCATGTTTAGGTCGAATGCTCAGTTCCCACCAAACAATAGTTGTGATTGGGTGATGAAATAATTAATGTATTCCTGAGCAGAGGACGACAGGTATTTAGGAAAGGTTCGGGAGGTAGGATACAGCAGGTGGAATGCTTACTGACCTTGGAGACTAGACTGTTGTTGGTCCAACTGGCGGTTGCCAGCACCGCAATTTTGGGCTCTAGTGTGGAGTGAGTGTTAATAATCGATTGTAGCATTGTTTTCAGCTTGACATTACACCATCTGGTCTTGTGGGTATTCTTTCAACAATGCTTATGGCTGTCTTCTTTCAGTTTGTTATGTTTTTGAAGTCATTTAAATGAGTTCCTATTGCAGCTTGCTTGATGATTGATGTTGAACCCAAGTGCAGTGCATTGCTGTTAAATCACAGGGAAAAGGGAAATAACACACCACCTACATTCAATATCACCTAATATTTTATCATGAAATATGCAGCTACACAATACAGCATCCACTGTGGAACAACAACATGACACCATAAAACACATGATTTATTACAGAGAAATGCATCACTCATAAATGTTGTCTTTGGCATCCAGAATAGAGGATGTTATTCCAGCCATACCAGGTGTTTTGTTACTCTCTTGTATTTTCAGGTATTTGAGCACAAATACTCCCTGCCTCCAACATCCAACCACAGCCACTATTTGTTATTTCCTTTGACTCAGTGTATTGTTAAGAATCCTTGAGCTGTGTGTTTGGCAGTGGCGGGAACATTGTCAAAGCTACCCAGAAATACTGAATATGGAAACATTAAATGGGATAATGGGAAACATTTTATGGAACGGTATGTTACAGCATGATACAGCCGTTTTCTCCACGAAATCCATTGCACACCATTAGTGAAGAAAGTGTTTTGTATTCGACAAATTGCTTGCATTATTCATCCATTTTAATAAGAGAGCATGCATTGTGTTATCATGACGTCGATGACGAGAGAGATGGGGGAAGGGGGACGAGATGAACTGCACTGCTGTGAAGATGCTAAAACTAGACAAGATGCTAATGTATATGGATAGTGACAGCTGAAGTTGCTGGGGACACGTAGCGAGCCATTCCACATTTCATACGCTCTGGGCAAAGTTTACCCGAACAGACATTGCTCTGCTTGCCCCAACCCCCTCCACCCAGTCTCCCCTACTCTACCCCCATCCCCTACAAACAGCACTATCCCTCCTCATCTTACCCTCTGATTTTCACTCCTGGGTTGAAAGCATACAGCAATTTGTGTCATGGTCATTTTTTCAGAAAATTCCCTTTAACTCTGAATTGGGTTTTGCCTCCAAATTAGATCTCACAATATGGTTGTAGTTTTACAGAGCAGTACTACTGGACTTGGAGTTTAAGGAATCATTCTCCACAAACCTGTGATTTTCCTTTTGAAATCAAGTTCCAAGCCTGTCTTCTGAAATCCCAACGTAAATAAATGTCACCCACGAGTTGGTTGCAAAGCTGTCTCTGTCTTAGTTGAGATAGGACAGTGAAGATAGACAAGAAATTAGTAGGAGAAAGACTGGGAGGGGGTTTGGGAAATCACCACAAGTTGGATTTGTGGTCCCTGTGGGCATGTGGACCTGTGTGTTGGTGTACCACTTGCATCACAACTTCCACAACTACAAGACTGCAATGTGATTTTGGAGCAGAGTGCAATTGCGGTTAAGGCTCTTGAACAGTTGAATTTCGAGGCTTTTTGTTTTGCTCCGTATGTGCACTTGTGCTATTTGCATTTGTGGCATATGAATCATCCAGTATTTCAAAATATCAGTGAGACTAAAAAAATGTGTTGTCTGTGTGCATGTGTCTTGTGTGTGGTGGGGGGGGGGAGGAATAGTGACAGATAGATTTAATGTGTTTGCCAATGCCATCACTGTGTATGAGTTATCCCCTGGGCAAAATATTGAGGTTGTCTCTTCTCCTGATAAGTAATTGCTTATTGATGTTATCTTTCCTTAAACATACAGACTATCTATGTTCAACAAGCTAACAACTCATAAGCTACAATATTTGCCACCTTTTAGAGTAGATAATAATCTATCAGCTGTTGCTGTTTTGGCTAACCACTCAGACAGTCTGTGATGTGCTCTCAGTTCAGCAATGGAGGTCTTGAAGCTCATCCACCGTTGCGCCAAATCAGGGTCCTCAATCCTCAGTGTGCCCCTCTCATGTCATGGTGTGTGGCAAATAAAGAGCTGCCACGCGCCTGGTGGCCACCACTGGGGTTGCCACTCGCTTAATTGGCTCGGCTGAAGGCAGAACATTTGTAACGGTGCTTGGCTGCCATTGGGTTCAATTGTGCTCAAGGGAGCAGCAAGTGCCTTGTGCTGCCATTTCTATATTCTCCTTTGTTGTTCTTTGCTCCAGGTTTATATTGTTCAAGCCCGAGTGTAGCAGGTGGACTACGGTACAGTATAATACAGTAGAGTATAATACAGCCGAGCACATTACAGCAGAGTGCAATAGAGTAGAACACAATACAGTTGAGTATAATACAGCAGAGCACAATACAGTAGAGTATAATACAGCAGAGCACAATACAGCAGAGTGCAATAGAGTAGAACACAATACAGTAGAGTATAATACAGCAGAGCATGATACAGAATGTACAATAGAGTAGAACACAATACAGCAGAGTACAATAAAGTAGAACACAATACAGTACAAAATTATAGAGTAGAGTATAAAACAGTAGAGCCAAGTACAGAGTCGAGCACAATACAGTAGAACACAATAGAGTAGATT
Organism: Sprattus sprattus; assembly: GCF_963457725.1. NCBI lineage: Eukaryota > Metazoa > Chordata > Actinopteri > Clupeiformes > Clupeidae > Sprattus > Sprattus sprattus. Next base: position 21,842,129 of record NC_137921.1, read on the forward strand.
ATAATCCAGTAGAGTGCAAGTGTAGTATAGTTCAGTATGTTTGCATACGTTTACACAGATAGTATGGAACGTTTTAGTATTTTTTTGGGCGATGAAAGGGCAACTGGCAACTGGTAAGGCAACTGTTAAAATGAACAAACCCTCAGTTCTCATACAGATAGCCTGTGAGAATCATTAACTACTAGTCTTTAATACCAAACATCTGGAAAGATTGGCAGGAGATGCAGTTACAGTACATGGAGCTTCAGAGCTCCAGCCTCCACAGACAGATGGCTCATCTCTGTATTTGAAAGCTAAGTTCTGTGACAGACAGACAGACACACACACACACACACACACACACACACACACACACACACACACACACACACACACACACACATGCATACACACACACACACACACACACACACACACACACACACACATGCATACACACACACACACACACACACACACACACACACACATACACACACACACACACACGCATACACACGCATACTCTCACACACACACACACACACACACACACACACACACACACACACACACACACACACACAGAACAGAGAGAAGAGGTTTTGGATTATTTCTGCTGTACCTTCTGAGAAGAGTGTCTGCACTCCTTTTCCCACTTAGCCTGGCCTCCCTACCCCTGATGTTCTGCATCATACTAATTGGTCAGTGCGTTGCTATGTGGGCACAGTGTAACTACGTGTTCGTGCTTCTCTTGAGCTGGTCAATATAACAATTATAAATGGCGCCTTTTCTGCACAAGGCACACAGAGGCAAGTGGGCGTTGGAATCTCCTCCCATGATCTGCAAGGAACACAAAACTCTCTCTGAAGGTTGGCTCTATTATTGCTCTCTCAGAGGGCCTGATTAATGAAAGTTGGAGTTATACTAATCTGTGAGGCCAGAGATGTGAGCTTGGACCCAAAAGCGGATAGAAGAAAAGATCTTGTAAAATGAGCTTGAGATTTTTAATGAGTTTCTTTTACCAGAACAGCAAAACAGGAAATCTTGAAGCAAGACAGTTTAACAATGATCATCCACAATAATACATGACCACAGGTCAGAACAGGGAATCCAGAGAGCTTTAACAAACAGTAGCCAGAGAACACAAACAGGGCAAAAAATAAGGCACTCACAGACCAGGCAGAGAAAACATACAGTCCAAGATACTGTTTCGAAAAAAAAATACAGATAGACAAAGATAGGCCGCAAAACAATAGACAAAGTCGTACTCCTGATACAAAGTCAAAAGTCAAAAACAAGAGCAGGAAACCAAAGCAAAGACACATGAACAGAGCATGAAGTCAGAGGTGAGACAAGTCAGTAATGAGTGATCCACTGAGCCGAGTTTAAATACTGCTGCTGATGGGCACATCAGTCTCAGATGCTGTTAAGAGCAGCATCCATGGATGGTCTGCAGACAAGACATGGAGTGCAGAGGCAAGATACATGGCACACCCACAACAGAGAATAAACACATGTCCTCAGTTGCTGGCTGCTCGTCTTCAGGAAGGAGACCCACTGCACTGCAAATCTGCAAGCAAATCTACCAACACTTTCTCGAGCACACCCCCTCATGTGACCTTTAGTGTGTGTGTATATTTGTGTGTGCGTGTGTGTGTGTGTGCGCGCGCGCGCGTGTGTGTGTGCGTGCGTGTGTGTGTGTGTGTGTGTGTTTGTGTGTGTCTGTGTGTGTTTACACCCATCCCCTCCGGCTTTGCCTCACTGGGATATCCCTCATGTGGTGGTGGTGGCAGTGATACTGAGAGGTGTGAGGTTGGTGTATGTGTGTGTGTGTGTGTGTGTGTGTGTGTGTGTCTGGAAGGAGGGTTATAGACCACACAGAAAGGGCATAATCCTGCCCCCACACCCCCCCCCCCCCCCCCCGCCTTGTGTAAAGTCTGCGTCTGCATGGTGCAATAAAGCATGACTGTAGATCCTGCTCTGTTATCTTAAATCACTGGATTTGAACAACTCATCACGACCGGGGCTAAAAATAGCCTACTACCACCACCCCCCTCTTCCCTCTTTTCAGTCAATCTGGGCCATCGATGTCCCTCAGCTTCCCCCTACTCCGTCACAGACAAAGCTGTTCAACAAGATGCTTTGTACTGAGATTCGCCAATATCACAACGTGGGGACTCCCGTTTTCTCTCTCTGCTGTCGTTTGTGTGAGGTAACATCCAAACAAATATTATAAATCGCTGTTATCTTTTATGCTTTAAAGTGTAAGTTCACCCCCAGCTCTGATCCTAATTCCGGCCACTGCAACATTTAGAAAAAATGACACAGAGAATGGTTGACTCAGCGTCAGCATCGGCCTGGCTAGTAAATGTTGTCAATATTAACCCCATTGATGTGTTTCATCATAGTGCTGTCATATCATTAAGTTTACAACCCATTTTTGTGTGCCCTTACATGTTGATGTTGCTGGGTCCTTCACCCATGTCACTCTCTGTTATTCTGACCCCCGGTAAAAGCCATCTCTGTTTGCACATGTAATTGCATCTTGATTTACATAGCAGTACAAAGCATCAAATTCAAAGGGATCCTGGAAATTGATCTCTCGCCGAATCGCTCTCTTGGGGGAACGTGGTTTGAATTATTTATTAAAGCCTTTGGGAAATAGAGCATGAACGCTTCTGCTGCCACTATGCCAGAGCATGAATGCTCCTGCTGCTACTTTGCTAGCTGCAAACCGTCTTAGTACGATCAGGTAACATAGCTGTGAAGATCACTGCGAAGGCAACTCACGAGAATCCCTCTCAGAATCGATAACGCTCCAGTTATGTAATCGTGTTCTGAATCTTTCATCAGACGCTTTCAAATATTGCAGCTTATTTCCATATCAATCATCTCAGTTTTTCCAGTGAGTCCATGTTCTCTTTTCTCTTGAGGAATGACTAATTAGTATCAAGTCAATAACAATAACAGTAACAGTAAAGACGATGGTGATGATGATTTATGGTGATGAGAAGGAGACAGGTGAGGCAAGATGTTTGTGCATGAGTAGGAGTGACTTCCATGACAGACCTGGTAGTACTTCCCCTTGTAAGAAAAAACCTCTTCAGGCTCCTGTGAGACCCAGGTCATGGCCCCCGCTTCTCCCTGAGTGCTGGGTGTGACTGGGGGCTTTTGCCCTTCAGTGTCACTCCGCTTCACAGATGCCTATACTCTGGTGCGCACCTCCTCCTGTTGCATCCTGTGGTGCCGGCTGCCATAAAGAAACACATCAATCTGCAAGTGGTTTCTCACTCTGCAACTCCTGAAGGTCACCTCAAAGACACGGAGCCATCCAGGGAAGGTTGGCCTCCGCTCTGAGAGAGAGAGAGAGAGAGAGAGAGAGAGAGAGGAGGGGGCAAGGCGAAGCAAAAGAGCAGGAACAGTCATGTGTCTCTCCCTCTCCCTCTCCCTCACCCTCTCCCTCTCTCTCTCTCTACCTCTCTCTCTCAGACTAATGGAAGGGAGCAGAGGACAGTGATGATACTTTGAGTCCTTCATTAAATCTTCTTTCGTTCAATATTTTCTTTCCTCCTGTGCATTAACCTGGCCTGTCGTTGGTTATTGATTGCTGTGAAATTGAGTGAGTGGAATCTATTAACGTCTCTTTGGCAACAGTGTTCAGGCAGTTTATCTTCTCGGTATGTTCTGAATCACAACTAAGCCCAGTTTTGTTTGTTTTTAATTGTTTGTTTTCTTCTTCCTTTCTGTTCCACTCCAGTGACCAATTTTGGACTCAGTTTCAATTGTTGTCCATTGATGTGTTAAGAGGCAGATGGTGGTTGCTTGCTTTCAAAGCGGCGTAAGATATCCAATTGACTGCAGAAGTTGAAAAGGATGGTAACAAACCTCCCTTCAGGGTATTTCATTTTTTCTCCCTCCCCCAACAATCACATTGGGTACTGTATGTTAGCCAGAGCTGTAGCGCATCAAAGCATGTAGAGCAAAAAAACGCAAACCCTTTCTCCCAGTTGGGGTTTATTCCCTTCTGGGGGTTGAGAGGATGAGTCAGCATAATGGAGCCATGTTTACTTTCCAGAGTGCACAAACACTATTACTCACACTCCAACCTTGCACCAAAACCTTACCATTTAACACCAGTTTGTGTTGAGCTAGCTGCAGTATTTATGTTTGTTTTTCACATCAGTTGTTTTTCTCATAACAATGTCTCTGAAAAAAACCTTTTCAATTCCTAGATTAGTGCTGGCATTAACATGAGAATTGAAATCAGTCCTCACAGAGAGTGGCTTTAGGGGAGGCCTGCTAAATTGATAGACTAGATGGAATACTGTTGTGCAGCAGGGTGTTATTTGACAGTAGGAAATACAAATATTTAATTAGCGACGTGTACTATTATGCTGGCTGTCACTACCCCCTTATACATGCGTCAATGTAAAGCTGTTACATCGCGTCTGCACCGATAGAAACTCGCGAACGTGTTACAATTGCCTCATGTATAAGGGGTCTAGATGTGAACTGTTCGTTTTTCCGCCGATCGTCTGAGCCTTTCGAGAGAGGTGGTTTACCACGATCGTTCGGCTCAGAAAAGGGCGTGTCAAATCAGGCCGATGTGTCATGGGGGAGTCGGTGCGTGACTGGGGGGACACGGTGACAGGAGGCTAGAAAGTTAGAGGCTAGAAAGTTCTTGCCTGTTCTTGAAAGGAGACTAATCCAATAGGCTAGTAGGCCTACAATTTTTTATCAGTAATAAAACGCAATTTGGTACACCATTTTAATATGGTAATATAGCCTACTGTTTTTTGCAAAATGAAAGAAAGCATATTTAGGAAACGCCACTCGAGCCTATTAATTCCGAAATTTCACCACATTGTAGGCTATATAGCCTACTGTAACAACCCCAACACTTGCCTGCTTCCCTTGCAAATCAAAGTTTTCCGACTATTTTTCTTACCTTCTTTCTTAGCTGTTGATGTTACTGAGCTAGAAGTTTAACTTCTGATTCTGAACATCTCGCGCTGCCAATGGCCAATGTCACTTCTGAGTCAAATCACTCCATCATCTCTTTGAAATTCCTTATTCCACGAGTGGTAGGCTACAATGACTGGCTGTTTTAAAATATAACTAATAGCCTAACGAAACAAAATAACCCAGGCAGTTTCATCTTGGAGACGTTAAGGCTTCTTCCAATACTGACAGCTGACTCATAGCTTGCAGGTTTGTCACCGTTGTCCCTCCCTGTATCTGCTCCAGCCGCACCATTTTACTTGCAATGTGAATCATTTAATTTAAATATGCTTATTGCCATTTGTTGCACCTTAATCATTTTCTACAAACATGATATGCTATGTATGGTGTAGTAGACTGAGACTCTATTCACTACTGCACAAAAACTAGACACGTTTGCAAAACTAGACGTTTGCAATGAAGTAGGTAAAACAACTTTCGCCAATATCTCCGGAAGGGAGATGGGTTGTGTGCTCAAATTTCCTGGGATCAAAGAAGACGTTAGTATTCATGTGCAAACTAAAAATCACGTCTCAGGATTGCTGCACATGCAAGTTATTTCGGGTGTCTCAACTGTAACTAATACCACTGTCAAATAATTATGAGTTCAGTAAAAGACGGAGCAGAGCACAGTTTTCTACCGTTGTTGAAACACATCCACGCTTAGACTCGTTTTCTTTCCATCTGGGCGTGGTTATTCAAAGAAAATATTAAGAACTATATGCTGATAGAAAGAAGGGAACTTTAAGCCACTTCACTGCCTGTGCACGATGCGGATCCACGTTGATGTTGTTAGTAAACAAACCAGGTGGGAGCACATCTCCGTGGTCTTTGCGCATGCCCGAGGCAATGTAAACGCTTCACATTTGGCACATGTAAACACGTAACGACAAGAGCTGTTTCCCTTGAAAATGTTCACACCTACACGCGAATACGATACGATAAACTGTTCTGATCGCAGTGGCACATGTATAAGGCCCTACTCAATCTGCTTGTTAATCACATTCAATCCAGACCTAGACTTGGAGATGCTCATGAATTTCAATCGCCAGTAGCCATGGAGATTTAGAATGCTTAGATCTTAAAGAGGTCTATGAAGGACCAGTAGTGCATGTGGTTGGCTGGCTGGTTCCCATGCAAGTCCCTGAGTGTCCCGGTTCAAGCTAATGACCTCCAAATTGGGTTCCTGTGCATTCTGCCAAACGCTACATCCCTTTCAGCTGTCCAAATAGGGATTTGAGCTATTCTCATGCTGGATGCCACAGATGGACTTGGGACTGTGAACTGTTTTTATTTATATACACACACAACTGGATGTGTGGGGTAGATTCAACAACATCCAGAACAGACACTCCTGGTGAATCAGTTGATTTAGCCCATAAGGAGCAGTTTGTGGGCAGTCAGCCAGAAGTGAAACCGTTTTCTCATGGTAGGGGTGGGTAGGCGGCTGGAGGGGTTGTGGGGAGGGTTGGGGTGAATGTTTCGGGTGAACGGATTTGTGCTTCTGTGCTTCTGTGCTTCTGAGCTGGATAGCAAAGATGAAGACAGGACGTGTAAAACCTTCTAATGGGGGCATAAATGGTCTTAAGGGGGATGAATCACGCAGTGGATATATGCCCATTGATTGCCTGGCCCACTTGTGTTTTTTTTTTAAAGAAAAAGGAAAAGAAAAGCTTTGTCCTGTCTCCTCCAATCGCTGGGCTAGGCTAAACATAGGCCAAGATTAAGCCTTCTCATCCGGCTAACCTGCCCTTCATCTTCAACTTGCCAGCTAAGAGTGTTTGTATCCCTTCTGAGCATGCACCATCTCTCTCTCTCTCTCTCTCTCTCTCTCTCTCTCTCTCTCTCTCTCTCTCTCTCTCTCACTCTCTTGTGTAGTGATTGAATACTTGATTGCCTCAGTAAAAGCGTTTGCTGTTTTTAGAAGTGTGTGAATGCTTGTGTGAAAAGGCGTTGATGGGTGTGCTCTCGCCATGAGAGCTATACAAGCAAGCAGCTCTTCAGCTTGTCTTCTTCTTGAGCTTACATTTCAATGAATGAAGCCTGTTTACCATTAAAACGCTACGAAAACAGCTAAGAAAAGACATGACTCACCAAAACAAAAAGAAGGGTAGGAATACAGACACATAGTAGTAGTATGTTGCCTCTATGATAAGAATCTCTGTGAACAGACTTTGAGTCTTTGCATGTGTTGTCTGTGTATGATAAGTCTATATAATTAAAGTCTTGTTTCAGATTCAGCATTTCAAATCAATTGAATTCAGTTCAGTACACTGAAGCATAGAACACAGAAACATAGAAACACAGCGGAAAAAAAGAAAACATCTTCTTCACACAAAACAAAGCCTGGCTTCACATGTTTGGCATCTGTTGTAGAGCTGAATGCTCTATGCCTGGTGTTGCTGATCACAGAGATGGGAACATACTGTGTGGACTCTCATTATCATCCAAACACAGGAGCCATGAACTAAATATAAACTTGGCATGTAGGCCCAACCTCCCCTCATCCCCCAAGATGGAGGCTTTGAGGCTTGACGAACAGTGTTTTATTCATAAGACGGGACCCGGGCGTTGTCAGTGGTGATATGTGATTGACAGTCAAAGAGCATTGCTCCGAGCGGTGTTCTCGTGAGGCCCAGAGACCGCGGGAGTTCCTGCCCCTGCATGCAGAGTACTTTACTCCTCCCGCTTACAGAAGAAATCAACTTACTGTAATAAGCTGTCATATACACTCAGAGCTGTGTGTTTCAAAAAGCTGTTGCGTAAAAACTAGAAAAGAAAAATACAGTTCTCCTCCTTACCCAAATGTCAGTGGACGGAAAACCAAATACTCAGCGAGCAGTTGTAACATCATTAAATTGTCTACTGCTGTCCGCTGTATTTATGATAAACGTCCCAAACCAGGATGCTTCGGTGCTCAAAAAGGCAATAGGAGGGCTTTCTGGGAAGGTTTAGGGTAATTGTTTTGCCTTTTGCAGCAGTGAACCAATTAGAATTTACATATTCAGCCGCTCAATTGTGCTAACCAGAGTGTAATAGGGAGCCATTGAATTCACATAGGTTAATAGGCAATGGTTTCTGGAATGCATTGCTCTAACACTAATACATTCAGGATTGTAGGCGGCCCACTCGGGCTGTGAGGCGGTGATTAACTTTATGAGTACAGCTTGCTGAGCAGTGCTTTAATATAGGAAGTGAGAATTAGGTGATCTTAATCCAGTCGTGTCCTGTAAGCATCTAAGGAAATGACTGCAACAGCCGAACTGCAGATGACACAAACAGACACACAGAGACACGGGTGTGAATAAGATTCACACTGCTGCATTGATTGTATGTGCCAGCATTGTCTGTGTGTCCACAGACCCAGTGATATTCCCTTCAGTAGTCATGTTATCCTTTGGCCCTGTGGTGCCGTCTCTCTGCATTAGGTGGCAGTGGTGGAAACTCCTCATTGCCTCCTGTGTCTTTGTCCACTATACTCCACTGTTGAGCTCCCATGGCAATAGAGTTACAGACACTTACTGTATCTGACATTATGTGTGTGTTTGAGTGACTTTGTGCCCTTCTATAAAACCCTACTATACATCTGAAATTGTGTTGTGTTACCATGGAACCGCCATTTAGCAGACGGTCTAATCAGAGTCTTTCTTTCTCAGGTCGGTTAGCTCTGAAAGGATTCTGGGTCAACTCTGAAGTATTCAGTCATTACTGTTGGAAAAGTTCTAGCTATCTGAGGCAGCATAACAACCGTTTGTCTTTGAAGAGAAATGTAGAGGTTTTTGTGTGTGTGTGTGTGTGTGCGTGTGCGTGTGCGTGTGCGTGTGCGTGTGCGTGCGCGTGTGCCTGCGTGCGTGCCTGCGTGCGTGCGTGCGTGAGTGTGTGTGTGTGTGTGTTGGGAAGAAGGATTTGATGATCCTTGCCCAGTGAAGCAGTAAAAGAAATATGCATATGCAGCCTTTGCTGTTTTTGTCACATGCTGTTACCGGAGAGGGAGGGATGCATGGGTATAAAGATGAGGACTGGGCGCTGGACTTTGTCTCTCTGTAGGCTCTGTAAGGTCGTTTGTTCTCCCTGGAAAGGTTCTGGAGGCGTGCATGACTAGAACCCAAAACAATAATGAAAGACAGACCCAAAAAAAATTAAGATAGACAGAGGAAAATGGAACCAGGCAGCAAAACAGAAGGATATAGAGAGAGAGGGGACAACAATACTGAAATTAGGCATCTAGCAGCACAGAAAGAAGGAGATAGAACTGAAGGTAAGGTAGAATGGAAAATGGAAGCAAGAGTGCATGAATGAGAGAAAGGGAAACATACTCAAAATCCCTCTGTGTATGGGTATGAGTGTAAGTGTGCGTGATAGAGAAAGAGAGCGAGGGAAACAGAGAGACTGAGAGAGAGTGAGAGAATGGTGTTGCGCTGATTTTGGCCTTCCTGGGCCAGTCCTACTTTGCCTCGCTCATCTACTTATCTGTGTCACTGTAAACCTCCTGAGAGCTCTGCTGAGGTGAGGAGGCGTCCTTCCTGCACTCTTAAAAATAAAGGTTCTTAAATTGTTCTTGACATGGCGCCATGGTTCCATGAAGAACCACGACTTTGTATTGAATCTTTTTATCAAGTGAATGGTTCTTCATGTTGGAAATGTGTTTTCAGAAAGACTTTTGTCCTAATTGCAGTCATAGCCTATCCTAAAAATGGTTAAATCCTACACTAGACTCCTACACAACACTGTAGGTCTAATAAATCAGATATTTCTATTCAGTTTCCAGACTGGTGTTGTTAAAAATCAATCAACACGTATTACCACTACAATACACTGCAATATATAATTTACAATTTTCCACAAGAAAACTAAATAATGGTCTAAAATAATAGTTTGCTTCTAACGATTACAGACTATTCCATGGTAGAAAAACAAAACAAATTAATTCAAGTAAGAATCTGTTTGGAATAAGCCATCATTTTCTACAGTTGTTGTTTACAGATTTCAGTCTTTAATTGTACTAAGTAAATGTTTGGACCCAAAAAGACCTACAAATAGGGCCCATGTTGTAAAATAGCAAAGATTTCCTTCAACGTTAATGTCATTGATCTCACTGCTGTTAGCTCTGATGTAGGGCAGTAACAATGGCAATAATGGCATTAAAATCACCTATTTGTTATTTCTGTCTATCACCACATTTTGTTAATTGTACCATTTACCAGAGATTTTATTGACAGAATATAATGCAGCTTTGGTAGTATTCTGCATTGATAGTGTGTGTATGATCAATTTGGCAACAGGGTTGGTTTTAGGCTATGCTACTGCAGTGGCGGTCCGTGCATTTCACGACTAGGCCTTCAGCGATGTCCTACACGATGTTAAACTGAGTGAATCCACCTCCTAATACCCTCATTATGACGCCATGGCTCTCGAACCAGTATATTTTATACAGAAAGGCAGTATAAGTGAGCATTGCATCACCTTAACATAGTCGAGTACAACAGACTTTATTAATATTTCCGGAGCATTTCAAATCAATACACCCGTATTAACAATACATTAAGAGTAGTAAACTCTAAGTTATATGATCGCTTGGATATTACTGTCACAACTTAAAAATAAAAGGCGATTTTCAGGGATTAGTCTACAAAGTTTTATTAAGTCCACCAAAAGTAGCCTATGTGACTCAATGTGAGGTTTAACAAGTTTAACAAGTAACATCGCATTGTCCCACCTGCAAAGCAGTTTCATTAAACTTCCCATCCTCACGATATCCAGTTTTTCTTGAAAGTTCCGTCTTGAAAATGGCGTTGTAATTGTATCAAAAACTGGAATTATCAAGTTTGTGTAAACTAATTTATTTGAGTTGGTTAATGTAATTATATTTAGTCTTACCAATTGAAACAACTAGAAGAATAAGCATTGAAACCGATGTACGTCGTTTTAGCCAGCTAAACTGAGCACTGAAGCACTGCACCGGTCTGCCTCAGTATCCAATCAAAGGACGTTTACGTGTCACGTTCAACACGAGGAAAGAAATCTTCCGGGCCTTCTAGAAGGCCCAGTGTCGCCAACTCGAAATCTGATTGGTTGTCACAACTGTCTGTTTCAGTTCATTCAACTTAAATGAACTGAAACAGCAAGTTGTGATAGCCAATCAGATGTACACGGGCCTTCAATGTGAATTCTGAAGGCCTCAGGGAAGATTTCTGTTCTCTGGGAAGATTTAAAGGAGCGTGGCAACACATGATAGCGGAAATATGATTGGATGAAAGCTCTAACATAAATGAACAACGCTGGAAGCATGAAATGAAGATAATGGACTATGGGGAATCATTTAATACATATTTATGAAAAGAAAATATTAAAATTAAATTTATTTTATTACATTTATTTTCTGATGATGTTTAGGCCAGCAGAGAAGGCCTTGAAGGCCCTGACGGACCGCCACTGTGCTACTGTAGTCTTTACTTCATAGCAGCCATCCCCGGTGACCTGGTCATCGGATGAGAAAAGAAAACAATCTTCCCAGCAGACTTGTGGAGATAAGCCCAGGAATGAGGACAGGGGAGAGTTTGTGTTTATGGTTGTTTTTTTTTATCATGTGAGGATTCGATTTCACAGCTCCCTCCGTGGAAAAACCTCTATTCTCTGTGCTGCGTAAGGCCCCTCTGTCCCCTATCTGTGCTCTCTTTCTCTCACCACATCTGCTGGAGTGAATTTTAGTTCTCCAAGGAGGCTACTGAGTGCTTATCTCTGCTCCCGCTGAATAAGAATCTATGAAGATATCTTCAATTTAGGAGTTCTTTTTTTTCTCGCTGTGCATCGGCTTTGTCAGCATTCCCCAGTGTGACCCAGGAGAGGTCTGCTGGCTTTGAAGGTGAAAACCCCTCAGACACATAGTGATCTGTGATCAGCATAAACCAAACAAAACGGCATTTGTCATGAAAGATAAGAAAGGGACACACAATACAAACCTACAGGCTTTTCCAGAAGAATGGCCCTTCTTTGTAGATCAAAATAAACTGGAACCACCATTTTGCTTTTATCACGGAGGACCATGTGGCTGTCTATTGGATCTTGTCTTTGTTCAGACGGACAGTGATTGACAGGATGCGTGGCAGGGTTTGTTTTTAGGGGAGGATGCAGGCAGGTCTCTATTTGCTGGTCAGTGGAGGGGAAGCCAGGGTGGTCAGGAGAGGAGATCTACCAGACACAGCTCCGCACTCGAGACGGCACAGGGACAGATGGCTTTGTCAACATGAGAAAGCGAGAGGCGAAAATAGTTAGGGCTCTCTTATTTTTTCTCCTCTCTCTCTCTGTGTCTTTCTCTCTCTCTCTGATACTGTTCTCGAGTCTCTGAGAAACTAATAACACATTGTGTGTCTTTCTTACTTTGAGATGGTCTTTGTCTCTCAATTTTTCTCTTTCTCTCTCTCTCTGTCCCTCTCCCTCGATTTGCTCTGTCTCTCTCTGTGTTCCTATACAATGAAGTGGCCTCCCTCCCTCCCTCCTCCCTGTCGTTCTCCGACTCTCTGTTTGACTGCTCTAATGATCTTCTGTGGTGCCGGAAAAGAATGAGTGGTTTGTCCTCCTCCTCTTCCTCCATGGCGGTACTCAGAAGAGAAAAAAAACCTTAGTCACTCTCCATAGTTGAGCAAATCGCTGATGTAATCGCTCCACAAGGTCAAACTGCTTCAGTTTTCCTTCAGTCACTTTATTAAGTAAGGTCAAGCTAAATGGCATTAGCTTTTTCGTGTCACCTGGGCAACAACACTTTCTGGAGTTCTTCAAGCAAGAAAGAGAGAGGGAGAGGAGTGTGTTGGGCCCTACAGACCACCTCTGTGTGGTGGAAAATCGAATGTGATCTGTGTCTTGTCCTTGGGCCAGAAAGCAAAACCGTAAGCATGATTCATCCACTGCTCCTACCTCAGGTTTTTTTTCTCTCTTTCTCTCCCTACCAAATCTTATTTGTTTTCGGAAAGACTCAAGGGGTCCAAAGTGTTTATTTATTTATTTCTGTTTGTTGATATAGTTAGAAATTCTATTCTCCTGTGTTGCATGTATGTATGCATTTAAAAAAAAAAAAGCCTATCGGCTGAATGCATTGTGTGGTGTTTATGTAATTACTGAAGTATCATGATGTTTTAAAAAGCCACGTCTTCATCTGAAGGACTCCAACCTAGATGAGCAAACATGTCTTTTTTGGTGGAGTGCCACTTCATTACATTGTTGACTATTTATTTTTAAATTGCCATAAAGTGTAGGAATCAGGCAGCTGCTTAGATCTCTGGGCTCGTGTTGCAACTGGCCACGATTCTATTTCAGTGTTTGAGGTCTTAAACATTTGATTAACACAAACATCAAAGAACCGCAATTCATTATTCATAATTCCTCCAGGGTTGTGTCCAAGGTTAGAGCAATCAGGACATAATGCATGCATATTATTTACTTGTGCTGGTTTAGCCTTGAAGGGCTTAAAAATAATATGGATCTCTCAGTGTGAAAAGAGATGGAAAGATCTAATTGTTTTTTGAAGAAATTATTGTGGTCATCTGGTACATTTTTTACAGTCAAGAAAGTGTCAACTCAGAATTAGAAAGAATATAAGTTTTTAAAGAACATTTTGTCATTTGTGCTTTGATTTTTTTATTATAATTTGTTTGTGGCTCTATAAAGGTTCTCATGAACATAATTTGACATTGTGTGTAAATATTTAGTTTGAATTGGTTATTCTGCAGCTTCTTTAAGATACACTTCCAGAGTGAACATTACTTCCCTTGTCGAGCAACTTCTTATCCACATGCATGTCAGAAGGGATTATTGTTGCCACATGCTCTGAATTCTCTATACAAAAAGTGGCAAAGAGGGTAGGGTAGGGTAGGGCTTACCAGGCAGCTGTGCAAGACACTGCTTCCTCTGGGCATGCTGTTTCAGTGCCAGTCATCACGGATTTGGCTGGATTAAGTAGCGATAAACATTTGTATATGAATTTTTGTTGGTTTGTTTGCTCACATTGTTTTGGGAAATGGCCATTAATCCATGTTTCAAAGCACATACTTTGGGGGGATTGGATTGTAAGGTCAGTTTATTTTTATCCTTACACTTTTTTGAGCGGTAGTCATCACCATGCATAGCCTGTCTGTGGTCAGCCATCAGCCTACCCGTCTGCTTTTTCTATTCATGTTCTTTTGTTATTGTTTCTGCTATCAAACCCAAGGCTCACTGTTCATCTAGTGCCCTGTACATCATTGATTTAATAAACTATCATCTGGAAAATATAACTTTCAACGCTACTATAATATATATGTTCTAGATGTTGATAACTTGTACACCATGTGCCCTGACACCAGTGATGGTTCATTCCCAGTCAGCCTCGGGAAGTTGGCCCAGGCCCACTGAGCTGGGTTTTGCCCGAGGTCTCTAGGGTCCAGGCCTTGGTCTCTGTATCTTGGGCATCTTGAGACATTGTCCATTGCTAATGGTGCTACATGAATGAAGGAAATTGAATGGAAGCATATTCTACAAGTCCTGCCTCCTTCAGCACCAAGAGTTTGGATTCACACAAATGCACAGTTTATTGGAATAGACAATGGAGACCATAGAATGCAGTTTTAATTGGGAAGGGAAGGGGAGTGGGTACCAAATTGTGCATTCGTCTAGGGCACCAAGTGAGCCAACACTAAAAAAAACAGATAGTAGACATAAACTCAAATGTTAACTTTGATGTCCAAAGTTCTCACCTCCAATGATTTCCTTGAATCTTTTGGGTCTGATACACATGTCATTGGAAGATACAAATGTGTACTGCTTAGTGTAGGAAGAGATTCCGGAGTGCACTGTGTTGTCACATTTGGTGACGTCAGTGCTGAGTGGTTTCAGTAGGTTGTTCAGTAGCTGTGTGCTTTGGTACGAGTGTGTGTTTTGATGTGTAGAGTATAGTAGGTATTTTGACATGTGGTTTACAGCCTAGGAGAATGTTACTTTTGTTAATTTGTCTACTTGTTGGTTTGAGGCAAACTGTGTGGCCTTTGTGTCATTGGGCTTCATTCTCAACATTTTCTGAAATGTCTTCTGAAATGTTTTCTTATGGACTTCGGAAGTCCAACATAAGAAAAGATCTCCGCCTGATTCATGAACTGAAAACGGGTTCTTACAGGTCTAGGGTTAGGGTCTTAGGGAACACATGCCAGCATAGCGCTTGAAGCGTTATTCTAAATCCCATTAATTTCCACAGGATGCAGACCATTGTGACGTAGACCACCATTTTGGGCATAGAGAGTGTGAAAAAGGTTAAACCTATGCGAATGAGGAGTGTTTTCCCCCAACAGCAGCACAGAAAAGGACTATGGCATCGTTCTGGCGACACCAAACAGACACTACCGAGAGACGCATCGACAGTGGTCCTGCTTTGCCCACGGCTCCAGTGCAACCGCTCTGCCTGCTTAGTCTTCAGTCTTTTTACACCCCTGGGCACACAGACATTTTCTAACACAGCACAGGTAAACTCAATTAAAACAGCAAATTAACAAAATACTCCTCTTTCAACCACAAATAAGAGCTACATGACTTCACGCAGAGGCTCAGGGGCTCCCTGAGCACAACTTTGAAAAAGGTGAAAAGAACAGTAGTAGTAAAAGCTAATGCGGTTTTAAATACTTGCATTAACAATGAATTAACCAATAAGGGTTCCAATAAATTACCTTGGCCAGTCAAAAAGGAGCAGAGACCACATATTATAAAATACATTTATTGAAGCTTCATTTCAAGGAAGATCTAGAAACAAGAAAAGGCACAGTTAATACAGGAGAACACTTGTATCTTCTTGCAACCTCTTAATTATGTTCATTTTAACAGGGCTTACAGTCATTCAAACACTGCATACTCCAGGCCTAAAATCAGGAAAAGCCAAGAAGGTAAACAGCACTTGGTCAACACTAAAGCTATTTAAAGAGTACTTCAGACAAACATACCTTTAGCCCCTAGTACGAGCTGGACCTGAGTTGAAGTTGCCTGAAGCAGTTCCATGAGAGAAACTATAGCCACTGAACAGCGGCGCTCTAGTGCCTGGAGAGGTGTTGGGAAATTGACCTTGTTGCCGACTGCTCTGGATTGAATTACGTGGATATGATGGACCCTGAATTGTGTGAGACTGAACCATAACCTCAGGCCTTGAGCCACTCTCTACTTGCAGGAAACTGCCGGGAGCTTGCTCATAATTGCGCTGTACAGGGCCAACACCGCTTTGGGCAGAATGTCTGTTGCTCTGACTTGGACTCTGGCGTTCGCGCTCTGCAGGATGGTTTCTAGTCTGGGTTGTGGTGGAAGTCAAAGGGCTCCACTGAGGCACAGAGTATTGAGGGTTGTAGGAAACAGGAGGGGAAGGACGATTCCAGTTCTTGGCTGGCAGAGCAGGAGCTGGTTGGTTCCTGGTGCCATCAGTGTGTTGGGCCACATGGCTTTGTGTGAATCTAGTCAGGGAGGGCTGGTAGTTACGCTGTGCTGGTCTGGAGGTCTGCTCGTTTTGCTCAGGTTCAGCACATTGACATCCACTAGACACTTTAGGAGAGTGCCAGCTCTGGACTGACTTAGCAGGAGCTACTGGGTTCCTGGTGCCATCAGTGTGTTGGGCCTCAGAACTTGCTGACAGTCTAGTTTGGGAGGGCTGGTAGTTACCCTGTGCTGGTCTGGTGGTCTGCTGGCTCTGCTGAGGATTTAAAAATTGACGACCATTAGAAACTGGAGGGGACCGTTGAAGCCAGCTCTGGACTGACTTAGCAGGAGCTGCTGGGTTCCTGGTGCCATCAGTGTGTTGGGCCACAGAACTTGCCGACAGTCTAGTTTGGGAGGGCTGGTAGTTACCCTGTGCTGGTCTGGTGGTCTGCTGGGGATTTACAAATTGACGACCATTAGAAACTGGAGGGGACCGTTGAAGCCAGCTCTGGACTGACTTAGCAGGAGCTGCTGGGTTCCTGCTGCCATCAGTGTGTTGGGCCACAGAACTTGCTGACAGTCTAGTTTGGGAGGGCTGGTAGATAACCTGTGCTTGGCTGGAGGTCCGCTGGTGCTGCTCAGGCAGTGCAAATCGATGACCACTAGAAACTAGAGGGGACGCTCGATTCCAGCTCTGGTCTAGAGCTAGCTCCCAAGCACTGTCAGTGGTGGACTGGGGGGGCTGGTAGTCAACCTGTGCTTGTCTGGAGGTTGGCTCATGTTGCGCATGTTCACCAGAACTGCCAAAGAACTGGTCATCCAGATAACACCCTAAATAAAGAATTACACAGGTTAGTTGGGATGAAAGCCAAAGGCAAGTCAACATTTCCACTTAATGAAGTGAAAGCACTTACCATTTGCAATTCTGACATCATGGAAAGCAATGGCCAGAACCAGCAAAGTCAGCCTGAAAAACCAAGCAAAGCATCAACAGACAAGCTGGCAGTATTGGAAAGTGAACGTCAATTACAAAGACAGCCCATAAAAACATACCAAAGTTGTATTCTAGTGAAACCACACATCCTGCACGGGTGCTGCTGGCCAACTCTGCGCTATGCTCAACAAGGCAAAAAAAAAAAAAAAACAGAGAGTCTAACGATGACGCAGTGGTGGAGGCAGTTCTTATCTGGGAAGCAATTTGTATCAACCAATCACAGACTGATCATTAAACCCACATCAGCTGCTCGTGAAGCCAACAGTGGCTGCTCTACTAGTTGGGGTATTTTTTTCACAAGATTATGATTGGTACTTGAGTCTTTACTTCTTTCTAGAAAGGAAAACCAGACTCTAGTTTTTCAATTGAAATAAGGATTTCAAAATAGTAAACGATTGTCAGCTTGATTATGACTAATGTTTACTTTGAAGTCACAGATTTATATTACTCTTTGCGATCTGTATTCACACTCATGGTTACCATCTTCTTTACTCATCTAATCTCTCCCATCAGTCTAACTTTGTTTTAGGTGTTATTAAATGTCAATCACTCTAGTCTACTCAACACTTGCGTCACTCACTCGCAGACACCTTCAACACCTCTACACACACACACAATCAAACACCCAGCATGCAACACTACTGATACCACTGCTGTTCACACCCCATTGTATGTTCTTTTCTGTTAATTTCTACAAAATAGTTGATACCAGGGGCGGCTTGCTTGTCCATAAGGGCAATTGGGGAGACGCAATGCCTATGGGAAAAGCTTTTG
Source organism: Sprattus sprattus (assembly GCF_963457725.1). NCBI lineage: Eukaryota > Metazoa > Chordata > Actinopteri > Clupeiformes > Clupeidae > Sprattus > Sprattus sprattus. The sequence goes on from NC_137921.1 coordinate 21,860,295, forward strand.
GAAGCATCCTGTGGGCTCTATGAGGGGCATTTCTGGTAGTGTTTTTTGTTTGTGACAAGTGCTTCTCTGTGTGCGTGTGTGTGTGTGTGTGTGTGTGAGACAGAGAGAGAGAAAGGGAGAAGGTAAGAGTGTGTTTCTGTGCTTTGAGGACTGTGTTTTAATGCGTGCTGTGATGACATTGAACATTGAAGGTAGTGTGTGTTGTTTGTGACAAGTTTTTCTCACTGTGTGTATGTGTATTAGTGGACTATAGTGGCGTTCCACCATTACAAAAAAGTAAGTGCTTGTAGATTTTGTGTGCTGTGAGCAGGGTGTTTGGTTTACGCTGTGTGATCCATAAGGGGCATTTGTGATAGCGTTTGCTGTGACAAGTGCTTGTGTGAATGTGTGTGTGAGCGATAAAGTGAGAGTACGTGTGTGTACTATCCGTGCTGTCAGGACTGTTTGACTGTGCCGAGCCTGAATGTGGTGTTGTGGTGGTAGGACACAGCCGTATGGAGCCAAGCTGCAGCTTCTCTGAGCAGTGGGAGGGTGAGAGTCAAACACACACAAGCTGCTGCATCCTGGCAGACGGCAGCGCCTGGCGGCTGGGTGGTGCTTAGCGGGAGCCTGGCCAGGAACCCCCACCTCATCCGTCCCTCACTCGCTTTCCTTAACTCTCGGTCTTCGTCTTTCTTCCCACCGTCTCTTTTCTAAACTTTTCTCATCCTGTCCTTGTCTCTATCCTTCTATCTTTCTGCCTCTTTGTATCTCTCTGTGCCTCCTGGTCTGTCCACTCTGTTTGTGCCCATTTGTTCTCTCTCTCTCTCTCTCTCTCTCTCTCTCTCTCTCACTAACTAACTATCCCTCTATCTATCTTTCTCTCTCTCTATCTCTTTTACTAACTAACCCTCTCTCTCTCTCTCACTCTCACCATTTCTGCCCTCTTTCTTTCCGCCCATTAGCCTTGGCAAAGCTTAGGTTTTGGGTAGGGCTGAAGCCAATCACCAGTGCCACCAGGCTGCTCCCTGCTGGGTTCAGGGCACCGTCTCCATGGGAAGAGAAAGCCTCTTCTTGGAACCAAACCAAAACAACAAAAACACTCTTGTCTTTTCCCCCCTCCCCTCTCTGTGTTTGTGCTCTGTCAGTCACACATGCTGGCAGGGGCATGGGGTTTTCCTAAATATTCACGATCGCTCCTTTACGTTTCTGCATCAGCAGAGAATAGCTGTCTGGTTCACTTGTGTAACGTTACATATTAGCATCGTAATACAAATACTGCAGTGTTTCCACTCACTGCCACGCTCGACGAAGCTCATTACCCAAAATGTACCCGAGTTACAACAATTTGCCCATTTGTTGTTGTTGGTTTATGTAATAGAGTGATGCACAGGACTCTGTGGTATAGATTTGACATTGACCTTGACCACATGCTTCTTCCCACATTCCTCCCACTTGCGTGAAGACCTTGTATTTTATTATTGTCTTTTTTTATATGGACATGTTCCTAAATCTCTCATTCCTGAGTTTCATGGCTGCAACTCATGTCTGCCAGCAAGGCTGTGAGAATGGATTTAGAATAACTGAGGCCGGTGATAGCCGTAGTTCTTGCTGTCTTCAAGTTCCGCAGTGTCGCGTCAGGAATTTCCATCAGTAAGGTGTCATGACAGTCATCACCTTGCTGCCAGGCCTCCTTCCTGCAATCTCTCTCTCTCTCTTTCTCTCTCTCTCTTATCAAGAGATGAAGGAGATGTTTCTTGTGATTTGGTTGTTTGGTAGCGATACAGCTGGGCGCCGGTGTGATTGAGACCTCCCTTGATGGGGGATCTGGTTCTGGTGCCCCAGGTGCTAAGCCTGGCGGAGGTAGCGGCAGTCAGAAATAGCTCCTGGCAGACGTCCCTATCGCAAGAGCTCCCTCCCTTGACTGATGGGGTTTGATTAAATTCTAAATCTTGTGTCATCCTTTGGGTGATTATCCGATGCTGCGGCCCGGTTTTGTCCCTCATTTAGGGCAGGCGGGACCATCTGTTTGAATGGTTGGAGGGGTTTTTCGCTTACATGTCAAAGCTCATCCCATCCTCTTCTCTCTCTCTTTCTCAATCTCTCTCTCTCTCTCTCTGCTTCTGTGTGTGTGTGTGTGTGTGTGTATGTGTGTGTGTCTGTAATGGTGTGTTTCTGGAAGCGGATTAGTGCAACCGGGTGAACTAACAGCCCTTCAGATTGCTTTTAGTAAACAAAGGCTGGTTTTATGTCACTAATTGCCCCCCCCCCCCCCTGTAGATAACACCATGCAGAATCTCTCTCTCTCCCTCTTTTCATATATATACAGTATATATATGCGCACCTTTAAACTGAGAATTATGTTAAACTTTCAAATGGGCTCTTGGAATCTGACAGACTCTGGGTGCTAGAAAAGCCCTGATGCTGGTAATGGTCATTGATTGGGGAAATGGGTTCAGAGGGACTGGTCACGCCTGTCTGCCATTTGCGTGGTGGCCAACACAACACAGCCTGCACAATCACGGCTCGCTGTTTAGTGATTAGGGACATATGGCCAGAGCACAACCCTGGATTGATTAGCCAGCTCTCTCACTTGGGTGTGTGAATGTGTTTGCCATTGCTCTTCAGGGAAACCTAGAATAATTAGCCTTCCACCCCCCACCCCCCTTCCAGCAATAACTGAACACAAATTCCATAACATGTCTTCGGTGTCCCTGAAGATTTCATAGTTTATGTCTTGGATACATAGGATCTCTCCCAGTAGAAATCATGTAGCCTCTGCTGTTTATAGTTTGCCGTATTGACCAGGGTGTATTGCTGGGGTTTGGGTCGAGTCAGCAATGTGAGACAGACGGTCCGTGTTTACTCACAGCAATTATATAAGGCTGGTGTTTTATTGCAGCAATTCAGCAGAGGGAACAGGGGAGAAGGAAAGAAAGAGAGAGAGAGAATGAGAGGGAGAGAAAGACAGAGGGAGGGAGGAAATGAGGGAGGGAGAGTGAGGGAGAGATGGTTTGGGGGGCCACAGTGAGGGAGAGACTGAGGAAAAAGATGTGTAGCGTAAAACAGAAACAGCACCATCTACTGGCTAACAGTACACAGTGCACCGTTCCCTGCACTGTCAATTAACGCTGCAGTGTTTTTCGGTTTGATAACAGTTAAACATGGCTGAGGAGAATCGACAAGGCGTTTGTTTAAACTGAATGGGCGTAAAATGCGTTTGTGCAAGTGGAGCTACTTATTGATCTTAAACTGCAGAGGGAAAAGTGCTCATTACGTCTTCAGAAATCATTAGCTGTCAGAGCTCTGCACCCAGAGCCTTCTGTAAAATTGTATTGCCATGGAAAAAACTTCTGTGGTTGGGTGAGCAGCACTGTGTGGGTTAAAAAAAAGAATAATTATGATCTCTGTAGGATATGCAGGAAGAAAGAACACTCACTGAAATGTGCTTCATATACTAACAAACAGTCAGACCTCTGTTTTGTCGTAACAGATTTGGATGATGAGATGAGAAAAAATGAGTGTTGTGCCACACAAGGAGAACATCTGGAGATACTGATGGGGTCATCTCTAAGGAATCTATCTTTACCTATGACAAGAGAGACAAAATATTATCTCACTGTGTTCAAACTAGCCTGACACATAGTCATTTTATTTGACAAGTGAACCTGGCCCTGAGCCAACAGAAAGCCATAGCAACCGAAAAGCTGTAAAAAATGGCAGGGATTCAATAAAACAACAAGATGATTTAGAAAGCTCTCTGGCAGTTCAAATAACACCAGTCTAAAATCTTTGCCTTAGACTTGGCTCCAAGTCTTACTTGTAGCTGTCATTCGCTGTTACAACAGTGGAAGAAGGTAGTCCTCGCTGGTATGTTTAGTGGATACCACAGGTGCTATTCACTAGTGCCAACTGTACTAACAGGAGCTTACAGGTGAATATGAAGTTTAATCTATTGAACCATATGTCATTGACCCTACCTCTTAATGTGTCCTTCGTTTCAGACTATGCTATGAGGACAGGACACAGCGATGACTGATGTGGAACCCGTTGTCCCAGACTTTGCCTCAACAGGACGGACAGGCCGACGAAATGCCATGCCCGACATTCTAGGGGCCAACGCTGGGCCCGAAGGTTCGGAGCTACAGGAGAAATTGGCGGAGTTGTCTGTTTCCGGTACGATTCACACCAACACTGGCAAGCAGAGTTACCTAATCAGGAGAGTGACACAAAGAGAGAGAAACATAAAATGAAGCAGGGTTTGAATTATTTTTGCTCTCCAGTGATCATTTCTGATTCTGTACATGTCGCACTATGGGTACATTATGTTTCACTGTCTGTGAATAAGGCATCAAACATTCACTAACAGTCATGTGGGTTTATTGGTAAAGACACTGGATGACAGGGTATTTACATAACGATTTTCTGTGGTTGCGTTCTTTTCTTCTAAAAAAGAAATTGCACATCCTAAGTGAAATGTCACCCTAAATGTAGCTGAAACATGTTCTATTTAACCATGTTAAAAATACTGAGCTGTACACACTTTAATAAAATAACACTTAAATCTGGATGCCATGAGGGGTGGCTTAGATAGCACTAAAACAGCCTGCCTATGTTCTATGTTCTACGTTCTATGTTCTGCTTCAGTTAAGCCTACGCCCTCACATACCTCGCTATATGCTTTAATTCTCATTGGTGTTATCTCTTAGTCTTTACAACACAAAAGGCAAGGTCTCCCTGATCCACACACTCAGACAGGCACACACACAGACACACAGCTAGCAACAGCAAACCCAACCCTCGAGTCAAACGGTGGGAATCCTTGTGCTGCGGCATCTGCATAGTGAAATAACTGCATGTATCACTGCAGCCTTGATCGTCGAGGCCCCGTTAGACCTTGTGATGATCAAAGCAGCAAAGCGTTTGATTGCCGGCTCGAAGCGGTCCTCCATAAAATCAAAAAAAAAAAAATCAAATCCATGTCTTGCCAGCTGACGCTCCCCAAAGGTTTGCATCAGAAACAGTGTTTCGAAGGCTGTCTGGAAAATAGTAATGCACTCAGACACCCCCCCCCCCCCCTTTTTTTTAATAACATAAAAAGGATGAGAGGGTGAGGATGAACAAAGTGCCTGTGTGGCTGTTTTGTGATGCATTTAATGAATGCTTCCTGTTTACTGAATAGTGCCATTCTCAGAGGTTGTTATGTAATATCATGCTTTTGCTTGAGGTACAAAATGCTATATTTAATATTTTTGATATTGCAGGCTGAGTTTGATTGTCATCGATTATTGCCATATAGCCATAACAGTCATTTAGTGATTTAATTTAACTCTACACTACTTAAAGGGCAGCATGCCATTTGCTGTTGGTAAATTATTAAAGGATTCCATACTCTTTTATGGTTCTTTTTACTAAGTACATTTTGTCATGTTGCTGACATCACTTGTATTACAGTAGATGTTGTGTGTGTGTGTGTGTGTGTGTGTGTGTGTGTGTGTGTGTGTGTGTGTGTGTGTGTGTGTGTGTGTGTGTGTGTGTGTGTGTGTCCACTCCCCAGATGACGGAAATGAAGGAGGCGAGGGCTCATCCTCCTGCAATGCCACCAAGAGTCCTGAGGCGGAGGAGAAGAAGGAGGGCTCCTAACCAGCCTCCCTCCTCTGCCTCCACCTCCTTCTCCTCCATGGCTGGGAGACGAGGTTGGATGATGTCCCCGGGAGCTCACACTTGACTAGGCCCCGGCCTGCCCCCTCCGCCCCATCCCCAACCACGCAGACCAGACAACTGTTGCCATCGGAAACGGGCTATGCAACATCAGGACACCTCCGATGGACTCTGCCACAGCTGGATGATGGGTGAAGAGACTAGTACATGGAGGTCTTGTGCTCTTCTCCAAAACTGTCCTTAGCAGAGAATCAGTAAAAAAGACGCTTATACAGAAGTAGTGGGCAATTAAGAACATCCAACAAACCAACATTACTTTCCTTCATTTGTGTTTTTTTTTTCAGCGTGAGTGGTTGTGGAAAAATAAAAGGACCTCCTCCTTCTCGTTTCTTTTCTTTTTCAAGAGTTGCCATGACAACATTTTCCTTCATAGAATGTTGACTTGTAGTTGCAGGAATGTCTCTTTTTTGCACAACAGAAGAATAAACATTCCATTTTGGTGATGTAAGTACAATTTTTAAATCTTTAATCTGTGGTTAATCGGTGCACCACATTATCTTGTCTGTTTTATACTGTAAAATACGCATTATTAACCACTGAGTTAGAGTTGGAAAAGGAAATAATTTGAAAATGTGGTCTTTTATTGGTCTGTAAATAGAGAATTGTGTATTCTTGTTTGCCAGCCTTGAAAGGAATTAACTTCCTTGTCCATTTATGCTGATAAATGTTATGCTCTGTGTTATTATAATTGATAATTGTCCGGCGTACTACTGTAAACCTCAGTTTTGCTCTGTGGACTGGTTAGTGTGCAAATGGTTGTCTTTGTCAAACAATTTATTTTCCTCAGTGATGTGGTCATCAATGTAAGACCCTGTTAACATCGCAATGTGTCAAGCAAACAAAATTCTGTTAATTTCCAAATTCAGCTTCCCCCAGCCTAAAGGCCAATTCGCACTTTCACATTTTTGAGTCATCCTGTTTATTGTATGCTTGTATGACATGCCATGAAAAAATAAATCATATAGGCCTACCTAGTTTTTTGTAGAATTTAGTGTCCAGTCTCTTCTGTCTTTTTTGTTTTTAAGAGTTAATTGTTTTGGTTGTAGTGGTAAATATGGCCAGCAGATGGCACAAATCTAATGACAGCAAAGAGTTAATACATTCTCTACACCTCTCTGCAATCTCGGGTGGGATAGGAGCATGGAATTCATAAACATATGCTTGTCATGCCAAACTACTTTTCATAAAAATGTATTACAAAGAAAACATTATGATCACATGAATAACGAGATAATTATTTACACGTTGTATTACTCTCTATCTATCTCTCTATAGCTTTGTATTACTCTTTCTCATTCATGTTAAAAGATGCTTGGTTATATAGTATAACGTCCCTCGATGCAAAGATGCTCCGCCATTCTATAGGCCTATGCCATATCAGAACGGACGATTCTAATTAACGTTCTCTCACGGTGTTCGCAAAAATTGTGATTGAGAATCTCCGCTAAATTGCATTGAATTGCAGCTTTCTCTCAATAGACTGAATACGAACTTACAAATGGCCTATTTAAAAAAAAAAAAAAATGCTCCTTTTTATGACTAGGCCTACCAGCTCAAGGCATCAAATAAAGACTCAACTTTGAGATGAGTCGTTAAATAACTGTGCTATTCTTCTAGTCTTCATGTCCTTGGTGGACATAGTGAATTACTACATATGAAAGCCCAACAGATAGCTTTGAGTGAGGTGACAATTCGTCGCGTAGTGTGAATCGTTTGTATTTTGTGAAAGTAAAAACATTTAGAACAATGTATAAAATTGTATCTTTTACTACGAAAAGCGAACAAATTGTAGTATGGCGCGTCAGCAAAGACACGCCCCCTAAATCTAACCCATTCACCATTACAGTACACCTTATTCGGACCAATCACAACTTATCTCTGTGGTCTGCCAGCCAACTAGAACAAAGTCTCCACCCCCAAACTTATGTATTAATAATACCCAGACAGTTACTCCCAATTTACGAGGCATCCTCCGAACTTCCACTCTCCATTGCCACCTCCGTACACACGATCCAGTCTCATCATGGTTGATGCATTCTGTGCCACTTGGAAGCTGGTTGACAGCGAGAACTTCGACGACTACATGAAGTCCCTCGGTGAGTTTCCTTGATGCACCTGCGGTCTTCTGCCCCCCTGCTGATTGACCCCTGTTGCACACCGCTCTCGGACAATATGGACGAAGAGGATCTATAGACGTTTTTCTCACATCAGTAATTTTTACCCTCCATACTTTCACAGGTGTGGGCTTTGCCACAAGACAAGTCGGGAATGTGACAAAACCAACAGTAGTCATCGAGAAGGATGGGGACAAAGTGGTCGTGAAGACGCAGAGTACCTTCAAGAACACCGAGATCTCATTCAAACTGGGCGAGGAGTTCGACGAGACCACCGCAGACGACAGGCATTGCAAAGTAGGTGCAATAATGAGGTGCAAAAATGAAAACTGTAGCTGCATTAATCCAGGTTTTTACTCACGCCAACGTTTCTACCCTGCACGACTACTTTCCTCAGCCATGATACGAATCCTTTGTGTATCTTAGAGTAATTAGTTTGTTGCACTTGCTTAATTGTTAGAAGTTTCGTTTCTCTATGGAGAAAAATTACTGAAAAAGCGAGAATATGGAGTAGGCTACTGACCGTTATTTCACCCACAGTCCCTTTTAACCATGGAGGGAGACACGTTTGTCCACGTCCAGAAGTGGGATGGCAAGGAGACTAAATTCGTCCGGGAGATCAAAGACGGGAAAATGGTCATGGTAAGACACAAATCATATCAATATTTTTTAGTGAAGCAAGACTTTTATTGAATTGCATTGTCTATTTGCATGGTTATTTCTAGTGTAGGCCTACATGTGAGTTTGTGTGCGCAATGCATGATGTGCTGAATTTTGTTTCATATCTATCTCGTTTCAGACTCTAACCTTTGAGGATGTGACCGCAGTGCGTACCTATGAGAAGGCATGAATCCATGACTGTGACTGAAAGCATCTCAATCTTTGTCTTTCTTGCTATTTTATCGGACTACAAACAAGAAGTGATTTTTATTGTAAGCAGAACTTTGCACTTCATTCCTCAAGATGTTAAAAACATGGACTGAAAAAAAAAACTTTTGTAAGGATTTTATATGTCTTTCATATTAATACATCGTGACTAAACGTGACCGAATAAACAATTTTAAAATTATTTTCGACTTGTTGCATGTTTATATACATAATTAAACCTGGGATTTTGCATTTCGTGCACCCACGATAAAGTTGCCCCATGAAAATGTTAAGGGTGCGCTCATAATCAGAACCTTTATCCTGTGTTAATAGATAGGTAACTGTTCCACTATCATTGAGCTATAGTTTCAGGATAGTAAAGTGAGGCATTGTAGTAGGCTATAGCCCTGTATATATTAGGAGTATTGGACAACTCACGTGGGTCTCTGAGTGGGCAGAAATTATTCTAGGCTTTCTGAACATTTTATAGGACTATACATATATAGGCTACTCATCAGAGCGTTGCATCATTACTTCCTACATAAGCATTACAAATTATCCAGATGTCTGTTGCTATAGTTCTTCTTTTAAGCACAGGCTACCTTTCTTTGTGCAATTTCCTCACGGGACAATTGCAAATTTGCATTAAATCTGAGTTTACAATCCCGATTTATTCTATGACAATTGTAAATGGATTCTTTGTAGAATATCTAAGATAAACAATACATTTTACCAAATAGATCAGGTGGAAGCAGTGGTGTAGTCCGGGTATACGCAGTTATACGGAGTATACCCACTTATTGTTTAGTATTGCCTATACCCACTTCTCAAATCAGGGCATTTATCCTGTGCTGTATGGGCTGCTTAAAAAGAGTATACTAACTTCTTCAGGGACCGTTACACCACTGGGTGGAAGTTCCATTGTTAAAACTCCTCTGCCGTCCCATGGGCGAATTGCGTGTTTGAGAGTCACCAAAGTGGTCACGTGACACATGTACACTTCCTGTTTTGTACAATTACATAGATGTGGGGACCAAGACATGGGACTATCATAATATAATTATCACTTGTGCGTTTAGTCTGCCAGTCTCGCGCGATGCATCGAACTGTTCTGCTCTGTCTTGCGTGCCTGCCAGTTCATCTTCTGGTAGCGGCAGTGCCGACTCCAAAGCTCCATAACGACCGTAATGGCAACATCGGTGAGTAGCCCGCGAAGTATTGTTTTATAATTTGCTCTACTGGCGGGTCGTGGCCACGGGTTGAGAACATGAAAGTTTTTTTGTGTAACTGAGTATTAGATGTTGGCCTATTTTCGAAAATAGGCTAGCAATAGCCATTTGTGGAGGTGGAGTTGACATTTTCATGCACCCATTTACATTTAAGCTACTTCGATCTTGATGTCGAACAAAAACTTTATTGCCTCTGCGCACAGAGCAACAGGTGTGTAATCCGTGGTAGATAACTTGTCATCCGCAGAATTGTAAGATGGAGTGTGAAAAGTATTACAGAGGGTAAGCACAATAAGTACACCAACCTTTCCAATAAACAAATGTTGTTGCTTATAATTATAACTAGTAGTGACTTCTGTAGAGGCATAAGTATTCCCAGTAGCTATATCTGCATTCTTTATCAAAATTGCACAGCCCTAGACATTAAGAGACAACCCATTGCGTGTGTACATTTACTTTTACTTTTAAAGTAAATTTAAAAGTAAGTACTTTTTACTTAAGTAGGATAGTTGATGTAGTACTTTTACTTTTATTTTCCTTGGTACTTGTACTTTGACTTAAGTACTTAACTTCAGTACTTCTTCCACCACTGGTTGAATTACAACTAGGCCTACACTACAACAACAATGAATTATCTAGTGATTTTAACCGACAACGTCATTAAGGTATCATTTGCATTATTACACTCAGTATTTCAATTACAGGTAAATTCTGGCACATCTCAGACTTGCACTTGGATCCCACTTATCATGTGACAGAGGACCGCACCAAAGTGTGCCTCTCCTCCAAGGGCTACCCTGCCTCTGACCCAGGGGCATTTGGGGACTTCATGTGTGACTCGCCCTATGAACTCATCTTATCTGCATTCCAGTTCATGAAACACAGCTTGCCCCAACCAGACTTCATGATATGGACAGGGTATGGATTATGAACTGCAAACTCAAACTGTTCCTCATTCAACAAAATAAGAGAAGTGCTAATCATATGATTGAGATCTACAGGAAGTGTTGTGACGTAGACTTATCTTCTCTGCTGCTGTCACCCTTTTAGAGGAAGGACATTCAGTCTGTATGTTCAGGGGGGAAATAGGTCTAATTTCCTGCCCTATATGTATACCACAATTGGGACAGTTTATGTTCCGGTCCTGTTTATAGTATAACCAAAGAACAACAAAACAAAATTGCGTATAGGCTACTTTTACCTTAAAACCCTCCAATTCGTTTTTGACACTGAATAATTGGCAACATACTTATTAACTGGTATTATTATATTAACACTCCTATTACCATATTTGTTTACATGAGTTGAAGCACTAGCCTAAACTCAACAATTTTGGAGCACTTGTGTGTGTAGACGAGCATCAAACCTGAATGTTGAGGAAGTCATTATATTAAGATCATGAAGTTTTATCACAGTCTAACCTCAATTTACATCTAAGTTAATACATGTATTTGGGGCAGGGACTATTCATTAATGGCTGTTATTCATGGCACCGGGGTGAATGGTGCTTAGTGAGTCATTTACTTGCTTAATCATTTAAGCCAGAGATTCATTGGCAAGATCTCTGCATAATAGGTTTAATGGCAGCACTGAGCCAGGCCACTCTGCTATTGTACCCTTATGTAGATAGAAATCATGAATTATAACAAAAGGGTATTTTGTGTGTGTTGGTGTGAAATGAGGCAGAAAAATTAGATGGAAACATTTATATGAGCTGTGTGTGTATAGGGTGTGTAACATTTATACATGAGTTTGTGTGTGTGTATTTGCACATGTGGGAAAAGTGGCAAGCTTGTGCTCAGAACAACACTCTGGTGCTGGGTCTTCATTTAGGCCTCTGGTATGAAAATGCTAAGCCAGAGGGTTCTCCCAAGAACTCTTGCCTTGGACAACCAAAACCCTTTTTATTTGTGTACGTGAAGGCATGTGTGTGGGTGTGTGTGTGTGTAACTGTATGTTTTGAAGTGTGAACGCACACACACACACGTAAGTGACTCGTTTCAGCCTGCCCTTTGCTCCTCAGTGACAGCCCTCCTCACGTTCCAGCGGCTGAGCTGTCTACACAGCAGGTGATCGACGTCATCGCCAACACCACACACACCATCAGAGAGTTCTTCCCCACTCTGCCTGTCTACCCTGCAGTGGGAAACCACGACTATTGGCCCCAGGTAGTCACCCCTTCTCCCTCAAAGTTAATGGAAAATTGCACCAGGGGGCTTTAACATATACTTACCTAATACAAAGTGATTATCCAAAGCATTTGACAACTTAATGTGAATAACATACAAATGTTTTCTACGAAAGAATCCTTCTGTGCAGGCTACATTATCGTTATTTTTAGCACGGTCACACAACTACATGCAAATTGAATAGACTGGTTAAGCCAGTACAATAAAGCATTCAATTATTCATTGAATGGCCATGGATTGATATTCATTTCTTAAAGCTGTGATTATGTGTGATCAAGAGATCTCGTGTTTGGTTAATTGCTCTTGAAATGGCTGTTATTTTAGCTCATTACTCCAAACAGAAGTCTTAGGCAGAGAGGCTTGCGGTAAAATGAATCCAAAGCTTGTCTTAATTAATCGAAATTGTTGGCCGGGAGTATATTTCAGGTCAGTGACCTGGAGCACTACCATCTAACACTTAGCACTTGATTTCAGGATCAGTTACCGACGTCAACAAATGAGATTTACCAGGCTCTTGCCAAACTCTGGGCAGGTTGGCTTAAACCAGAGGCACTTGCTACCCTGCGAGAAGGTAAATCCCCAGCAGTATAAACACAGCACGCCTGAGAAGGAGAGGCTGATCTTGCACTTAATTTCTCTGTCAGTTGCATGGGATTTTAAAGTGGTGTGTGTGTGTCTGTGTGTGTGTGTGTGTGTGTGTGTGTGTGTGTGTGTGTGTGTGTGTGTGTGTGTGTGTGTGTGTGTTTCCATGACATGCTTAGCTCTCCAGGTGATCCAGTCCCTTAAATTAATCCAACCGACTGACTTATTCAATTTGCTGAAATATGTTTGGTCAGATTTAATAAGCAGCTATCACACAGTGCATCATACTTAGGCCAGCTACTTCAAAACACCATAACATCTCACTGACCTGCCATGATGTCACATTAGTTTAACTGGTGGTCTATTCTTTGATGCTAGATGCATGACCGCATTGTTGTGTAAGCTTTCAGTGTTATGTGTTGAAACAACACCATTTTGACCTTGCAGCTTGCCCCACACAAATCCAGAAATGACCTGCGTGTTTATCATTGCTCCTTTTTTTAAAGGTGGCTTCTACTCCCAACTCATACGACCCCAGCTGCGTTTGGTTAGTCTAAACACCATCCTGTACTACGGCCCCAATAAGGTGACTGAAAACATGACGGACCCAGCTGGGCAACTCCAGTGGTTGCAGAACACTCTAGAAGCCTCAAGACAAAACATGGAGATGGTAAGCTGGATCTGCGGTCAAGGGAGAGGAATGTGTGAGAATCAAATCATCACGTTGTACGTATTTGTACATACCAAACTGGTGACCAGCAGTTGACCTTCAGTTTACCCTTAGGTTGAACTACTTGCTACTTCAGTTGAGAAAAGAACACTGTGCTTTCATTGCCAGACTCTTGCAAATGTCTATTGCACAGGATAGATTGTAACAGTGCTGTCAAGCTGCTGACTTTTGCCTTAGTTGGCCTTTTGTCGCTTCATGGCTACATGATAATTCATTTTAGATGAGCAAGATTTATTTGACAGGGAAAGATAGGTTTCTTTTATATTAAATTACTGGGAATGCTCTAAATGAATACATACTCAGTATGATCCAGTCATACCCTGGTGAGTTCATCACGTGTCAGCATAGTCTCCTACCAACAGCCTGACCAACTCTCTCAAACCCTGCACACATCCCACACATGTAATTTACCTCTACATTTTTGGTGTACCTCTTTCCCATAGGTCTATATCATTGCTCACGTTCCCGTCGGTTACCTCCCATTCGCCAGGGATACCACGGCCATGCGGGAGGTGTACAATGAACGCCTCGTGGAGATGTTTCGCAACTACAGTGACCTAATTTCCGGACAGTTCTATGGACACACGCACAGAGACAGTATTATGGTCCTGCTGGATCACCAAGGTAACGCACAGCCTGAGTATTGGCAGGCTTTCTCCCTACTCTCGGTCTGGATACCTCTATTCAGGGCTGTCCTCAGCTAACCCTGAGGTCAAGTCTCTGCTCTTCGAGGACAGTAATGCATATGTCGGTTTGGTAGAAAAAATAAGTGCAAACCTTAGTGTAGGCATGAAATTACACTGAAAGTGTCCTCTTAATTATGTCTTCAGTAAAAATAGATAACACAACTTTGTCATAGAGAGTAATGCTTTTTTCAAAAACTGTGAATAGCTCAGTGGTTGGTGGACTGTGTTTATGGACCATAATCTTTTAAACCTGGCCTTTTCATTGCTGTCTATGCTCAATCATGAATCAATCTGTAATTTGAACGATTCATCAATTGGCCTCCCCTTAGCTGTCACAGTTGTGCTATTTTCAGCATGGTTTGGTGTTCTGGCTTGCACTTGAGCATTCAATCTTTTAACACAGCCTCAGGCTCCCTCGGTCTAACAACCTTTTGAGGATGCATGCGAATGTCTGCAAAAAAAGCACTGTGTCCTCGCTTTCCTTTCCTTTACTCTCCTCTCCAATTCTTTCTCCCACTAAAACGCTCTCCCTGGGCTCAAGTAAGACATTGATGGCTTAATTTCTTTTGCCTGGTAGGTAAACCGGTGAACTCGGTGTTCGTCACGCCGGCCGTCACACCCATCAAGAACGCCCGGGAGCCGTACTCCAACAACCCCGCAGTGCGCACGTACCTGTACGATCCTGCAGACTACGGAGTGCTGGTAGGCACGGACATGAAAAATGTTTTTTAAGACATCACACATGTCCTAGTGTTTTTTTTAAAGTGGTGTTTATTATGTGTGGTTACTGGCACATTCCATGTGGGACATAATTCATGTGCATAACAGACATAAATAAACATTGCATGATTGTTAAATGACACTTAATGACATAAGGAGATGCATGTTTCTCTAATATTTGTGGTAGGCATGTGATTTGCAGAATATTTTGATGTACAGAAAGGTTTTGTGTGAGTTAATGTGCGTCAAAGGATTCTACACTAAATAATAAGAGTTTAGGTCGGAGTTCGTTATTTGGCCTAATTACGTTTATCTTAATGTCTTCATTAAGTAATTGTTGACAGATTTCCCTAAAATGATCTATGAGTCTGATTTTGATTATAATATAGCATTAATTTTCAATGGGAAAACAGCAGTGAGACCCTGCCCCTGGTTGAGTAAAGAGCACCAGACAGGTGAAGAGATGCCAGGGGCTTGAGCCATTACTGGTTGCCACCCCTTAATTGTTGTAGCCATGCCTCTTCATGGCACACCAGCTCCATGCCACTTGTTTGTCAGTGATTAATGGCTTTGTCAGTCTTCATTTCATGGTGTGATTTAATCAGGGGCCTTCAAGTATGCCACTGCCTTTGTTTGGTTTCAGAAAGAGAGAGAGAGACTGAGAAAGAAAAATGATTTTGTTCAGTCACTTTGACTTTTTTTGTCTCTCTCTCCCTTTATGTCTGTCTTTCTCAAACCCCTATCCTACGTCCCTCTCTCTTCTTTTCACTCCCTCCTTCTCCTTCTCTCCACCACCCCTCTCTGTCTCTGTGCGCCCACATCTGTCGTCCTGTATGAGTGTGTGTGTCTTTTTTCTCCTTTTTTCTCACCCTCTCCCTCTCCCTCTCTCTCTCACCCTCCCTCCTCAATTCTCTGTTCATCCTCATTTCAAAGGATATCTGGCAATACTACCTGAACCTCACCGAGGCCAACCGAGAAGGCAGCTCAGAGTGGAAGCTGGAGTACACGCTGACCGAGGCCTTTGAACTGACAGACGCTCGGCCCCAGAGCCTGCAGGAGCTCGCCCTCGCTCTGGCCAAGCCAGGGAGCAAAGCCTTTCACAAGTACTTTAAGCACTTCATGGTGAGCTACAATGACACCATTACGTGCGAGGGCGACTGCAAAACCACTCAGACCTGTTCGGTCATGTCCCTTGACCGTGATTCTTATTCAGCTTGTGTGAAGAAATGGGAAAGAGAGAGTAGGGGAACAGATTGAGTAGCAAGAGTTGATTTTTTCACAATGCTGGCGTTTTACAAAGATAAAAAGGGAACCATACAGAGCACTTTTTTGTGTAATTTACTGTTTGGAAAAGGGAATTTAAGAATTTTCTGGTGCGGGTATTGGACACAGATGAATGTAGTATTTTGATTAAAAGGAGATTTCGTGAAAAGTGAAGGGTCTGGACTACGGATTTCTAAAGTGATTTTTAGATAAGAAGTGAGTGCATGGCAAGATGGCTGATCAGAATTCAGTACGAGTTTCCCTGAGGGACAAATGCTGAACAAAAATTACGTTTTGTTAAATAAAATTTTGTTAAAGGAAAGTTAAAAAATAAATACTCTTTTGTCATGCCTGGTTGCGAGATTATTTAACTTATAAAGTATTCCTTTTCATCATGTGATTTTTTTTCCACACTAGAGTGCCTCTCTCTCTCCCTCTCTCTGTTCCATACTGTCTCTCTTTTTCCCTTGTTGTAATGCAACAGTTGTTGCCTTATTCTCCCGTGGCCCATAGTCAAGTAGAGTGTGAGAAAGGTTACTGTTTGACCTCTGCAGAAAGGGGAAAAAAGGCAGTGAAAACATCTCCCAGCCTGGACATCACTCCACAGGAGATTGGCCGAGCGACATAAGAGGGGAAGGCTGGAGAGAGAGAGACAGCACACCAACAGACGACCTCCACCCTCTATCCCACTTAGAGGCCCCATTTCTCCCCACCTGTAGTACACAAACCCCCCCCCCCCCCCTGTCCCCACACAGCAGCCACATTCTTTGATGAGTGGAGGAAAGGAGTGCATTTGTCTCCAAGCCCCCCACCCCCATCTACAGTTCTGCCATCATTGGCATTCATGGGCCGAAACATCAGCTCGGGGAAACTCACAAAGGGAACAGAAAGCGAAGAAAGCAAAGAAAGGTTGACATGGCAATGAAACGCGATGCCATGGCAATAGCAGCAGGTCTCTGGCAGCCCCGTTGCCATGTCTGACTAAGGTTCTTTAATAAATGTTAATCTGTAAATTGCTGAGCATCTACCAAACACCACCAACCCACAGCTGTCATCCATTCACCCCCCACCCCCTTTACAACCTACCCAAAAACTGGGTCAATATTTGTCACACCATGTTGGCACAGGGGAAGGCCTTATATTTTACTTTTTTGATGACCACACAGATGGCTTTGTTAAGCTCAGGTCACGTTTTTTTTTCTCACACTAACGGTTTAGTGCTCATGTTCATGCAGTTGGCTGTGACAAGAAGGAAATACTCCTCAGCCACTCTTGCCTCGAGATATTTAATGTCTGCATTCCTAATGCGTTTTTACATTGGAGCCGGAGGGTGGTTTTGATGCATGCGGACAGCCCTTGAATAACAAAGACTATGAGACAATAACAAGCCTGTACGGTGTAAGCACACTCCATAAACTGTCCCTACCAACACACACGCATACATTAACTCCATTCCATATAAACCTTCATGATGATCCATTCAAGACAGATATATATACAGATACTCACTCACCCATCCATACATGTCATATTGCCCCAAATGGTCTTACATCCTTATTACCATCTCTCTCTGTGTGGTCACCCTACAAATGACTCGTCAATTTGTACCCTCATGTCAGGTTCAGTTAGCGCTGTCACATATGTTCAGACAGCGGGGTCCTCCGGGGGATGTCTGTCTGGCCGACAAATCGGATGGGGGCTTCGAGCAGGGAGGTCACGGGGAAAGACTACGGCGCGGGGTCAAGGCTGCAGTAATTAACGGGGCTCATTAGAGTCTGGCTCGACGCTGCGCGGCCTCAGACCGTCGTTCCACCGACCGCATGTGTTTCTGATGGCTGGGTTTAGCCCAAAGAATTTAATCTGTGGATTACTGTCAAGACCATGAAGCCACTAATGCTTTCCTTCACCCCTCCCCCGACCCTTCCCCACTCAGTGGACCCCGGAGTCTGCGGAATACGCCTGTTAATTTGTGGTGTGGAGAAAAACGTAAAATCCGAGTGTGTCCGGCCAAGTGCAAACATGAGGCGGAAGGGGATTAGCGTGTGCGGGCGCGGGCGCGGATGTCAAACAGAGCTTTTCAACATATCTGTGGAGTTTTAAGTGTTGAGGTGGTGGTATAATGTTATTTTAATGACGCTTAAGCAGCCTTCTCTGCCACTTAAAAAAACACTAAAAAGCCCCTGCTCAGCAGTCCAGCAGAATAGCAGTTTTTAACTTATAGCTTAACATTATTTTACTATAATTAATTAACTACCTGCTAAACAGGTAACTTCCCTGTGTTTTCAGCTCAACATCTAGATCATGGTTCAGGGTACAGAACGCTTACCTAGACCAGCATAGTTTGGGTCTGCTCCACATTCTGTACTTTTCTCATAAACTTTGGCTGTTTTCCCCTGAGAGACACCAGAGGGCCATGGAAGGGAAATAGACTGAGCCCCCAGGGATGGAACTGTCACACAGTTGTGAGCTAGCGCTTGTGAAGATAAATATACTGCCATTGTCATTTCTTGTTTAGCTATAGCCTGAGTTCAAGTTTTACACTTTTAAAACCATGCTACGTGGAAACAAACAAAACACAGCTGTAGATGTTCTTACTGCTAGCAAATTAAACTGCCATTAGGTTGCTGTGTGCATTTTGAAGTTACTTTTCACTGGCATGAACTAGGCAGGTGTAGTGAGTTGCAAGATCCCAGATGATCCCATATGTACATGGTCACTTCAAATATTAAATATTAAAGATACCAGCTGGGTCCAGGACACAAGCAGAGACACCACCCAGAATTGGCCCAGGACAGACATACACACAGCTTGAGAATTGCCTTCTATAGGTCCAACCCTTCTGTTTACCTCAATAACTGATATTGTCATTAATTTAATTTAGTAACTGTACTATTTGTTTTTGCACACGTTGTGTAAAACTGTCTGCAGCAGACATGACACTGAGCTCTATCAGGTTAACTACAGTGGGCACCATGGGCCAGTTCTCAAAAGATCAATACAGCACAGACTACAGAGTGTATACTGGATCATTCCGATGCACAGCGGACAAAAAGTGGAACACCAGCGCAAAATGGGACTTGTATCCCGTGGCAACATTTCACACCCCCTGTCTAACCAACAGGCAGTCTGCCAGGCAGGCCACCATTCCCACATCACTTCCATTCAAGTGTTTGTGACGTGCAGGGAAACATCTCTGAGCATTACTAATGAGTATGTGAATCATCGCCGTTTATAAGAGGCGATGCAAGAGATATTTTTGTCGTTTAACCCTCCTGCATCTAGTTTGATTATTTCCACCACATCACAGAAAAAAGGCAGCCTGAAAACCATTCTCTATGGAGGAACATTTTTCTCTTTAGAGAAAAATTGACCCTTGATTTAGTTTGCACATAGGCACAACTTTGTCTTACTTTTGTCAAATGGAACAGAATCAACATGGACAAACTGTTTGCCGGCTTGCCTTATTTAGTGTGCGAATGCTGTAGCTGTGAACTGCTCTCTCTCAGATCCATTGCCTCAAAGGACCCTGGACATTTTGAGGCCGAACCCTTGCTGTTTCTTTCACTGCTAATCTAATTGTGGTTGTATAAAAAAAACTACAAACTCTCAAAACACGAAAGTCGGATGTGGAATACTAAATAGAAGGAGAAAAATAGGGCGACTGCGACATTTAAATATGAAAAGCAGGAGGTTTAACTCTTGCTGCCCTCAGTCAGCCATTCAAAGCTTTCCAACTTTTCTGTTGTAGTGCGAACACTTTCTCCCCCCTTCACCCAGCTACACAAGTGTCTGCAGTGTCTAGTGTATTTTCAAAATCTTTAAAAGGGGGTTCCTCATTCAGAGATGTGCTACTCGAGTATACAAATAAAACGCTGACATTAGCAACCCCAAAGCTTGTTATGCTGTATGATCTCCCCACAACAGGAAGTGATATGGAGATGCTGGCAAGTATCAAAGACATGTCTCCCGCAGGCCGCAGCTCACTTAAGGCTTCCTGTTTCAAAAGTTTGCAACATTGGAAATGCACAGCATGCTTTTTTTCATTTTTGCTTTGATTGTTTTTGTTTGGACTGTTTTGAGAGTTCAACCACACTGAATGATTTGTATTCATTACCAAAAGGTAGTACAGTAGTAGACTTCTCTAGTGTAGTATTTCTTTTTAGGTGTCCCGACCAGCCAAAGTCTGCAGCTCTGTTTGTGTGTGCATGTGTGCATGGGGGGACGGCCTTTGATCTTGTGGCCTTATGAATTCATGTCAGCATCGTAAGTGACCTGGAGTTACTCCTCTGTAATCCTTATTAGAGTAGAACCCCCCTCTGTTTAAAGCTTCCTCTAGGCTCACTACTGAGCCAGAGACTCACACACACACACACACACACACACACACACACACACACACGCACACACACACACACACACACACGCACACACACACCCACACACACACACACACGCACACACACACACCCACACGCACACACACAGGCACACGCACACACACGCTCACACACTCACACATAGCTTTTTCTAGGTTTCCTAGAAACTCTGGCAGTCTAGACTTCCATGTGCACTCGCCTTTGGAAGACTTGGCAGCAATCTGATATACCAGGGCCTGGTGCGGGATGTTTGGACTGTGGTATAGCACTGGGGCCAATGTGTACAAATTGATGTATTGCTTTACTAAGTTAATTGTGCAATGTAAAGATGTTTTTTGGGGGAAATTAGTATTGGAAATACTCATTAGTAGCAATGTGGATGCCATGTGAATACGCCCATACGGTTGCAACATTTACCACGTATATTGTATGCATGATGATAACATGTATAACAATACTGGATGACTACAATGCACAATATGTAAACATTACATTATCTACATATACTATGTAAATGCATAAGAGTACTACACTACAACATTTAAGACAAAGAATGCATTTTATGACCTAATGAGGTCAAGGTTTTTAATCCCTCTGGGAAATACCGAAATGTGACAAACCACAGTGCCACACTGTCCCATTTTCAGAGGACACCTCTTTGATGACCTTATGTGCCGTCCTTCATGAACTCACTCGACCGTGATAAGTGTGTGTGTGTACTGGGGGGGGGGCTGGGTGGTTAGGGAGGAGTACAGTTGCATTATTGGCACAGAATCTCCAAACCAAGCCTGGCACTGGAGTGAGATTTTTGCATGGGAGATTGTGCAGCCCCTCCCCCCCCCCCCCCCCCCCGCCCCAACCCCCCAGTACACACACCCGTAAAAGGATGCGGAGGGGTTATGTGGGGTTGTGTAGTGTTTGTATGTGTGGTAAAAAAACATTATGTGCAATGCTATGGGGTATGGGGGGATGGTACAATATGCGTGTAATGGGAGGAGGGCGTGAAATAAGTGACTGTACAGGGGTCCAGGAGGAGTGGTGGTGGTGGGGGTGGTGGGGGTGGGGGTGTGACTGGGGGGTTGGGATGGTGGGTAGTGGCCTATGAATTCTTTTTGCCTCATGGTTGACTGGCAATTTGTCAGCCAGTGTGAATGATGGCCTTCATGAGACCATATGTAGCAGTTGGAGTTCGGAGCTGATTGAGGTTTAAGCTGGCCGTGCCCCCGTCCCTATTGTGGGCCAAGCATAGCCCGTTCTCCCCTCGGCCAATGGGCTTCCTCCTTTGCCATTGCATCACTGTCAGATGATGTCCAAGCCAAGCGCCTGAAAGAGTCTGCCCACATTGTGAGGAGGGGAGGGGTGGGGTGGGGGATTGAGGGTGGGGGACTGAGGGTGGGGGCTTTTTGTAAGGAAGAAAAGCACGCTGGGAAAAGAATGAGAGTCCTCAAATGCGTCCATGGGAACCGGAGGCATCCTTCAAACTTGAGAGTGTGCAACAAGAGTGTGGGCCACACAAAAGGCAAATGACCACTGTGGGGAAATATTTCAGATTGTAGCTTGTTGCATGTGATAAGAATGTGTGGACTAGGGACATTGAGAACAGCAGAAAGTACAAGGAAATAAATGACAGCAGTAGTGATCATTGCCAATTAAAATTTGGCCCGCTGTGCTTGGGAACTGTAAAGCAGTTTCCCATGTAGTGGAGGTTCAGGCCATTGTCTGTCCACACAAAGCTTTAATTGTGGACGTGGGCATATTGTATATGTGCGTGCAATAGACTGGTGAGCCAGCAAATGTTGGCACGACTTGCTCCTGTAGCAGTAGACCTCAGACGGAGCTGTAGCCTTTGAGAGTAGCATCTGTCTCTTTCTTTTGTGAGAGAATTCCTTAAAAATCCAATGTTAACATCTAACCCTTGCTTGTATGTAAATAATGCACTGAAAATTCTATATGGATGGGTAAGTGAATGGATTTCTATCTGTTTTAAATACTCCTGGAAGTTAACGTGGATGTTTATGTCCAAAGTACATATGTTTATTTCCCAAAATGTATCAATTGCCTGCAGCTATGTTGTGTGTAGAGGCAGATTTGAACCCAAACAAAGATATTAGCAGTAATAAGCATCAACCATCCCCAGCTTCTTTCTCCAGTGGGGATTTGAATGCGAGAATGTATCGTATGAGCTTCCAGGAGAGTTAACCTTAATCTCGTTGTGTCTCCCAATCAATCACTCGTTTTTCTCCTCTCCCTCCTTTAACCTCTTCCAGTAATGGCCCCCCCTCAGTAAGAAAAGGATGCAGGGGGTCAGTGGGTTTACCATGACCTCACATACAGTGCTCTGATGGCAGTGGTGGAGGGGACGAACAGCAGGGGAGCCTGGAGATCACTTTCCTTCCACATGGCATAAAACTTACAGTGACCCCTCCCTGAACCTCCAGTGATCATCTCACAGCAGGTTCAAGAATGGGAGGAAAATAATTCAATAGTGAAATATAATAAATGGAGATATGTACAAAACTATAGAAATCTTATTTACAGCATAAACCCTTTTATGTAGTGGACATTTCTGTAAGGCACTATATGTTCAACCATGATGAATATGCCTTAATATTTTGAGGTCCATAGACACATTTTTCTTTCTCTATGGAGGGTTCTCCCATCTTATTTTATATCAGAGGTTAAAGCTGTTATGTTGCTCAAATTAACCAAAACAGATAGGACTGGACACATCTGTTGTCTTTTTCTCTAAAGACTTTGTTGTCTTTACACAGAAGGCTTCTGCAACAATATAAATTATAATAATAAAACAACTTATTTCATATCTCAATCTTCTCTGCATACAGTGTCTGTTTGTAGGACACTTAAAATACATTCATCCATTTATTAAATAGCTGGTTAACGTTTTACTTTACTTACTTAAGTTCAGAAGTAGAACCGAAGAGAGCAAATCCCATTTTCTTATAAAGCAACAATGCCCTCTTGTGGCCAGAGACCGTCATGAACATAATTGAATTGTACTAGTCTCTTGCATTGATGAAAGCACATTTGTTTTTTATTAACGAGAGGCAACATGGCTCTTAAAGATCTTTGCGCAAGTATAACCGTGTTTGTGTCTTAGACATTTTGAAGATGTACTGCTGTCATATGTTTGATCTTCAATCTGCATGACACTGTGTTCATGTCTGCTTAACACAGAGAGAGAGAGAGAGAGAGAGAGAGAGAGAGAAAGAGAGAGACAGAGAAAGAGAGATAGAAAGAGAGAGAGAGTGACAGACACACACACACATTGTGTGCTATTGAAAGAACATACAGTGATATGCAGCAGCCATCAGCTCATAAACCATCTAGGATTCAACCCAGCATCAGGTGCTTCATGTTTATACTGTTATACATCAAGAGGCTTAAAAATTCTTCTTCGCCACTGCTGTGCTCATTTAACAGTAAGATCATGTATGATTATGTGCATTGAGTTAGATAACCAACAACGGACAGAGCAGCAGCAACTATAACAATATAGGCATGTAATGAAAATTATTTCTGCTGCTATTGTAACACCGTCATATGCTTACATTTAGGTTTTGGTGATGTGCATTCCCCCTTGACGATATGGTTAAGAGAGGACCTGTTTTATGTATTTATATGGCCCAACAGATTCATTTTGATGACACATGCATAAGATGCAATGACATGACAATAATATGTTGTAGCGAGCAGGGGAACTGTGTTTTCTATTTGCGTATTGTTCACCTATAATGCCGTGTGAGCCTGGTAGGAGTGATTAATGTTAGAATTTGTGTTAAATGTACAGTATGTAGGATTTAGGGTGATCTATAAGCAGAAATGGAACACATTATTAATAATTATGTTTTCATTACTGTTTAAATCACTATGTTTTCTTTAGCTTTAGAATGAGCCATTTGTGTCTAGGTAGTGGGTCCCGGTCCTCTGGGTCCACCAAGTTGCACTGCCATGTTCCTACCACCAAGTTTCATGTCTATGTTGGACCAACCAAAATACTGGCTCTAGAGGAGCATTCAGTTTGTTGCAATCTGCAGCCTCACAGCTAGATGCCGCTGAATTCAACATACTACACCTTTAAGTGTTCCATTTTAGAATGTACTCCTGTTTCCCTGTCTGTGTAAATGTGAGTGTGCATTTCTGTTGCAATTTTATTATGTCTTATGTGTAATGCCCCGGTGTAGTTTTTCTCGTGTATTGGCGTATAATACCCTTGCCTGTGCGCTATGTCTGCGTATAAGATCCCTTCCATCCTGCCCATACCTTATCAGATCCTGAATGTTCATTTGCTGCGTTCCGGTAAACGGCAAACATGCCAAAAAGAAGTCCGTTTCCTTCTGATCATTACAATAATATAGAAATATACGGTATATTTCTATATTATTGTAATGATCAGGGCCTCGTTTCCCGATAAAGACGTATCTTAACGGCCTACGTGGATTTTCGCGACATCGTAGACTAAGTAACACTTTCTATTTACGTGCGTTTCCCAACCATCAACTTAAAGTCAGGTGCACGAGCGCAACGTGCACGAGTTCTTAAGTAGCTCTTAGGAGCTGTTTACGTCAGGTTAACCTGTTTACGTTAATTGCTGTGAAATTAGCTAGCCTATGCGTGCATCGAACGTGCAATGTGCACTGAATTCGGGGCGGGGATAGTAACGCCTCTCCAGCAGAGTAGCCTATTTAAACTGTGTTCCCATTGTAAGGACATTTATTACGATCTGTCTGAGAGTGGGCTGTCAAAGCTAGCATCATCGAAGTCATACAGTACAGTAGGCTACATACATTTACACAATGTACAATTATCCTACATTTGAGTCCAACTGCATGACCATTCTTACCCTACACTTACCCTTACAATAAAGAAGTGATCCTATTTCAACCATAACTTCATTTTAAATAATGTCTTTCTTTATGACATTTAGTTTATAGTTTAGACAGCAACGTTGACATCTACAGTATATTCAACTGCATCCACTACATAATGTCAAACTTTATTTGTTGGTAACTCTCCAAAAAGGCTACCATTAACACATTTCTTAATGAAAAGGAAACATGCATCACAATAATACTTCAGTGTAACCTGTACCTATGTGGAGTGCAAATATGTCTTGCCATTACACTACCCAACAGCTCTACGTCTGCTAACACTACAGAATGCATAATTCCTACGGGCACTGCACTAGTTTTGTATAGCCTAATCTTTATTTTCAAATACTCAATATTCTTTATTTCTATTTTGATGGGAATAGGCAGGTGAAACAATGACATTCTCATGATGTGCTATACACAGAAACATCGTTTAAATTTCTCCTATAATAGGCCGAACGACGCCCCTGGATAAGGTGTCGAGGGGGTTGAAGCGTACGTCATGCGTGACTGTATGAGCTATGAAACTAGCGATTTAAAAAAAGTTTCAATGAAGAACATGGTTGCAAATATATATGTATACAACTGTCTATAGCACGAAACAACCATCTAGCTAGAAAGCTACCATATAAGCCAATGGAGTGGTGGCATAAGCGCTAATTGTGCCATAAAACTACAGTTTGAAAGCTTCAGTGAAGACCTACATACTCTGCATTGGTCGCGTAGCACATTTCAGATCAAACCGAGTCATTATAAACATATACAAAGTTGTGTAGATAGCTTTATTAATGTAAAATATTCCTCGCTTCAAGTAGCCATGTTTTTTTTTTTAAATTCCCCTTTATTCCGAACGACGGTCGAACGACGCCCCTGGTGGATTAAATCGCTAAGTGTGAAGTTACTACTGGTCCTGACCACACGTAGAATTCTTCTCAACGAAAGATACACTTAAGCTAAGTGCCGCGTCGGGAAACCCGTCTGCAACGTAGGATTCCTCTTACGAACGATTTCAAGTGCTTTTTAGGCTAAGTGCGCGTTCGGGAAAGGAGGCCCAGAAGGAAACGGACTTCTTTTATATATTATATGCCTAAAATACACTACAGAAGAGTTATTTTATTGTATATACTAGTCTATATCTTAAATGTTTTATACATATTTTACAATATCATATATATTTGGAAAGTGAGATATCTTCTGTACACTACCTAAGATATAAGCACTTTGCATAGGCTTGAGGCGATATCATAATCGTTTGGATTTGGATTAATGGCATTGTCTTCCTGTATTTTATCGGTATCTTTACCATGGTAGATACATTTCTAAAAAAAAATTAACATCGGGACAGAGATACATTATTCACACCAGCTGATGATCTAGTCGACACCACAATAGGCACTTGCCAAGATGTATAGTGGAACTGACCGCCTATATGTTCTTTAGACATGACGTGACGTGATTAGTCAAAACATTATGAATAAACCACAGTCTTCTGCATCTCAATCTCATAAATGTATTCTCTCTTCGTATAACGGCAGACACGTCCAACCAGATGTCGGAAGACGGGGGGGGGGGGGGGGGGGGGGGGGACAAGAAAGAGGAGTGGGTCACGCCACTGCCACGGGCCGGTTAGCCATATGGTGTGTAATTTATCATGAGTTATGCCTCCGCTGCAGCATATTGCTCCACCCGAACGCAAACGTGGTGACTATATTAGTGACGCCCGTGGGCGAGCCTTCGACGCTCCGCTTCAGTCCATTAGAAACCATCTGAATCACTGTCTGAATGAACAAGCGCGAATAGCGCAGAGGCCATCCTGTCTTGAACACACTGTACCACCGCCCACTGAAGGGAACTGGCTGTCAGAGAAGTCAAATGAGATTGCTTCTTCATCTCTCTCTGGTCTTTTCTATTCCGTATGCCCTTAATAAACACTGGAAAACAGGGAGAATATTCCTACGGCGTCGTTTGCTAATTCTCGCTATGTGTGCTCGGTACGGCCCATTGCTGGCTCAAGGATAGTCTGATCTCACCATCTGGCTGGTGAGATAAGCTCTGGGGCATTGCTTCGATGTGGTTCCCTGACAAACATTATATATTCACACCAGTGGTTTTCACACATGCACATAGGACTAGACGAGGTCACAGACTGCGCTCCCCCAAGGCTTCCTTTAATACAGCTTTCCCCAAATTGCAGTTCCGGCTTTGTTTATTTCTGGTCCCTCAATCACAGCTCACATAATACAGTTTGATTACTTGGTGGAAGAGCTGATGAACACACTAACATTAATAGGAAATTGTGATACTGCAAATTAGGTGTTTGTGCACTGCACATTTGTTTATGTCCATCTCTCTCTCCTCCCCCTCTCTCGCTCTCTGTGTTTCATGGAGGAAGGAACACTTGAAGGAAACGTAAATAAAACGGCGCCGTAACCAACAAAACACATGCCGTACTGTATCCAACTGGCGCTGTCCAAGAGCATAGGTGCTGAAATTGGTATCGGCAAGACCGAGCATGCCGCTCTGGAATCGATGTTAATTTTTGCGGCGACAGTGACTCATTTAAACACACCTCCTTTATGCTATTTTGTTTATGTCAGCATGTTTGCCAACTGTTCTCTTCGACCTGAGTAGAATCGAGGTGCTTTGCATTTCACTAAATGTCGGGAAATGTAGTTTTTTGGGCTACATTACCGTGTTTGTTTGATCTGAAAACCCACGGCCTATTTTATTATTTATTTTTTACATTCTAATAGGCTTTACACTACTCCACCTTTTTCCATCATACATATTTTTAACGCACATGGGTAATTTTGTGATTTCAGAGGTCACCAGAAGGTTTAGAGCCATCGAGAAAGCAAGCCCAGAAGAGACTAAATGAGCACTGTTCCTCGATAACAAAAGGTAATTTCTGATGCAGGCCCGTCCACTCATCTGATTTCCTGCGCATATCCCCTGACACAGAATGTAATTATCGTGCCTCCATCTCCGCATCCCCCGGGAGTCCTTTCGCTCCCTCTTCAGCTGTACGTCCTCGTGCCCTCTGGCCTCTCCCTCTCTTTCTCTCTCTCTCTCTCTCTCTCTCTCCCCCCCCCCCCCCCCCCCCCCCCCCACACACACACATGGAGAAAGAGAGTCTCCTAACCTCTTTCACTAACTACTACAGGCAGCGCAGTCCCCCAGAATTTGAGGGAAATAATAAATCCTGTGTTCCCTCTGCACTTTAATAAAATATTGGCAACAATACAACCGCATCATGTGTGGAAGATAATGCTTTTGAAATACCCCGTTCAAGCAGAGTTCATTGTAAAGCTGAAATTGTGGCAAGATCATATTCTGGACACTCACGGGTTGTATTGAAAACGTCTTGGTGATTGAACGCATTGATTTCCCTTTTTAAAGTGTGTATAAGTGTGTATACGTGTATGTGTGTGTGTGTGTGTGTGTGTGTGTGTGTGTGTGTGTGTGTGTGTGTGTGTGTGTGTGTGTGTGTGTGTGTGTGTGTGTGTGTGTGTGTGTGTGTGTGTGTGTGTGTGTGCGTGTGTGCGCGTATGTGCGTATGTGCGTGTGTTTGTGTGTGTATGTGTATCTGATGTCGGAAAACATTGTTGAACCTGTTTCGTACAGGCTTGGCCAAGTTTATTCCAACCTGCTGTTTAGCACAGCTTGTGATCACATTTGTTTGTTCTGAGGGAGGAATGCAACAAGCACAACAAATGCTGACCCAGGTTGATGCTCACGCACCGCTCGGGCAGCCACGGAAGCCCCGCCTTGCGTAGGAAGACCTGGCGAGTTACCCTGGCATAACGACCAGGATGCAACGGATATCTTTCTGCTTTTACCTGAAGGCAAACAAGCATTTAACATAACTTACATACTAAGTAACCTTCGAAACTTACAGACTAAGTAAGCATCCAAAACACCTACATAATTATATTTTTTCCCACCGTGATGACGCACCCTGTCAACAGAATATTCAATTCGCATTTGAAAATAAATCAAATCAAATAAATGGTAGAAAACATAAGTTATTCGTCATTTCCAAATGAACAAGCTCTCCTGAAGTTTAAGAGTATTACCTGAACAATGGTATGTTCCTACCACAGGGTTGACGTAATGCTCCTAAACAGTAGGCTGTTCTTCCAGTGATCCACTCAATGTCTCCACATCGAAGCAAGCTTACCGTACTTGTTATCCCCTGTAAGACTTGAGTGATTTAAGAGTGGCCAATATTTACGTTTTTTGTTTTTCGACCAAATAGTCCACATCTCAAACATACAAATATCGCCATTTGCGGTCGTTTCAAAAATAGCATTTTAAAATATTTGTATTGTGTTATGATCACTTCTCAGTGATAAAGGTATTCTATAGCGAATGGAAATAAATAAGTGGTGTCTAAAACGCAGAAAAAGAGCAGGATTTGTAGTGTAAAATGGGAGAGAGGTACTAGCTGGTTGCAGGCACGGGGCAGGTGTTGGGATGTGAATAGCAAGAGGAAAGGATGCCATTCTCCTCCTCCTCTTCTGCCGCCATGTGATGACGGACGGGCTGACTGTATCATGGTTTTAAGTCACTTTCACCAGCAACAAAGCGGCAACAGCAGCACTGACGTAAACCCGCCACCACAGCACCGAGGCAATACGACGCCGGGAACAGGGGCACTTGGACCGAAACAATAGGAAATCTTCGAAAACAAATACACAGGATGGGAATCGGCCACCGCGAAACCCCGAGTCTGTCGACGAGCAACATTGCCGTTTTACTGTAATTTCTAGCAATCCATGGCTGCACTTCAAAGGTTTAAAATGCATTCAGAATGGAGAGTTGTGTCAAGAGTTGCTGCAGGGTGCCGCATTGCCTGGCCGCTTGATGGTAGGATAGTGTAATGCTTTAATGGTGATGGTAATGTTTAGGTCTTTTTGGGTGGGGATGGTTGAATGAACGGCTTGTACATTTGTGTTACCAACGTCGCCAGGTTGAATGTATAAATCTTCACGCGATACAGTAAGTCTATCGGCTGAGGCCATATGCATTTGAATTGCCCAGTACGACAGTTTGAATGTACGCGAATACATTGTAGAGAAAATAGATAACCAGAACTTGTATACAGGTAAACTCACAACTGCGCTGACTGGAAACTAGATTGCTATCGTTAATCATGCTCAGGACGATCTCGAAAGTCGGTTTTTAATCTGGAAGCACCACACAGAGGGTTGTCAATCGGTGACGCATTTAATATTGTTGTCTTCTTTTTTTGGCGATTTTCCCAAATCTGCTGTGCCACTTTCTTACTGTTTCATTTTACGCGTTCGCGTTTGGACAAGGACAATGACTCATTTGCAAGCAGGCCTTTCTCCGGAGACGCTGGAGAAAGCCAAGGTGGAGTTAAAAGAGAACCCCGACACTTTACATCAGGACATACAGGAGGTGAGGGACATGATCATCACCCGACCAGACATTGGCTTTCTCAGGACAGACGATGCTTTCATCCTAAGGTTCCTCAGAGCGCGGAAATTTAACCATTTCGAGGCGTTCCGCCTCCTGGCCCAGTATTTCGAGTATCGCCAGCAAAACCTGGATATGTTCAAAAACTTGAAAGCAACCGATCCGGGGATCAAGCAAGCTCTCAAGGATGGATTTCCAGGGGTGCTCTCCAACTTGGACCGATATGGCAGGAAAATTCTGGTCTTGTTCGCGGCCAACTGGGATCAGAGCAGGTAATGTTGAATTTTCACCAATGGTAGCAGCAAGGCGACATATTGGTGCTGTTCGTTCAGTACCACAATTCAACAAAGCTACTGCCAATTCCAATCTTCTGCATGAAATGTGTCAGAGACCGATTTCTGTCCATGTCAGTTGAGATGACGACATTATCAGTCTTGTCAGGATGAAAAGGCCCAGGAGTAATTTAACCCAACAGTGAGCATCCATCACAGATGAGGAAATCTTTAGACCTTTACCACGCGAACCACTGCTTGAGCTAATTTATCAGTGTACGATGGGTCACCCTGTTAGCACGGGGAATGGTAAATAATACTTACTTGACCACTTTACTTTTTTTTTTAGACACAAACGCCAATCTTAAGCAGCGTGGTAGGCACTGATCAATTTTTCATGTAATTGTCGGAGCAGCTAATTGATGTAGACAGGATGAGTGAGCACAATGCCACTGTCCAGTTAAATGGCCCTTTGAAATGGTAATACTCTCCTTGTCTTTTTGGACAAGACCCTTTTTTGCTTCCACTTACAATAAGGACACTCAATGAGCCACCAGCAAAGGTCAAGATGGTTGTCCATTAGCCTAGTCCGTTACAGCACCTCAGGTTTTTCTGACCACATATTTATATAACTTATGATTGGTTTTATCCACCACACAAAAGGTCTTGGACTGGACCTTTGGTTCTACAACCTTTCTATTTTCTTCATCCTCAATAGTACATTTTCACACCACATATCTTAGCAAATAGGAGTTTTGACTGGAAATGTATCAAAGTACATGTATTATGTTTTTGGAAAATGTAAATTTCCCATTTATCAGTTATATCAATTAATGAATGGTGTGCCTTCACCTTTTTATGCTGACAGGCCTGGGGAAAGTGAAATTGATTCTGTTTCATGTATGAAGAAAAGTGTTACATGTAGTTCTTGTCTTCCGTGCCGCGTGTCGTAACTTCTGCCTGGCCTTCCCACAGGTACACGTTTGTGGATATTTTGCGGGCAATTCTGTTGTCACTTGAGGCCATGATTGAGGACCCAGAGCTACAGGTGAATGGATTTGTGTTGATCATCGACTGGAGTAACTTCACGTTCAAACAGGCCTCCAAACTCACACCAAGCATGCTGCGACTGGCCATAGAGGGACTACAGGTAAGAGAATGGCATCTTGACTGCTTGTTGTGTATGACAAACGCGACCTGTATCCAGTTGTTACCATTAAGCTGAATAGTTGTTTCTTTTTACCTTTGGTGTAACAGGAGTGCTCACAGGACTGCTCACAGGACAGGACAGTATTTTTTTCCACAATATTAATGGTCTTTTTCACTAATCTAACACACACACACACACACAGACACACAATATTAATTTAATTTCACTCAGCTCACAAGGGCCCAATGAAAGCTGTGAGTTCTTTCTTCACGGCGCCTTTCCTAGTCATCATCTTCTTGGAGACTGAGGCAGAATACTCTGGTTTGGACCCCTGGTTGCAGAGATGGATTAGTGAGAGTGAGGCTGGCCCAGCAGACCCCTGCTCTACACGTGGGGATGGGGGGGGTGGGGGGTGGCGGGGGGGGGAGTGGCCCCGGAGCAGGTGGTTGATGTAAGCCTGCACCGGTAATTATTCCCTTTGTGAATTACTGCTACACATGAATGGGACCTTTCCATGTGTATCTGTGGATGTATAGTGTGTGTTCCCTCATCCATCCCCCACCAAACCCCTAAAATAGAGATTTCAGGAAGAACATGGCGGGATTCTTGGCTGCAGTGGCTTTACTTGTGTTTGTTACACTCTCTTCTATAAGAGCTTTCTTTCTGAAAATGCGGTGCTCAAGATTTTCATGCTGACCGGCTAAAGAGAAAGGTATATACTATATGTAATAAGCCAAACTCTTGGCTTGCAGCCAGAGGTGATTTTCATAGCTTATTATGAATATACAGTGAAACTCAACAGTGTGACAAAATAGCAAAGATATCCTTCAGATCTACGCAGCAAACACTATCATAATGTCATCACTATCAATTAGCTCCTGCAGTTGCTAAATATTCCATGACTATTACATTGAAAATGAATGTAGAATACATAGGCTTTTGTCCACCAAGCCTCTTGACTCCATATCATACCCTGGCCATAATGAGACTATTCCCCATTCCACAGAGTAGACTTAGAATCAATGATCAGTGCCATTAGCATCCACTCTCCCAGCACGAGCCAATCAAAAGCTCTAGACAACTTCTGTCACTGCCACCCAGTCAGTGAACTTAAATGTAGTAGCAAGCACTAAAAAAGCCATGGGTCGGAGACTGTAACCTACTGGATGCCAACATTTACATTTTGAATACGTTTTCAAGTATCGTCCCAGAGAGAACACTTTCTGGCCGCATGAGCTATGAGACGGTTCAAGTCGAGGTCCAGGGGGGTTCATGAAGGGCCCCGTGGTGAATTTGGGACTGACAGGGAGGGGCATCTGTGAGTCACCCAGTCGCATGATTCATTACACTTGTCACTTCAATTCAGGCTTATGAGAGAAATCATATTGAAGCGTTGCAGGGACTGAGATAACCGCGTGTGTGTCTGTGTGTGTGTGTGTGTGCGCGTGTTGCAAGCATGTGTTAGTGTGTTTGTTGTTGTGTG
Source organism: Sprattus sprattus (assembly GCF_963457725.1). Classification (NCBI taxonomy): domain Eukaryota; kingdom Metazoa; phylum Chordata; class Actinopteri; order Clupeiformes; family Clupeidae; genus Sprattus; species Sprattus sprattus. The sequence goes on from NC_137921.1 coordinate 21,893,987, forward strand.
GAGAAGTAGGGGATGGGGTACAGCCATAACAACAGCACATACATCTGTCAGTATCTTCTTTAATCATGCACACTAGAATATCAAGGTGAGGCGGTGGTTCATTCTGTGTTACTTGCCTGAAGGACACAGAAGGCTGGCCCTGTATTTCACCTCCTGTGCTTCAATATATATCTTCAGTGTGTGTGTGTAATTGTTTGTGTGTGTGGGTGTGCGGGCACGTGTGTGTGTATGTGGGTGAACACGCTGTGAGACACAGGGTAAGAGCGAGAGCCCCCAGATGTTTATGATATGATCTCCTCTAAGCATGCCAATTTCCTGTTGGGAGTCAAATCCATTTTTCATCGCACATTTGTAGATTTAGTTTATGTCGATACATAACACGTGTGAGCAGTGTTTACTCACTACAAGGCCAAAACCTGTTTTGGTTACTAAGTTTTTTGAAAATGTAAGCATATTCACACACACAAGCAAACACACTTTCTCTTTTTCTCACACACTGTTTTGCTCCCACACAAACACTCATCAACCCTCACAGACAACAAACAGATGGAAAACAACACGGCCCATTGAAGATGAGGCATAGAAGCGAGCATATAGAAAATGTCCGTTCTTGGCAAAATGACCATGAAGAGCCATGAATGAGGTGGGAATTGTGGTGGTGAGTTCGTTTTCCTGAACCAAGGCTTTGTTATGTCGCTCCTTGCTTTCTCCTGCTTGCCGTCTTGGACAGGCCTTTTGTCTCTCTTGGTGTTGAGAAATAACCCACGGATGTCAGCCAATCACAGCGCACCGATCTCTTCAATCCCACCCCATACTGAGTTGCCTTGGCAACCTGTTCAACCGTCATGCTATGCGCCCTTCAGATGGGCTGTGTTCGCACAGAGAAACACACTTTTTCCCTATCAGTGTGTGTGTGTGTGTATGTTTGTGTGTGTGTGTTTATGCTTACTATCTTTATCTCCCACCTCCTCTCGCTGTCTCACCTAAATTAGGAAGGATGGAAGGAAGGAAGTTTATAGAACATGCCCACATGATGTAATGCAATACACACATTAATGTGTATGGTGTACAGACATGATGTGGTCTTCTAGTCTATGTGTCACAGCTTATGGCTGCCACCAACAATAAATAGGGCTACGTTGTGTGTGTCCGGTGCTTACAGTGTGTAAGTATACAGGGAGAGAACTTTTGTCCAGAATCACATTTTAAGTGTATTACTCAAGCTAGCCCATCTCCTTCTTTAAATTATGTAATGTTTTGCACTAACCATTTCTAGTGGTTACTCTCATCATCGCCATCTGTGACTGAAGCCCATTAAGAGCAGCCATCATCTGAAGTATTAATAGTGTAGGGATGTGGCGCATTCTTCAACTGCTCTAGTGCAGTGAGATTTAATAATGCCCAATTCGCTTCCTTTTAATAAGAGAGAGAAGCAGTGAAATAATTGTATCCAAAATGGCCTCTTGGTCCTCATCTATACCCAATCACTGTTACGCATTCTACTGGGAGACCGTATTTGATACAGTTTTCCTTTGAGGTGAGTCTCCTAGCAGGAGAGAATTTCTGATCATTATGTGATTGTTATGTGATTCAAATGAAGCTCCTGAAACGGAATTTGATTAAAAACAAACCCAGGCTCCCCACGGCCTGCACATTCTTCACAAGTTGAAGCTTAGTACTAGCAACATTGCAACAATTTTATCTTTATTTATAAATATGCTTTGCACAGCTTCATGTGAGCCTAGAGTGGGATTGGATGTCAGGAATCGATTGGACAGTCTTATCTGTATCTGTCCTTGTCCATTTCTGCCTGTGTCTGAAATCCTTTAAGCCACATATCTGTCCTCTGTCCCAGCTGAATTACTTAATTGCTTTATGGATTGTGGATATGATTATACATTATATAAACATATACACAGAGAGGTGCATTTCGATGCATCAGTTTGATGATAGAAATGTGTCTTCTATGTGTCTTGAAACGACCGCTGAGCAGCTGCAGACAGAGTCAATTCAGCATTGTTTCCTAGAATAACTACTTCAGCCCTTCACTTCACTCCCCACTGATTGCAGTGCCCACAACCTCCCAATAAACAGGGATAAACCAAGAACCATTAATGGCCAAAAGACACACTGTAAGCCCTGAAGTAATTTCTCCATTGTGTTTGTCTTAGAAAGCAGCAACATACAGTATTTACATAAGCTTTTTCATATGGCTTATTATTTTTTTAATTTTCACAGCATCTTCTCATTTAAATCACCATGGATCACAGCCAAGTCATTGTGTCCTTGTATCTGGTCTTGGAGCGGGGTCAACTTTCTGCCTTGCTGCTTGACTGTGTTTGTGTAAAGGGCAACAGGCTATGCAAAATTCATCGCTGAGCTGGCAGTTTTTTGCTCCAGCACAAATAATAGGGGGAGAAAAGCAGGCTATCAGGGAGTCCAACGAATGAGAGCCCCGCTCAGAGAAGAAGAGGTCAAGGATTATGCAGAGTGGATATCAACAGGGCGGCATGCAGATGCCTAACAAGCCTGCGTGGCTGTCTTGAAGCCTCCTGCTCTCAACTGGGGGTTCATGATGTGTGTGTATTTGAGTGTGTGTGTGTGTGTATGTTTGTATGTGTGTGTTTGTGTGTGTTTATGCATTCGTTTCTGTGTGTGTGTGTTTGTGCATGCGTGTGTGTTTGTGTGCATGCATGTGTGTGTGTTTGTGCATGTGTGTGTGTGTGTTTGTGCATGTGTGTGTGTATGTGTGTGTGTGTGTGTGTGTGTGTGTGTGCAAGCATATGTGTGTGTTTGTGTGTGTGTGTGTGTGCAAAACAAAATGCTAAATGGCAACCCTGGCTGTTTGGCCCGAGCCACCCCAACAGACATCTCTGGGTCCCAGGGCAGGACAGGATTACAAACCCAATAGTCTGCCTCCCCCTGAGACATCACTCCGGATTCTCATTTCCTATTCCCTGTGGTTGGCCGCCATTGGTGCATGGTGTAGCATAGTCAACCGGTGACCAGTGCACGTGTGGCGTTGTGTAGCGTAGCGCAAGAGTTTTTTACAGTTCCCCTCAGTGGGTACGGATCTGGCCGGTGTAGATAACCCATCTCCCACGGAGCCCACCATGACGTAGTGAGGTGACCTTTCATACGATTCAGCGTTTCCTCCCTTTAGTGCTGCTATCTGCAAGCAGCTGCCTTCGACGTCCCTGTGGGAGAGAGGGAGCGGGGCGATGGGTTTTTCCACTTTTTACAGGTTTACAGATAAATCCTGAGCCCTAGCCCTGATGCATTGTGTGCTAAGTGAATGTTTATCCACACTGCAGAGAGAAAGAGAAAATGAGAGCGAGAGAGAGAGAGATAAAGAGGGAGCACATCAGAAATGGCTTCAAGCAACAGAACTACATTGATGCAGGCAGACAGCGCTGCTGTCAGAAATCACTGTTTATGAAAGTGTCTGTTTGTGAGGACTTGTAAACTTCTGCAAGCATAGCTCAGATAGAAGCTCCAGAGTGGATTGGGCCCAGATTTGGGCCGGTATTGGGCTGGATTGGCTGCAGGGTGTGGAGAATCGTCTCAAAACAGGACTCCATCAAAGCTTCTTTTCAACATTTTAATCTTCACTTAATTCACTTTCCCCAATGACTGCTTATGAGCACTGAGCAAAAATATGAAAAAATCCTCCCCTTTATTTCTGCTGGTATCCAACAGCATCTTGTCTTGGGCCTCTGATCAAAACAAGTAAATAGAGTACTAAACAGAACCACAAATAACAAATGGAAAAAACAGGCCCCTTATCACCAGAGCAGATTATTTAACAGCTTAACAGCTGATGGGAAAATGTTTCGGTTGTCTTTGACTTCCTTATGAAACTCAGCGAGTAGAAACATTCTCACCACAGTGAGAACAATTTGAAAAAAAAAAAAAGTTTTTTTATAGCACCCTTCTTTCTTAATTTACAGAGATCTGCCTTAAATGTTACCATCAATAAACCAGTTTAAAAATTGGATTGACATGAATCTTGACTAAATTTAAATCTCATTTTACTGATTATTTGTGTAAGAGGATATATTTTTTGCAAGCTATCTTTTGCTCTATTCACGTTTGGCTTCGTCCCAGTCAGGATGAGTTGATGGTATAGGACTCAACCCATATGTAGCCTTCATTAGCCTCTGCAATCACCATTGAATCACTGGGGAAGAATAAAAAGCTTTTTACATTTTCTTTTCCTTTGGGTGATCGGAATATCAATTTCAGTGAATCTCCCATGGTAACCTTCAGTTTATGTGGGCAAAAAAGAAGGAGACACATCCCCTGCTGCTATCAGACAACTGCTGTGACAAGACACATCAAAGCCAGTGCTAATGAATGAATTCCCCTGGTCGGGAGAGGAGAGATAGAACCACCCAACAGGACATCACATGCTGCCGGTACCCATCTGTTTGCTTTGAGATTTTTGGAAGTGGACTATCTTTTGGTGTTTACAGACACACAAACATTGACACTCACACACGCTGGTAAACACACACAAACACGCACTCACATATACTTTCTCCCCCACAACCCACACACATGGACATACACACACACACACACACACACACACACACACACACACACACACACACAGCAAACCCTCTTCATTAACACATTCTTCCCCTGAGCACCTTCCAATCACACCCAATTGCAGATGCACAAATGCACTCCTCTCATTACTGCCTGGTTTCCAAGCTACATAGTAGACAGAGCTGTAAGGGACGTTCACAATCAAGCGTGCGCCACATCCCATCATGCATCACTGAACGGCAACCCCGTCTCTGAGAGCCTTCTGGCAGATGGTGGTGGTGGTCCTCTCCTGCTCATTCCCTCTACCCTCTTTAGCATGGCATCAGCAGTATCACATAACCCCTTCCATCTCCCCTCCATTGTCAGATGTGGTGCCAGCTCTGCTGCGGGTGTGCAAGGTCTGTGCCCGGTGCCAGCTGCCTAGACACCACGCCGGCGGAGGAGAGAGGCCACGGGCCACGCTTACCCACAGCTGCCTAACGTCACGCTGTGGCGTGGCTAATTTTGTGGGCGCTGTCTGGAAGCATGGCGCTGTCACCATGCCCGGGCAGTCGGTTCTGTGGATCAGCTTGTGAGGAGGGAAAGAAGGCCTGTCTGTTATGAGTTATTCTGAGAGGGCGATAGAGTGCGACAGACAGACAGATCATTTCCAGTATAGCTAGGCAGTTGAATAGTAACGCGAACCCCTTTCATGAAAAAGGAAGATCAGGTTATATACACACTGAGGACGTTGGAACCCCTTCAAATGAATATTTTACCATAAACATCTTTGCTCAGTTCACTCCGCCTCAGAAGCTCTCACATGATCAGCCGAAGGACATTTGTCCAAATCATCCTGCTTTTTCCGAAACGCATATGTACCTGATTGATATGCGCCTAGGGTGACATGCCACTACCTCTTCTTTACATAAAGATAGGTGGATGGATGAATAGTAGACTGAGAGACAGCCATAGATAGACTCATAAATAGATAGCAAATAACATGGGTACCAAAAATGGGTACCATGTCTGATCACAAGTTTGCACATAACGCAAGAATAATAATGTGAGCTAAAGTAATTGCATTAAAACAAGGTATCCTGCTGGACTGTGTGAGGTGTCTTATTGACATTCAGTATGAAAAAGCTATTCTCCTGTTGAGCCCCGGCATTCAAAGACACTCGCTGTAACGAAGAAATCACAGGTTGACTTCCTCAAGCTGTTCAGTAGCCAAAACAAATGAGCCAGAGCCAGAGCGGTAATGTCACCCACGTCACCTGTGCTGCCATGCCAACAGCATGCATGGACCCCATGAATATTGAGAACCATCCTCCAAGGGTTTATGAACGATCTGGTGAGAAAGACGAGTCCAAGTGCAGGTCTCAGCTGTATAGACAGAGCCAGATCAGCTGACAGCATATCACAGGAAGATATTCCCAGCAAGTGCGACTGATCTAATGCAGGCCTTCATTGTGTTGTGAGGTTCATTACAGAAACAGATCTGTTAAATGTAGAGGTCATATATTAAATCACTTTTGCTTGCAGTAGATGATAACATTTTCCGTTACATAGCCCTACATGGTGACTGCACAATTAAGTTCAGAATAGACAGCACTCATCAGTGAAACAGCACTCTGCTACTCTCTACCAGTGGTGGAGGAAGTGGTGAAGTTTAGTACTTAAGTAAAAGTACAAGTACCCCCAAAAAAATAAAAGTCAAAGTAAAAAATCTACATCAACAATCCTACTTAAGTAAAAGTAAAAAGTACTTACTTTTAAATTTACTTTACGTATTAAAAGTAAAAGTACTCACGCAATGGGTTGTCTCTCAATGTCTAGGCTGTGCCATTTTGATAAAGAAATAGCTACTGGTAATAAATGCCTCTACAGATGTCACTACTAGTAATAATTATAAGCAACAACAATTGTTAATCGGAAAGGTTGGTGTACTTATTGTGCCTACTGTCTGTAATACTGTTCACACTCTATCTTACAATTCTGCGGATGACAAGCTATCTACCAGGGATTATTTGCAAGGTTAATACCATTAAGCCAAACTTATAAAAACACCGTGTTATATCTTTAAATATTTAATTTAATTGTAAACGTGTAAACAAGGGAAACATGGAACATGAAAAACAAATTGCAAATTGTAATTGTAAAACTGGACAGAACAAGGCACGCTAGCTTGACATAGCTAACCTACCAGATTTAGCTTACCACTACATTAAATAAATAATGAAGATGCAATCATGTTTTTTGATGCTATTGCTTTATGTCAACATGCATTTCGCTAGATAACATTATAATATCATGTCAGTAAACAAATTAAATACATATCAATATTTAAAAGTCAGGGACATTTAGTTAGCATAGCAATCACTCTTCTAACCTCAATATGCTACTTAAAATTTGAGGGCGAATTATTGAAGGCCAGCAACACCTTTTTTGAGAGAGACAGGAAACGCATTGAAACCTCCAGGAGTCTGTCTTTGGGCCTTTGAACTCAATCATATATTTTAAATAGGGCCAAGGGTGGCTCATATCAGAGGGCTCAGTTCAGGCCGACTCTGGATCCATGTTGAATAGGTAGTTAGTCAGGCTGTCTGTTGAATGTACAGGTATAACATATAGCTACCGCTAGTGCTGCTGCCAAACGCACACTCTGATATAATTGGAGTTGATAGAGCAACCTGATTGGTTTAAACGTCCAAAACAGCAACGCAATCCATAGTTTCGTGTAGGCAACATTTTGGTGAAACTGTGTTCATAAAATGTAATGAGTACACATATTGAGCTGCAAAATGTTATGGAGTAAAAGTTAAAAGTATTCACTATTATTTTTACTTAAGTAAAGTACAGAAACGTAAACATGAACTTAAGCACAGTAACAAAGTAAAAATTACTTTGTTACATTCCACCACTGCTCCCTACTCTCCCTCCTCTCCTTGTCCTAACTCTCAACCTAGTTGTATATAACCACTAACTATCCATGTGCTTTTGCAATATACTATACTGTAATCAATAAAGTGATACTGTTAAAAGGGTGATTATATGAAGTGTGATCAATTCCTATTAGACTGACTGGCAGTAATCCATCAGTTGCAGGGTGTGAGTGGCACGGCGGTGACTAAAGTGGGTCTAGTACGTGACATTTAGCCCGGTCGTTTGACATAACACACTGGATGAAATTTTGTCACAAGGTTCTTTCATGGCCTCAGTGGCCCTGTCAGGTGTTATCACATCACATGGTTCCATGAAGCGCTGTCAGATTGGTGGTGTCGGTTGTTCAAGGCTGGCGCTGACGTATGCGAACGCAACTCGCCCACGGTCAGAGAGAACACCCAGTGCATGTGTTGTGTTCTCTCGTGCAGTCGGTGTGTGTGTGGGTTGGTGGTGAACAGAGATGTCGTTATCTGTTTATGTATCTGTATCTGTTCACCCACAAATGATTTGTCTCTGTAATTGAATTCAGATAGAATACTGGGAGTTAAATCGTTAGATCAGCGAATGTTGTATTTTCCAACCTAATATTCATTGGTCATGCATACTAAATAGGGGCCTACAAAAGCCTTTAGTCAATTCAAGCATCACACAACACAGTTCAGGATAGTCGCCAAACTGTCCAACCTCCCCATACTACAGAAACATGCAACATCATATTTGCCAGGGCGAGCAGGGAAAACCACATTAGCCTACCTGCAGTGCAGTATGACCAGCATATGCCTATAGGCTACATGATGATTCGGAGATGACGAGGCTTGGCATTAGAAAGTGTAATTATTTCAACATTGCCCCAGTGGCGGATTCAGAAAGTGGCTGAGGGGTTGGCCTGGAAAAGTCTTGGTAGCCCTGAGTGAAGCTCATCACTGCACGTTTTCATACATGACATCTCCTTTAGATGCCCACCTGTATCACCCTCTGGAAACATTAAAGCCCCAATATGCAACAATTATACTTCAGGATTAGGGTTAGGATAAGTAGTTTAACCTTAAAATAACAGCTTAAAAAAAATTGGGGCGCTACAATGACTTTTAATATGGAGAATTGCGTCCGTGCCATTGTGATAGCAGGGTCCATAGGCATATTACTGCGTTCTGTAGTTTTGCCTGCTGCAGCCCGCCGACCTGACTTGTTAACTTTCTGCCGATCTAGTAAGTAGCTTATTTGCCGTCTTGCTTTGTCTTATGTTGCACTTGCTTGATGTTTGACAGTGTAAGGACAGTCGTTGAGTAACTAGTTTGTCATAATGTCAGTCATCATATTTCAAGAGATTTCGTTAGTTTTAGCTGCTAGCATACCTTTAGCGAATAGCTATTGTTCCGTTGTGCTGCTTTAATAAAATCCATAGAACATGGTTGCTGCGATCTGTTTAAGTAGCCGTAAATAGGCTAGGCTACTTGGTAGAGTGTTAGCTGAAGTCAAAATTATATTAAACCTGTAACTGATACATCTACCATGTTACATCTAAAATGGATGAATATTGACTGAAATACAAGGTGATACATCAAGTTTAACAGTATTTCTACAGTTTTTTTTAAATAAAGGAAATTAACAAATACAACTAAGAAATGACAAGTGATGTATAGGTTGTGGGGGTTTGAATGAAATCCAGCTGCTTCTACAGGTTTTTGTTTCACTAGCTTTCCCTGTGAAACATAATGGCTGACACACAGACATGTCAGTCATGGAGGTGATCCCCCCCCCCCCCCCCCCCCCCCTCCGAATAATAACGAGAAACTTCGGGTAGGAGAAATATCCGGTTCCTTAGCATTGTTTCTGCTTCGCCGAATAACATATACATAGTGTGTGTGTGTGAAGACATAAATCGCTTTCATAAATCCAAACCGCAGACAGCTGGTGTGTGCTCCTCCTATCACATATCAGGTGAGGTGATGCTCCCCCCCCTCCTGCGTCTCTCCTTCTTCTCCAGGATGTGGCCTTGTGTTTCCTGTGCACCACAGCCTTCTGATGAATGAAACATGTACGGTACAATCAAAGAGGTGCCAAAACTGACATGAACACACAAGGGATGATTACAATAGAAGTGTTTTATTTTTTATTAAGAAATAGATATGTGAATGTGGAGCATTAACAACCCCCTTTCCCACCAGCAGGAAGAAATTACACTTTAAAGAGTGCCGGAGGAACGATATTTCCACCATGTCTTTCTTGACCCTGAAAGTGTGCAATAATTAATGCCGTTTTTGTCTCTCCGTCTCGATGGAAACAGGATAGCTTCCCGGCCAGGTTTGGAGGGATCCACTTCGTCAACCAGCCGTGGTACATTCATGCGCTGTACACCGTCATACGACCTTTCCTGAAGGACAAAACAAGAAAAAGGGTGAGCGATGTAAAAACATACTGCCTACCTATCTCAGTCCGACTCACCCCAGATTATTATTACATCAGTTTGACCAGCTCATATAAAAGCAAATCAACTCAATTGTGAGTAACTTCATGAAGAGGATCCTGTTGTGATCCCAGTTACGGTAATTGAGCAGAACACATTGCGCACCATCTGAAATTGTGAGCATGTGCACTCAGATGTTCATGTAATTGAACTGCTTATGGGCAAAGCCCTTTTGACAGCTTTATAAACTCTGTGCACCTCTGTCGTAAACACCACCTGCTAAGAAATGTCTTAACCACAGTGCATTGGTTTGATGTATGAAGTAAGGTAATTCAGCTGTCTCACTTATGGCCACATACACTAAACGCTTGAGGGTGCTAATATGTTGCTCATGCTCATATTTACGGTTCATTACCCGTGAGTCCACCTTTATCCCTGTAGAGAAAAAATCAAACTAATCTGTCTAGGCAAATGGTAAATTGCCTGCCTTTAAGCATGCATTTGTATGAGTATGTGAATTTTTACCTGTCTATTCAAGTAAGCACTTATTTGCCTGCAGACCTTTACAGCTGTGTGGTTATGTGTGTCTGTGTGTGTGTGTTCTTACTAATCTGTAAATAAACATTGGATTGCCTGAAGTTCTTTGCGCATATGTGTGTACATCAATGTGTCTCTGTGTTTGTGTGATTGTCTGTCCGTGTGTCTCTCTGTGTGTGTGTGTGTGTGTGTGTGTGTGTGTGTGTGTGTGTGTGTGTGTGTGTGTATGGGTGGGTGTGTATGTATATGTACATATTTGTTCCTGTTCCATTTCCTCTTACCAAAGCTTCCTTATCCCATGTAGATCTTCATGCATGGAAACAACCTGAACAGCCTGCACCAGCTCATTCTGCCCGAGATCCTGCCTTCGGAGCTGGGCGGCATGCTGCCCCCCTACGACATGGGCACCTGGGCCCGCACACTGCTTGATCATGCCTACGACGAGGACTCCGACTACTGCCCCGAGTCGTACACACTCTCCGTCAAGGACCTGGAGAAAGACCTGTCCCCGAAAACCATGAAGAGGTCGGTGACTGCTGCCGCTGTTGTTTGTGACGTTTAGGCGGAGAGGTGATGTATTCCGTGAGTGTGTTTGTGAGTGTATATATTTATATATGTGTGTGTGTGTGTGTGTGTGTGTGTGTGTGTGTGTGTGTGTGTGTGTGTGATTGTGTGTGTCTGTCTTTGCGTGCATGTGTGAAGGCCATGTGGGAAAGTCTGTTTTTTTTATCAGAGAGGGAGAGAGAAAGAGAGAGAGAGTTGCTTTTAGAAGAGACAGAGGAACAGAATGATAGATAGATATATAAATAGATGATTAGATAGAAGGAAAGATAGAGAAAGACAAGGGGGGAAAAGATAGAACACAGGGTTGCTGAGTTTTAGTCAGTTTAGAAGGAATCACGGCTGAAAGGACTGTAGCAAATGACTCAGTCAAAAGCATCCAGCTGGTGCTACTGCATGATGCTCATTGAACTTTAACATTTGTCCCGATGTGTTTTTATTTAGCTTATTTGTTTGTTTTGTTAACATGTCACACATAAACTGTTTTGCATTTGCATCCAGCACAATTTTTTTTAAACTTGTCGGGTTTATGAGACTCGGATGTCGAGATGAGGTTGCAATGCGTACTGATCATGGAGGCATGACTTAATGAAAAAAGATTGCTCTCATTAGATGGAATAATTTGTAGGTGAGCCGAAGAGAAGCGTCATTTGTTTGTCTCGGTGGGCCGAGGCCCAAAAGCTCATTCATTTGAATCATCCGGGAGATTGCCTGGGAGGGAGAGAGAGAGAGAAAGAGCGAGAGAGGCAGAGAATTAACTAGCTCAAGGAGGATATGAGTGATGGTAGAGTGTGGGGAAACCAAACAGCACAACATTGTGATAAATTCATTCACTCACATATATACCGTATATATATATATATATATATATATATATATATATATATATATATGTATAATGTTTCTGTATATCCCCCCAGAAAAATTGGTCACTCATTAAGAAATCCCCACTTTTTTTTTTCACTGGTATATTCTAGACTTTTCCAACTAATGCTTATGAATCATTGATTAGTTTTTTCTTCTACCAGACCAGAATGAATACCACAGGCTTGGTGATTGCCTTGGGTTATTAGCCAATGAGAAAGTTGTTCTCAGCTCAGCTTCCTCACGTTCCCTTGCAAATGGCTTGATAAATGGAGCATGCCCCTTTGTAATGAACTGAAGTGAATGTAGAAGTTCATTGTCTGCCCCAGCTGTCTTCGGGGCTTGGTGTCTTGACTTATTGGGTCATGAAATCGGCATTAGGCGGAAGCAATGACGCCATGGGCACTCCGTGAGCATCCCTCTGCACCTACCGGAGCATGAACAGATGTGATGAGTGTTTACCTATGGCGGTGATCTCATTTCCACTCCTGTCTCCAGACGCTATTGTGCTCCCTGACTAAGCCCTCTACACTGACGCAATGTCATGATGTCACAATGCCACCCTTGCCCGTGGCGACTGAACCCATCTGCATCACTGAAGTATCCTCAAAGGACTTTCTCTAAGTGTACATCAGTGGTAAAAATGTGCTTTTAACAATCCTAGCTTTGTGTGTATGTTCGTTTGGCCCCTCAAACCCAGGGGGCCGTAAGATAAAGTGCAGATTCTTCAGTAATACCAAAGGCACTTATAAGGATTTAGCTTCTTTTACTTATGACAAATGCACCAAAATGGAATTTTCTGCTTGCAGGCTTTTGCTTTTTGCTTTTGCTTGATTTCTTTTGTTTGCTCATTGTTTTGGTGGCAGTACGAAGGCTCGTGGTAACCTTCATGGAGTGCGTGTGGCTGTTCCGAGAAAGCTTAGATTAGATGCAAAGTTTACCCCAGCCCACCCCCACGTGCCAATGCGAGGATGCGTTCAGTTGGGCAATTAGCTTCGCTATCGCCCGTCTGTGCCAGAAAGGTCAGGCTGGCATTACTGGGTGCTCGCTTGATTAAAATCAGCACTCAGTGGCTGATGAGTGTCGCTCGCTCTTGTTTATGCACGGAAGGATAAGCAAGAGAGGGACTAGTTTTCCCTGCCTTGCCGGAACGCCACAGAGTGCAGTGGGAAACGAGTGAGCAGGATGCGCACTGATTGCGTTTTTAATTGAACACTCGTTAATATTCAGGGGACGTTTTGTCGTTTTTTCAAAGGTTGTATGATCTGCGATAAAGATCATATGATCTGCGATAAGTCACGTAGCGCTTAACCATTTTCTTTAGTTTGGTTCTTTTTTTGGAATGGTGTTTTTCTTCTTGGATATACAGTGAAATCAGTGCCTAGATTGGGAAGTGAAAATACCTGCGGGATGTGTGTCTTTCCTCACACAGGTGGTGGCAGTGTGTGTTTTGGTGGCGTGAGAAATGAGGAAAACATGAGAGAGAGAGTGTGCAGGGGGCACTGGTGTGAGACACCAGAGACGAAGCTGTCCCACATTTGTATGCGATGAATGATGGCTTCCCCCTTGTTCTAAAGCTGCTTACGCCTCTAGCAGGGAAATAAATCAGAATTAGGTCAACGTGTCCGAGGATGACTTTTTTTCGTTCTTTCTTTCTCTCTCTCGCTCTCTCTTTCTCTCACTCTGTCACTATCGAAATGACCTTTACTGGCTTAAGTGACAGTAGCTGTCCGTTAGCGTGGGAGAAAATAGGCTTCTGGAATGGCTTTTTTCCACAATGGATCACGTCTGTGCATGGTGAATGTGCTGGACTGCTGCAATCTCTGTTTGTGTGTTTGTGTTTCTGTCTGTCTGTGTGTGTGTGTGTGTGTGTGTGTGTGTGTGTGTGTGTATGTGTGTGTGTGTTGGTGTGTATGTTTGTATCTATTTGCACACAAACCTCAGCTCACTCACTGTGCTCCACAGGGAATTTGGTTACATGACATTAGATCGTTAGACACTGGATCAATTTTCACAAAAAATAAATAAAGATGAAGAAGCATCTTTAATCCCACCATACACCCTGGCACACACACACACACACACACACACACACACACACACACACACACACGTAGACAGAAACTCACATGCATAGACACAACATAAAACCAAACAACCACACATTTACACCAACAGGTTGACTAATACCCACAGAGACCCACAAAAAAATACCTACCCTAAAAAACAACACACACACCCACACACACACAACCACTCACACTCACTCAAGAATATATAGCACAGTGGCACACTGCCAAACACAAACCAGCCATATTTTATTCATCTGTGTGCGCAGGTCTCAATCGGTGGTGGAGCCTGGGGTGCTTAAGAGGCCGGAGAAAGTGAAGAGCGAGGAGGAGAACATGCAGCCGCTGCTCTCCCTGGACTAACAGCCCAAAAAACTACACCCCAGACCCTGCCGGCCAAAGGGAGACATCAACCACCACCCCCTCCAAACATCCAACCTCCCCTCCTTCCCAAAAAACAACAGGAGAGGGAGAGAACTCCTTGTTCTCAAAATTGAACACCATGCGAGTTATATAAATATATATAATAAATGTACCGTAACACAGACAACTGATGAAGGGAAGGAGCGGTGGAAATCCGTGAAGAGAGGCCTGAAAAGGGAGAGAATGAACAGAGGACTTAGACGGAGGAGAGGAGACCGCCTGCCATTTTGAGAGATTTTTCGTTTGTCGTTTTTAGTTTGTTTATTTCCTGTTTTTTGAAGGGGGTGGAGGGGTGGTGAAGAGCTGCTGGAGAAGAACCATATGTCATTGTCAAGTGCCAACTCAGAACTGTACATACACTCTAGACCTAAGCCTAGGATAGGGGAGTTAATTGTGACAAGAACACGCCATGTAAAGGCTGCTGTGAATACTCTGTATGTGCTTCTCCTGAAATATTTTGTGGACAACAACAACAAACAGAAATATGAAAATTTGAAAGGGCATCGTATGTTAAGGGGGGTACATTGAGCTTCTGTGAGGATTTGAGGGTGGGGGGGACTTGGGGGCTTCTTTCGATGATTCTAATATCAGAAATCGACAAAAAGTGCAGCTCAGGATAAGTATTAACTACATCATGCTTCAAACAGCAAGCGAGTGAAAAAGGTTTGGCTGAGTCGGTTTAATGCAAAACACCCTTTACACCAGGAGGTGCAGGGAATAATGTTGTTCAAGGCCATGAGTTCCTGTCTGAATTGAGAGAATGCCAAGGGTTTGAAGAGGTCTACTCTCATACATAGCATTGTGAACGGATCGAATGTTTCCCTGGTTGTCTGTGCTTCATTGTTAAAAAGGAATGACAAATCTTGTTCAGTATTTCGGATCTATCAAGCCTTGGCTGTACATTGCTATAATGATGGCGTTTTGTTACTTGGTTGTTTGGGGCATTTAGGATAACATCTTGATCTGTTGCTCTTCTTTTTCTTCCCATATGCTAGAGAGAGCACACAGAGAAACAGGAATGCATCTGATTGTCCAGGCGAGGATTCAATTGTTCTTCTTTTAGTTCTAATTCTAGCCATTTTTAAATATTAGCATTGGATGGAATCAATGCTTACATGTAAGCAAAAAGCAGTATTTGCCTTACATGGACGAATGTAGTCAAAGGCTCAATCAAAGGCTATTTCATGTAAATGTTAGTCATGAGTTCTTAAGAACAATTGGAGAGACACACAACATTGAAAACGACTTGCAGGAGGCTAACAAGATTTCGTCAAGACCTCTGTGGTGGGGTCCTTGAATTGATTATTCTTATTAGCTGTGTCGTAACAAAGGGTTAATCATTACACCAATGAGAAAACAGCTTGTCCAATGTCATAGCTAGAAGATGATACCTTGGAGGGAGTTTTACTTGACCCAACATGGTTACTTGCATCGGGGCAAAGCGATGTGTTAGCCATGGAGGTAGCCATCTTTTACTGTTTTAAGGTTAACCCAGAGGTAGCTTAGCATATGGTATTGAGTGTTTTTCAACATTGCATATGTTTCTCTGTATTCTGTAATGTCTCCAGCTTGAGCTTGTGTACAGTCAAACACATTTGACAGGGATGGATAACCAATCAGTGGCTGTCGTGAGAGGCTCATTACCACAGCGCACACTACCAGGCGCGAGGATTGTTACTTGAAATCCGATTTAAATACAGTATATAAAGATGCAGATATTATTTTTCTTATGTTGTTATTTTATGACTTAACTTTAACAGAAACACAAAACGACAAGATGTATACTTATCTAAAAGGCCTGGAATTTTTTTGCGTGGATGTGGCAGTTTGTAGGATACTATCTGCTGTCTTCTTTTATTTACTTCTCGAACAAAGCACTGTTTATTTCCATCGTGTGTTTGTGT